>NC_082660.1:19283280-19598905 GCF_028023285.1 Balaenoptera ricei
AATTCAGAGTGATGATAGTAAAGATGATCCAAAATCTTGGAAATAGAATGGAGAAAATACAAGAAACATTTAAGAAGGGCCCAGAAGAACTAAAGACAAAACAAACAATGATGAACAACACAATAAATGAAATTAAAAATTCTCTAGAAGGAATCAATAGCAGAATAACTGAGGCAGAAGAACGGATAAGTGACCTGGAAGATAAAATAGTGGAAATAACTACTACAGAGCAGAATAAAGAAAAAAGAATGAAAAGACTTGAAGACAGTCTCAGAGACCTCTGGGACAACATTAAATATACCAACAATCGAATTATAGGGGTCACAGAAGAAGAAGAGAAAAAGAAAGGGACTGAGAAAATATTTCAAGAGATTAAAGTTGAAAACATCCCTAATATGGGAAAAGAAATAGTCAATCAAGTCCAGGAAACGCAGGGAGTTCCATACAGGATAAATCCAAGGAGAAACACGCCGAGACACATATTAATCAAACTATCAAAAATTAAATACAAAGGAAAAATATTAAAAGCAGCAAGGGAAAAACAACAAATAACATACAAGGGGATCCCCATAAGGTTAACAGCTGATCTTTCAGCAGAAACTCTGTAAGCCAGAAGGGAGTGGCAGGACATATTTAAAGGGATGAAAGGGAAAAACCTACAACCAAGATTACTCTACCCAGCAAGGATCTCATTCAGATTCGATGGAGAAATTAAAACCTTTACAGACAAGCAAAAGCTAAGAGAATTCAGCACCACCCAACCAGCTTTACAACAAATGCTAAAGGAACTTCTCTAGGCAGGAAACACAAGAGAAGGAAAAGACCTACAATAACAAACCCAAAACAATTAAAAAAATGGTAATAGCAACATACATATTGATAACCACCTTAACTGTAAATGGATTAAATGCTCCAACCAAAAGACAGAGACTGGCTGAATGGATACAAAAACAAGTCTTGTATATATGCTGTCTACAAGAGACCCACTTCAGACCTAGGGACACATACAGATTGAAAGTGAGGGGATGGAAAAAGATATTCCATGCAAATGGAAATGCAAAGAAAGCTGGAGTAGCAATTCTCATAACACACAAAATAGTCTTTAAAATAAAGACTATTACAAGAGACAAAGAAGGACACTACATAATGATCAAGAGATCAATCCAAGAAGAAGATATAACAATGGTAAATCTTTATGCACCCAACATAAGAGCACCTCAAAACATAAGGCACATGCTAACAGCCATAAAAGGGGAAATGAACAGTAACACAGTCATAGTAGGGGACTTTACCACCCCACTTTCACCAATGGACAGATCATCCAAAATGAAAATAAATAAGGAAACACAGGCTTTAAATGATACATTAAACAAGATGGACTTAATTGATATTTATAGGACATTCCATCCAAAAACAACAGAATACACCCTCTTCTAACGTGCTCATGGAACATTCTCCAGGATTGGTCATATCTTGGGTCACAAATCAAGCCTTGGTAAATTTAAGAAAATTGAAATTGTATCAAGTATGTTTTCCGACCACAACGTTATGAGACTAGATATCAATTACAGGAAAAAATCTGTAAAAAATACAAACACATGGAGGCTAAACAGTACATTACTAAATAACCAAGAGATCAGTGAAGAAATCAAACAGGAAATCAAAAAATACCTAGAAACAAATGACAATGAAAACACGATGACCCAAAACTTATGCGATGCAGCAAAAGCAGTTCTAAGAGGGAGGTTTATAGCAACACAATCCTACCTCAAGAAACAAGAAACATCTTAAATAAACAACCTAACCTGACACCTAAAGCAATTAGAGAAAGAAGAACAAAAAACCCCCAAAGTTAGCAGAAGGAAAGAAATCATAAAGATCAGATCAGAAATAAGTGAAAAAGAAATGAAGGGAACAATAGCAAAGATCAATAAAACTAAAAGCTGGTTCTTTGAGAAGATAAACAAAATTGATAAACCATTAGCAAGACTCATGAAGAAAAAGGGGGAGAGGACTCAAATCAATAAAATTAGAAATGAAAAAGGAGAAGTTACAACAGGTAACTGCAGAAACACAAAGCATCCTAAGAGACTACTACAAGCAACTCTATGCCAATAAAATGGACAACCTGGAAGAAATGGACAGATTCTTAGAAAGGTATAACCTTCCAAGACTGAACCAGGAAGAAATAGAAAATATGAACAGACCAATCACAAGTAATGAAATTGAAACTGTGATTAAAAATCTTCCAACAAACAAAAGCCCAGGACCAGATGGCTTCACAGGCGAATTCTATCAAACATTTAGAGAAGAGCTAACACCTATCCTTCTCAAACTCTTCCAAAATATAGCAGAGGGAGGAACACTCCCAAACTCATTCTATGAGGCCACCATCACCCTGATACCAAAACCAGAGAATGATGCCACAAAGAAAGAAAACTACAGGCCAATATCACTGATGAACATAGATGCAAAAATCCTCACCAAAATACTAGCAAACAGAATCCAACAGCACATTAAAAGGATCATACACCATGATCAAGTGGGGTTTATCCCAGGAATGCAAGGATTCTTCAGTATACGCAAATCAATCAATGCGATAAACCATATTAACAAGCTGAAGGAGAAAAACCATATGATCATCTCAATAGATGCAGAGAAAGCTTTTTGACAGAATTCAACACCGATTTATGATAAAAACCCTCCAGAAAGTAGGCATAGGGGGAACTTACCTCAAAATAATAAAGGCCATATATGACAAACCCACAACCAACATCATTCTCAATGGTGAAAAACTGAAAGCATTTCCTCTAAGATCAGGAAAAAGACAAGGTTGTCCACTCTCACCACTATTATTCAAAATAGTTTTGGAAGTTTTAGCCACAGCAATCAGAGAAGACATAGAAATAAAGGAATCCAAATTGGAAAAGAAGAAGGAAAGCTGTCACTGTTTGCAGATGACATGATACTATACATAGAGAATCCTAAAGATGCTACCAGAAAACTACTAGAGTTAATCAATGAATTTGGTAAAGTAGCAGGATACAAAATTAATGCACAGACATCTCGCATTCTTATACACTAATGATGAAAAACCTGAAAGAGAAATTAAGGAAACACTCCCATTTACCATTGCAACAAAAAGAATAAAATACCTAGGAATAAACCGACCTAAGGAGACAAAAGACCTGTATGCAGAAAACTATAAGACACTGATGAAAGAAATTAAAGAGGATACAAACAGATGGAGAGATATACCATGTTCTTGATTTGGAAGAATCAACATTGTGAAAATGACTATTCTACCCAAAGCAATCTACAGATTCAATGCAATCCCTATCAAACTACCAAGGGTATTTTTCACAGAACTAGAACAAATAATTTCACAATTTGTATGGAAACACAAAAGACCCTGAATAGCCAAAGCAATCTTGAGAAAGAGAAACAGAGCTGGAGGAATCAGGCTCCCTGACTTCAGACCATACTACAAAGCTACTGTATTCAAGACAATATGGTACTGGCACAAAAACAGAAATATAGATCAATGGAACAGGATAGAAAGCCCAGAGATAAACCCACGCACATATGGTCACCTTATCTTTGATAAAGGAGGCAAGAATATACAATGGAGAAAAGACAGTCTCTTCAATAAGTGGTGCTGGGAAAACTGGACAGCTACATGTAAAAGAATGAAATTAGAACACTCCCTAATACCATACACAAAAATAAACTCCAAATTCATTAAAGACCTAAGTGTAAGGCCAGAGACTATAAAACTCTTAGAGGAAAACATAGGCAGAATACTCTATGACATAAATCACAGCACGATCCTTTTTGACCCACCTCCTAGAGAAATGGAAATAAAAGTAAAAATAAACAAATGGGACCTAATGAAACTTAAAAGCTTTTGCACAGCAAAGGAAACCATAAACAAGGTGAAAAGCTAATCCTCAGAATGGGAGAAAATATTTGCAAATGAAGCAACTGACAAAGGATTAATCTCCAAAATTTACAAGCAGCTCATGCAGCTCAATTATCAAAAAAACAAAGAACCCTATCCAAAAATGGGCAGAAGACCTAAATAGACATTTCTCCAAAGAAGATATACAGATTGCCAACAAACACATGAAGGGATGCTCAACATCACTAATCATTAGAGAAATGCAAAGCAAAACTACAGTGAGGTATCACCTCACACGGGTCAGAATGGCCATTAACAAAAAATCTAGAAGCAATAAATGCTGGACAGGGTGTGGAGAAAAGGGAACCCTCTTGCACTGTTGGTGGGAATGTAAATTGATACAGCCACTATGGAGAACAGTATGGAGATTCCTTAAAAAACTAAAAATAGAACCACCATACGACCCAGCAATCCCACTCCTCGGCATATACCCTGAGAAAACCATAATCAAAAAGAGTCATGTACTACAATGTTCATGGCAGCTCTATTTACAATAGCCAGGACATGGAAACAACCTAAGTGTCCATCGACAGATGAATGGATAAAGAAGATGTGGCACATATATACAATGGAATATTACTCAGCCATAAGAAGAAATGAAACTGAGTTTTTTGTAGTAGGATGGATGGCCTTAGACTCTGTCATACAGAGTGAAGTAAGTCAGAAAGAGAAAAACAAATAACACATATATATGGTATCTAAAAAAAAAAGGTTCTGAAGAACCTAGGGGCAGGACAGGAATAAAGATGCAGACGTAGAGAATGGACTTGAGGACACGGGGAGGGGGAAAGGTAAGCTGGGACGAAGTGAGAGAGTGGCATGGACATATATACGCTACCAAATGTAAAACAGACAGCTAGTGGGAAGCAGCCGCATAGCACAGGGAGATCAGCTCGGTGCTTTGTGACCACCTAGAGGGGTGGGACAGGGAGGGTGGGAGGGAGACGCAAGAGGGAGGAGATATGGGGATATATGTATATGTATAGCTGATTCACTTTGTTATAAAGCAGAAACTAACACCATTGTAAAGCAATTATACTCCAATAAAGATGTTAAAAAAAAGACATTATAAAGCTACAGTAATCAAGACAGCATGGTATTGGCAAAATAATAAAGAGAGAGATAAATGGAACAGAATTGAGACCCCAGATATACACCCATACAAATATAGTCAACTGTTCTTTGACAAAGGATTAAAGGCAATTCAATGAAGAAAGGATAGTCTTTTTAACAAACAGTGATGGAATAACTGGGCATCCATATGCGTAATGATAATATGCATTTTGATGCATAATGATGATCATAGTAATAATAATATAATAAATCATCTAATCACAGACCCAACAACTTTCACAAAAATTAAATCAAATTGGATCATAGAGTTGAATATAAAACAGAAAACTATATAACATCTAGAAGGAAATATAGGAGAAAATCTAAGTGACCTTGGGTTTGTTGATACTTTTTTAGCTACAACATAAAAGCACAATCTATAAAAGAAAAATTGATAATTACAAAATTAATTTGAAAGCTTATGTCTACACAAAAATGGGCATCTGGACGTTTATAGCAGCCTTATTCACACCTGTCAAAAAAACTGGAAATAATCAGGATGTTTTTCAATAGGTGAATGGTTAAACAGACCTTGAGACCTCCAGATAATAAAATATTAACCAGTGATAGAAATATATGAGCTATCAAACCATGAAAAGACAAAGATGAATCTTAAATGCATACTGGAATCTAAAAGGAGCCAAGTTTATTCCAATCCTATATAATTCCCAAGTCTGAAATAGGCAAAACTATAGAGATATTAAACTTTCCAATGCTTTTCAGGTTTGAATAGATAAATCACAGGGGATTTTTTTTTTTTTAGGGAAGTGAAACTATTCTGTATGATATTATAATAGTGGATATGTGACACACGAATTCATCAAAATCCATAGAAATTTGCAGCACAGAGTGAACCTTAATGTATCCAAATTAAAAACAAAATCATTTAGGAGGTCAAAGAATCCCAGGAGAGAATGCATAATGTGACAAGATAATCTAACAGCATTACAAATGTGTGAAACAACTTCACTGAAGGTGGGTGGAGGGGACTGTAGTGACCTGAGTAATTCTGGAAATGAGTAGAATCTATAAGATTAAAGGCAAAAGAAACCATACATACTCACTCCACTTTAGTTGATAAAGAATTTTTACTATGGAGGTATAGGTTAAGAATTCTGATACCACTACACATCTATACTGGAATTGAACAATGAAGGAAATAGACAGCAGATGGTGGGAGCCAGGTTTCTCAATGTTGGAGTGGGAGTTTACAGTTAAGCAAGGGGAGGAGGTTAGAATGATTTTTCTGGTATTTGATTAGAGCTGGGGACATCAGTATAAACTTTTGTGCAGGTTAATATAGAGACAGATGGTTACGCATAGAAATAACTATAGATATGTGTGTATGCCCAGATTAGGGATACACATATATTCCCTTACTCTATCAGTTGAGAGAACATAGGAGCAATGATACCTCAGTAGCAAAGAGCACACCTAGCACCCAGCTCTTGGTTTCTAATACCATTCTCCAATAAATGGAACCAGGGCTCCTTAGAGAAATGGCTGATTCTAGGACTTGGGCAGGCAAAATAGAAGATGAGGCTGGAGCATCTTACAGTTCCAGAAAGTAAGCAAGTACTCAAAGAAAAAGGTACCCATAATGATTTGGATATTTGGATATGTCAAAGGGACATAGGAGCCAAAGAGTCCTTTTCAAAAGGACATTTGAAACAGCTTCAAATGCCCAAAGCTGAAACAATTTGAGCAAATATATAAATCAATAAATACGTAAATATTGGATTAGAACCCAAAATATAATATAGATACCCACAAGTTCAATATATATATTGAATAGCTAACTAAATGGAGGAGAAAAGACAAATCTCCCATGCAGAAGAATTCCAAATAATTTATGTAAATATTCCATCCTCAATTAATGGAGCATTACTCCCCACTCCTTAAGTGTGGGCTGCACACGATGACTTCCTTCCAAAAATCATAGTACAGGAAATAGAGAAAGCAAATACTACCTCAGTCAAGGGATCAAGGTTAGCATCAACAACGATGTCATATTGATAGTATATTGTAGCCATGATGCTATGTGATGAAAATAACAGTTTACCTCTGTGATCTTCCTTCCAAAAACCTGTAACCCCAGACTAATCTTAAGAAAACACCAACTGAGGAACATTATAGATATATAATATCTAATCAGTAGTTCTCAAAATTTTCAAGGTCATCAGAAACAAGGGCATCTGAGGAACTGTCACATCTTAGAGGAGCCCAAAGAGACATGATGACTAAATGTAATGTGGTATCCTAGATGGGATCCTGGAGCTGAAAAAGGACCTTAGATACAAAGTAAAGAAGTCTGAATGAAGTATGGACTTTAGCTAATAATAATGGGTCAATATTGGTTCATTAATTGTAACAAATGTACCATATAATGTAATATATTAATAATAGGGGAAACTGGGTGTAGTGTATACGGGAACTCTCTGTACTCCCTTCGTAATTTTTCTGTAAATCCATAATTTTTCTAAAATAACAAGTTAAAAAAAAAAACCTTTGCTGACCCAACTTTAAGTGAAAGAAAAATGAAAGTGATTGGTTTGCACATTGTTTTACGGGAGGATAAAAAAAAAAATGAATTTGTTAAAGGAGGAAAACAAGATGGTTTCAGATTGTCCCCATCTACTGGAGAGTCTGTTTAAACCGTGATTCCCCTCCATGCAAAATTAACTACCTTTCGGCGTGGGAAGACAGCATATTGCATAGCACAGGAAATTGGAAAGAAATATATAAAGTATTGTCATGTTCAATGTAAAACAGTTACTTGCAAATATTTGATAGGGATTCATTACATATGTCCTTTACTTTAAAAACTGCAATTTAAATTCCCAATTTTATTATATTTAAAGAAGAGAAGTATTTGTTTATAGAAGTGAATTCTCATCAAGAAATGGAATTAAATGTGAATAAGGGACCCTTTTGACAGCAGGCTAAAATTGGAAAAAAAAATTATTGCATAAGGTAAAAGCAATGGAAAATTCAATGCTTTTTTTGAAGCAGCCCCACAGAGTTAATTCCTTCATGGTGCTGAAGGCTTTTGCTTTGAAATTCATTTTATTGACCTAAAGCTTAAACTGCAGTGTGACTCAAGGATAATTGACAGGAGGGTGAGAACATCATGCTAGCATTGTCACGTATGCCCTCACTCATTCCCTTGTTAAAAGATGCATTATGTAAATGTATCCTCCGTGGAAATTTGCTAGCATTTTTTTGGTTCCTGGTAAAGTATTACCCATGTTTGTCAAGGAGGAGGGGTAAAACCCACCCTTTCAAATGGTTTAGTGATAATGTCCCTACACTTTAACTTCTGCCTGAAATTCAAACCCACATAAAAGGTTTCAAAACCTAAAGGTAGTTTTACTCTGTACCTGACTTCTGTGTATAATGTAGGTTTAGAAAAAACAATAAGGCATATTTAGAATCAGGAAATAGATGTAATTAGACTCTGAGACATGTTTCTTTAGCGAAGTACTTTTTCTAAAGTTACCTTGTAGCTGCAAAATCAATCTCTATCACACCAGCCAAATAAATGACCAATTATCCATCCAGTTATGTATACGTCAATCAAAGCATATAAAAATCACAGACAGAGATAGGTGAAGAGTTGAAAGTAGCAACAGCATGATAGGCTATTCATTAATCAGAATCCAGATTATTCTTATTCTTCAATTAAACACTGTGGAAATTACCGGTGAAGACATGGTCTTCTATCTTTGATGGAGTGGTTAAAGTCTTTCTCAATGAAACAGATTATTCCTATGAATGGTTCTTACAAAGCAGGTAAGAAAGTATCACTGCTGGAAGGAATAAAAAGAGTGGTGGGTTTTTATGAAAAATAGATACAAATGATGAATAAATTATAAATGTCTTTAGTTTATCTTTGTGTTGATGTTATCCATGCTTTAATATCAGCCTTTACTAATAGGAGCCCCTGAGAATTTGATTCTCTCTTTTAAGGCCATAGGGAGAACCCAATTAATACAGAGGGACACATAAAAACTGATCTGAAAAAATACACTATGTCCTTGGGTTTTCGAGATAAAAAACTAGCTTTTAGTTCTTTATTTGTAGTGTGTTTTCCTAGCATTAATGGAAAAAACAGAATCTTGTTTTAAAGTCTTAAAATCTCTCATATTTGCTCTTTTAGTATCGACGTGTTTGAAGAGAAAGTAACTTGAGCAAAATAAATTATGGCCCTGATGTCGACTGACTTTTAACCTATGTTTCCCAGAACCCAGAGCTATTCTGCAAGCCCGGTTTCTTTTAAACCTGAGCATGGGCCACATAAAACAGCTCGTTGTAAGTGAATCAGAACTGTATCATTCTAGGACATACACATTTTGGGGAGGGACTTAAAAATGAAAATCCTGAATAAACCTTTTGTCAGTTCCATTTCTATTTGAGCAGCCATTTGAAAAGGTTTCTGATAGCGAAAGAGTAATTAAACCTCTTTATCTTCCCTTTAAAAAAACGGGGATTGACTCAATGTAGGTACATGTTCAGTGTCAAAACTTAGTCATGCAAGGAGGGTAGGGCTTATTAATCCGAGGTAATCGATACAGGCATTAGTGTCACATAGCTGTGGAGTCAAGAGATCGCGCCTTTCTTGAGCACGCTTCTCCCCTCACCACGCAGTTCATTAGTATGCAGCTGGAAAATACCAGCACAGAGCATGCCAAAGCAGACAAAGAAACGACTCAAGGGAGATTTAAACTCCATGACTATACATATTCCCATACAGTTTAAAGAACATAACTACTCACAGCAGGGCAAAACCCCCCAGTTTTCTTTCAGTGAAACAATCCCCATTACCCCTGTGGCTAGAATGATGAGAAAATGAATTTGAAAATATCTGTAGAATGGTGCTGATATCTTTGGTCAAGAAATGAGAGTGGGAATCCCTTTCATCTTCTGAGATCTACAGCTTGTTCCTGATACTGGTGGCCTAGTGAGGTTGTGACCGTAACATCAGACTGGAGAGGCCTGAATTGTAGGCTTATATCCACATTTCTTAATCACAACTGTTTCTCTGCACTGGAGTTAAAGCAGAAGACGGTGGCCATTATCAGAATATTTAAATTTGCAGAACCAATCTTGCTTTATCTGGATATCTTGAGAAAAAGTAGTATCTTTGTTCTTAACCATTAGCAATAACAGTTATCAAGTACTGCATGCTGATATGTGCCAGGCTGTGAGCTTTAGGTACATAATTCATTTAATCCTCACAAAAGTGTAAGAGGAAGATATTATGAGAGACATTTTACAGATGAGGAAGCAGAGGCTCACAGGGGTTAACTTTCTCTATCACATGTTTTACAGTTAGAAAGGGCAGGATCTTACCAAAGCCCAGGGCTGTGTGTGTGTGTGTGTGTGTGTGTGTTTGCATCCAACATTCATTTTACAGGTTTACCTAGTTGCCTAAATTCTTCATATTTTACCAACTATATGCACATCTGTACAACAGTGGAAAATGCATTTGTTCTAACTTGGTCAGGTTAAAATATTCAGGTCTGGACAATAGCTTGATGGTAGCAACATGATTGATATCCAGAAATACTGATTGGAATGACTGTAAATAACCTCTGGCAAAGTCATTCAGTTGACTTTTGTGATACCATGATCTCATTTTTGAAGATCATTTTGCATTAACCTCTTACTCACTGACTGCATCCAGAGTGTAGCCGCACTGCTTCACCTAAACAATGAGCACAACCCTGACTTGTCTTTTCCTATTTCATTTCCTTGGAATGACTCTAGATTTGTTTATTTCCCTGGATTACAAAGGGAAAGGGACAAGGCATTTTTATTGGAGGCCAAGTCAATTACATTTAGAAATAAATAATACAAATATGAATCAATAAGGGCTGAGGGCCTTATTGGAGCAATAAGCAAATAATTTCCAATTTAATAGGGAAAAAATACTTGGCTTTAGTTATCCAAGTTCGTGACTAGGTTATTTTAATCAAATTCACTACATAATGACTTGCTTGTCCTCTATTTTGCTGGCAGCATTATTAGAGCAGCTATCAATAGAAAACTTGGGAAAGCTACAGAATTAGCACTGAGATATTACAAGTTCATGTGGAGAAACTCATTCATTCATTATACAGATACACTTGAGTGCTTTCTGTATAGTGGGCACTGTTTTACATGCTGAGGATACACTAGTAAACGAAACAGGATAACCCCTATCCTCATGGAGCTTACATTCTGGTAAGGGAGGGCATATATATAATATGTTAGATAATATTAATGCTTTGTAAAAAATAAGTCAGAGAAGAGAGATCAGGAATGTTGAGGGTGAGAGTAATTTTAGACAGTCTGGTAGTTTTAAAACATGTCTGCGAATTCTTTGACACATTTCCCAAGGAGAGGAGGAACTATATATCCCATTCTCTTGAATCTGGACAAGTCTCTGTGACTTGTTTGTAACCAAGAGAGTTCAGTGAAAGTGAAGTTGCATGATTTTTGAGGTGAGGCCACACATAAAATGCAATGTGGCTTACAATGGAGTCACAAGGGTTTTCCCAAATGTACCCTAAGAGGTGGTAGAGCCTACCCCAACTTTGAGAATCACTGGTCAAGAACTTCTATTAGCTTGAATACATTGTAGGTGATTTCTTCTCGACTTCAGTGAGGATGCTTGGCTTTCACCCACTTAAAGTAAAAGTATGATGATTACATGTTCCTATCTATCCATTTTTATGTAGCTGGCAATCCTGGGAGAGGAGAATAAGGAAAACTTAGGAAGAGCTGGCTGCGGTTAGTTCTTGGGGGAAACTTATGCTCTATATTCTCTTAATTATCCTTTGCTACATATTCAGGGCTTCCTCCATCTGCCCAGTGGTTTTCTCCACTCCCATGGAGTTTGGCTTATGCTCTAGACGGAGATGTGCATCTTGAAAGATGTCAAGTCCCAATGGTACTTTCTTCTTTCTTCTTACAGCCAAGAAAATGGAAGTCGCTCTATGTATCTCAAGTATGAAAGGTTTTAATAGAGGAAATGAAAAACTTATATAAACTTTGGAAGATCTGGGGGGAGCAAAGTTCAGGGAAGTGGCCAGCAAAAATCTTGGTATGAAGCACCCAAGCAGGTGGTTCTTAAGGACTAACTTGGAAACTGCTGCAAATTAAAGAATCCCTGGAAGGTGCCAACAACCACCTTAACCTGCATCAGTGAGGTGAGTGGTTCTCAAGGGATCCCCCCCAGAAGCTCTGTGAACTTCATGTGTGTTCACACATCTCCCCAAATCTCCTCAATCTCCCTCTTTTTGGCAGACTCAACCCTGGAACCAAGTACAAAGAGGGCATTCTGGAAAATGTAGTTCCCATTTTCTCCTCTGCAATGCACTAGGAGAAGTTAGAAGGGGGTGGTGATGGGCAAGTTGACAGCAGACAATCCAGCCCACTTGTTTCATAGAGCCTTTGCGGTGATTAAATGAAATGGTGCATACAAAATGATGGAGGAGCATGCAACTGGAATAAATGTTCTCTATTATTAGTATTAGTATATTATTATTGGCGTGTATATGCCTGAGGAAGAAGATGATATGATCGATCCTGTTATGTTCTGATATCTTTACTTGGAAGTAGAAATTTTGGCCAAAAACTCAGATTCCTTCTCTGTTAGAATTATACCTTTCCCTTTAGCCCAGATTGAGGTTCCTTTCCAGAAGGGGATTATGAGGTACATGTATACATGAATTAAATGTAACTCTCACAGGAAATTAAAATACTGTCATCCAAAACTCTAAGCTGATATAGCTTAGGACTCTGCATACTAATTCAGAGATATGGAAACCTTTCAAGTGCCTACAAAAATAGAGAGGCAGTTGGAAAGTTATAATTGGAAAATTATAATATCACTTTTACTGACACAGAAAATATTTTCTATCATCTCTTTCAAACTAACAAATACGTATTTGATATAAAGTGTTTAAGCTCTTAAGATATTTTTTTTTTGAGTTGGGGAAATAAAATTAAAGAAACATAAATCTTACTTTTCAGTTATAAAAGAGAAAATAATGAATGAATAATTTGTTTATCTGAAACTGGACACTTTTTATGATTGAGAATATATTTCATATTTCTCCATTCACATGAAGTAAGCATTAACTGTGGATTTAATTGGAGCTTTCAGAATGCTTCAGTGAACACTTCGTACATTATTTAAAGGTATTTACGTAATCAAGCTTAGAACCAGAATTGTTCCCTCTTAGTACTAACAAGGGCATGATCTGACATTTAGCTTGGAGAATATGACCAGAATGGTCAATACAGTTGCTGTTACCTCTGCTCTTTTGAATCACTTTGTTACCTTTTTAGAATATTCAAAGCAACTATAAAATAAAATAAATGAAGACAGTTTGGGAGTTATAAGAAACTCTTCTACTTTGGTAACTGAAAGGAAAATGATGTTTTTCCTTAAGGCAGTCTCTTGCAGACATCTTCCATGTCTTTAATGGATGGAAAACATGGACTAGATTTCATCAGTCTTCTGGGATCAAAAAACATTCCTACCATTACAACTGTATCAAGAAAGATAGCCTTAAAGATTATTCTGTAGGCTGGCCAAAGAGTCGCTTTGTTGTTACTTTTCCACCTTGAAAAAATATCTGTATTTGATACATAAAATAAAAGGTGACACAAAATGCTGCATTTATTTAAAAAACTCTTTAAAAAATATTGGAACTTAATGTTCTTCATTCAAGTGCACAAACATTGCTTTAAAGGAACTATATTCTAAAGCTGCTTATATTTAGTTCAACTGTTTTCACAAATAATACCTCTTTGAAGTTGGTGATTACTTCTAGAGCTAAAGGAAGAGGATGTCTGTGAAAAGGGATAAACATGCAGGGAGCTTCACTTGTTTGGTAATATTCATCTTATTAGGCTGGGTCATGGGTGCATGGATATTTTTTATTATATTTTTACTATATGTATATGCATGTAATTTTCTATGTTGAAATATATTTATGATAAAGTTCCTGCACTGTTGGTTATAGACATCTCTCAATTTAATACTGTTTCCTAAAGCAGTAATACTAATATTAATATTTATATACTGATACATATTAGTTTACTAAATTATATTTATATTTATATTAATTTATACTTCCACGAGCAGTGTATAAATGTTCCAATTGTTTCACAATTTCACCAAAACTGGGCATAATCAAACTTTAATTTTTTTTGGTGCCAGCTTGGAGAGTGGAAAATTGTATTTCCAGATGTCCCAATAAAATGGCAGATTGAATATATGCCTTTACATCTACTTTTCCCCAAAGTCAACTTAAACAGCAGTAAAGGATTTTTAAAGGCATAAACCCACAAAGAAAAAGGAATTAAAAGAAGACAACAGAAACAAAATTTTGAAGTGTGAAACCAGATAGAAGAGTAGAATCTTTCCCAGCAGACCCGGGAAAGCTGAATCATAGGCTGATAGTGGGAAAAGCTAAGAAGCAACAGATTTACATTGAGTAATCAGCAATGCTGGTATTTTTGGAACCAGAAGTGTAGGTGAGGCTGAAAAAAGAAGAATATGTGAAATATAAAGCACTTATATTCCCTAGATATCTTCCCCAATCATTAGAGCGAGTCAGGAATTCCTTTGGCATTCTGGGAAAAAATTAAAGGGATAATCATCTAGGATTTGAAGAAGACAAAAGAGAGAACCTGGACGACACTAAGCACAGCCAGGGGCAAAGAGAGAATATAAAACAATGACAACAACACAGGTGGATTAAGTGAATTTCTACTAGCTGAAAATGGAGCTCTCAGTCATTTCCCCAGAATTTGGCATCCAAGCCCATATCCTCAGTACAATAGATTAAAGAATTATTTTCTGACATTTTGGACCAGGAAAAGAAGAAAGAACATAAAATCATGACATCAAGGTTTCTCCACCTAAGTGGTTCAACTTAGACTTGCCCACACTGAGGTCCACAGTCAATAATTACCACCCTACCCCATCAGAACTTTTAGTTAGTTCAGATGATTGAGAAGCACAAAGATTACAAGATATTTGAGAAAAGCCTCTATCATGAAAGAGAGAGAAAAAAATGAATAAACCAAAAAACGACTTGTAGGAAATGAAGAATATGCAAGCAGAAGAAAAGTTAAATAGATACTATATTTTGTACGTGTGAAACAAAAACAGGATGATACTTAAAAATTAAAGAACATTCACAAAACAAAAATGAACTTTTGGAACTAAAAATACGATAGCAGAAAGAAAAAACCAGTTGAACAGTTGATAGTTCAGGCAAAGAAAATCCACCATTAAAGTTGAGCAAAAAGACAAAGAAATGAAAAATAGGAGAAAATCGGGTGAAGAGAACCAATATTGGAATAATTTGAATTTTAGAGAAAAAGAAAATAGAAGGAAGGAAGTACTCAAAAGTGACCAAGAAATTTCTTCAGAACAGAAGAACATGAGTTTCCAGATTGAAAGGACCAACTGAGGCCCCAGCAGAGTGGGTGAATACTGACCTACACAATCAGGAAGTTTCACAACAGTAACATAGGGAAGATCTAACCACCTTTGAAATAGAGAAGAACTGGGGATCAGAATGGCATTTGACTTTTTACATGTAAGACTGGAAACTTGAAAATAGGTGAAAATGACTTCAATATGTTTTAATTAAACTTTTTATTTTTAGATGATTGTAGATGTACATGCAGTTGTGAGAAATAATGCAGAGAGATCCTATGTATCATTTACCCAGTTGCCGCAATGATAACAACTTGCAACACTATAGTGCAATATCACAACGAGGATATCGACATTGATACGATTTACCAGTCTTGTTCAAATTTCTCTTGTTTTACTTATACTCATTTGTGTGTGTGCCTGTATTTACCTCTGTTCAAATTTATCATGTGTGGGTTTGTGTATCCTCCACCATGGTCAAAATACAGAACACTTCCTTCAGCACAAGTTTCTGTTGTGTATTTTTATAACCACATTCACCTTTCTCTTATCCTCTCCTCAGTCCCTTAAATGGATCTCTTAATATTGATCCATTAAATTCATTAACCTGTTCTCCACTTCTTTAATTTTATCATTTTAAGAATGTTATATAAACAGGATCTTATAGCATACAATATTTTTGGATTGTATTTTCCCTTTGCATGTTTCCCTGAAGATCTATCTAAGTTGTTGTATGTAATAATAGTCTGCTTTTAAAAATTGCTGAGTAGAACTGCATGGTATGGATGTACCACAGTTTGTTTGCCCATTCACTTGTCAAAGGACATCTGGGTTATACACAGTTTTGGTTATTACGAATAAAGTTTCTATGAATATTTGTGTATACAGATTTTTGTGTGAGCATAGATTTCCATTTCTCTGAAGTAAATGCGAAATGTGCAATTGCTGAGTCATACAGAAACTGCATTAACTTTTTTTTTTTTACATCTTTATTGGAGTATAATTGCTTTACAATATTGTGTTAGTTTCTGCTGTATAACAAAGTGAATCAGCTATACGTATACATATATCCCCATATCCCCTCCCTCCTGTGTCTCTCTCCCACTCTCCCTATCCCACCCCTCTAGGTGGTCACAAAGCACCGAGCTGATCTCCCTGTACGATGCAGCTGCTTCCCACTAGCTATCTATTTTACATTTGGTAGTGTATATATGTCAAGGCTACTTTCTCACTTCATCCCAGCTTCTCCTTCCCCCCAGCCCCCATGTCCTCATGTCCTCAAATCCATTCTCTACGTCTGCATCTTTATTCCTGTCCTGCCCCTAGGTTCATCAGAACCATATTTTTTAGATTCCATACATATGTGTTAGCATACGGTATTTATTTTTCTCTTTCTGACTTACTTCACTCTGTATGACAGACTCTAGGTCCATCCACCTCACTACAAATAACTCAATTTTGTTTCTTTTTATGGCTGAGTAATATTCCATTGTATATATGGGCCACATCTTCTTTATCCATTCATCTGTCAATGGACACTTTGGTTGCTTCCATGTCCTGGCTATTGTAAACAGTGCTGCAATGAACACTGTGGTACATGTCTCTTTTTGAATTATTGTTTTCTCTGGGTATATGCCCAGTAGTGGGATTGCTGGGTCATATGGTAGTTCTGTTTTTAGTTTTTTAAGGAACCACCATATTGTTCTCCATAGTGGTTGTATCAATTGACATTCCCACCAACAGTGCAAGAGGGTGCCCTTTTCTCCACACCCTCTCCAGCATTTATTGTTTGTAGATCTTTTGATGATGGCCATTCTGACCGGTGTGAGGTGATACCTCATTGTGGTTTTGATTTGCATTTCTCTAATGATTAATGATGTTCAGCATCCTTTCACGTGTTTGTTGGCAATCTGTATATCTTCTTTGGAGAAATGTCTATTTAGGTCAAGAGTCATGTACCAAAATGTTCATTGCAGCTCCATTTACAATAGCCAGGACATGGAAGCAACCTAAGTGTCCATCAACAGATGAATGGATAAAGAAGATGTGGCACATATATACAATGGAATATTACTCAGCCATAAAAAGGAATGAAACTGAGTTATTTATAGTGAGGTGGATGGACCTAGAGACTGTCACACAGAGTGAAGTAAGTCAGAAAGAGAAAAACAAATACCGTATGCTAACACATATACATGGAATCTAAAAAAAAAAAAAAAGAAAGAGAATGGTCAGAAGAACCTAGGGGCAAGATGGGAATAAAGTTGCAGACCTATTAGAGAATGGACTTGAGGATACGGGGAGGGGGAAGGGTAAGCTGGGACGAAGTGAGAGAGTGGCATGGACATATATACACTACCAAACATAAAATAGATAGCTAGTGGGAAGCAGCCGCATGGCACAGGGAGATCAGCTCGGTGCTTTGTGACCACCTAGAGGGGTGGGATAGGGAGGGTGGGAGGGAGGGAGATGTAAGAGGGAAGAGATATGGGGACATATGTATATGTATAGCTGATTCACTTTGTTATAAAGCAGAAACGGACACACCATTGTAAAGCAATTATACTCTAATAAAGATGTTTAAAAATTATCAGTGAAAAATACCCTTGAGCTTCTGGCAGGGGGAGGGGAAAAGGGACCATTTTGAAATACAGCATTGTGAAAGATGCCTAAGGAATCATTTTGAACTATACTCTCTTCTTTTTAACAAGCTCTGTCGTCAGGACAAACTACCTAAGCAGAGCCTAACCTGCTGGGGTTTTATTGTAGCCTAATTGACTTGGAGGAAGGGAAATAACCAACTCAGCCTAGTCTAACCATCCTATCCCACCTAAGTGGGGGGAAAAACTGAGAAGCAATGGTGAAATTTATGGCCCATAGGCATAGGCTCACGAAAAGACTGAGACATAACCAAAGAACTATAAAACAGCACCCCGCCCCCATACCTTACCACAACTTTACTAAAGGTCTACTTACAACAGTTCCTTTTACCAAGTACATCATGTTTGGCTGTCAAGAAAAAATTATAAGACATACAAAAAGGCATAGAAACACTTTGAAGAGACAGAACAAGCATCAAAGCCATACATGACAGGGATGTTGGAATTATCAGATCAGGAGTTAAAAACAACTATGTTTAACATGCGAAGTTTTCTAATGGATAAAGTAGACACCACGCAAGAACAGACAGGCAATGTAAGCAGAAGGTTGAGAATACTAAGAAATACTTTTTAAAGTGCTAAAAATTAAAAAACACTGTAACAGAAATGAAGAATGCTTTTGATGGGCTTATAAGTAGACTGGTAAGAATCTCTGAGCTTGAGGATATGTCAATAAAAATCTCCAAAACTGAAAAGCAAACAGAAGAAGAAGACTGAAAAAAACAGAATACCCAAGAACTGTGACACAGCTACAAAAAGTGTAATATATGTGTAATGAGAATGCCAGAAGGAGAAGAGAGAAAGGAACAGAAGAAATATTTGATACAATATTTAATATTGATACATTATATATCAATATTTGACATAGTACATAATGAAACAATAATGACTGAGAATAACCTGAAATTAACGTGAGGCACCAAGCCACAGATCAAAGAAGCCAACAGGACACCAAGCATGATAAATGCCAAGAAAAACTATACCTAGGCATACTCTAGTCAAACTAGGATATCAAAAATAAAGAAAAAATCCTGAAAAAAGCCATATGGGAAAAAAATCTTACCTATATAGGAACAAAGATAAGAATTACAACTAATTTCTCCTCAGAAACCATGCGAGCAAGAAGAGAGTGGAATGAAATATATATAGCGTTGACACTGAAAAGACACCAACCTAGGAATCTGTACTTGTGAAATTATCCTTCAAAAGTGGAGAAGAAATAAAGACTTTCTCAGACAAGCAAAAACTGAGGGAATTTGTTGCCAGTAGACATGCCTTGCAAGAAATGTCAAAAGAAGGTTTTTAGAGAGAAGGAAAATAATATAGGCCAGAAACTCAGATCTACAAAAAGAAAGGAGGAGCACTGAGGAAAGAATAAGTGAAAATAAAATTAAAACTTTTATTTATTCTTTTTTTTTTTTTTTAATTTTATTTATTTATTTATTTATTTATTTATTTATTTATTTATTTATTTATGGCTGTGTTGGGTCTTCGTTTCTGTGCGAGGGCTTTCTCTAGTTGCGGCAAGTGGGGGCCACTCTTCATCGCGGTGTGCGGGCCTCTCATTATCGCGGCCTCTCTTGTTGCGGAGCATAGGCTCCAGACGCGCAGGCTCAGCAATTGTGGCTCACGGGCTTAGTTGCTCCGCAGCATGTGGGATCTTCCCAGACCAGGGCTCGAACCCGTGTCCCCTGCATTGGCAGGCAGATTCTCAACCACTGCGCCACCAGGAAAGCCCTATTCTTAATTGATATAACAGATAATAGTTTTGGTCAAAATAATAATAGCAATAATGTATTCAATTATATATTTGTATATATATCTTAAGTGTGTGTATGTATACATACATATACATATATATGTATTCTTATGTATAAGCAAAATGAATGACAGCAATGATACAAGGGACTGGAGGGAGAAATTAGGATTTTTATAAGGTACTGAAACCACCCATGAAGTGCTAAAGTGTTATTTAAAAGTGGACTTGGATTAATTGTAAATGTATACCAAAAACTCTAGGGCAACCACTGAAAAAGGTAAAATAGAAGTATAATTGATATGCTAAGAAAGGAACAAAAATGGAATCATATAATGTCCAATTAAGATCACACTGTCGGAAAAGGGTAGAAGACAAAAATAAGAACAAAGAACAGGGCAACAAATAGAAGATATTAACAAATATGGTTGATTTTATCCAAGTACATTAATAATCACTTTGAATGCCAATGGTCTAAATGCCCCAATTCAATTCACAGATCAATGGAACAAAATAGAAAGTGCAGAAATAAACCCAATGCATATACGGTCAATTAATTTACAACAAAGGAGTCAAGAATATACAATGGGGAAAGGATAGTCTCTTCAATAAATGGTGCTGGGAAATGGTGTTGGGAAAACTGGACAACCACATACAAAAGAATGAAATTGGACCACTAACTTACACCATACACAAAAATCAATCCAAAAGAGATTAAAGACTTGAAGGTAAGACCCAAAACCATAAAAGTCCTAGAAAAAAATATATGATTAGCAATGATTTTTTGAATCTGACACCAAAAGCAAAAGCAACAAAAGCAAAAATAAACAAGTGGAATTAGATCAAACTAAAAAGCTTCTGCATAGCAAAGGAAACCATCAACAAAATGAAAAGGCAACCTACAGAATGGGAGAAAATATTTGCAATTCCTATATCTGGATGAGGGGTTAATATCCAAAATATATAAAGAACTCATACAACTCAATAGCAAAAAACCTAACAATCCAGTTAAAAAATGGCAAAGGAGCTGAATAGACATCTTTCCAAAGAAGACATACAAATGGCCAATAGGTACATGAAAAGATGCTCAATATCGCTAATCATCAGGGAAATGCAAATCAAAACCACAACAAAATATCACATCACACCTGTTAGAATGGCTATCATCAAAAAGACAAGAGATAACAGGTGTTGGTAAGGATGTGAAGAAAAGGGAACCCTCAGCACTGCTGGTGGGAACAGCCAAATTGGCATAGCCACTATGAAAAACAACAAGGAAGTTCCTCAAAAAATTAAAAACAGAATTACCATATGATCCAGCAATCCCACTCCTGGGTATATATATCTAAAGAAAACAAAAACAGTATTTCTTTTTTTTAAATAAATTTATTTATTTATTTTATTTATTTATTTTTGGCTCCATGGGGTCTTCGTTGCTGCGTGTGGGCTTTCTCTAGTTGTGGCGAGTGGGGGCTACTCTTCGTTGCGGTGCATGGGCTTCTCGTTGTGGTGGCTTCTCTTATTGAGGAGCACGGGCTCTAGGCGCGCGGACTTCAGTAATTGTGGCTCATGGGCTCCAAAGTGCAGGCTCAGTAGTTGTGGTGCACGGGCTTAGTTGCTCCGCGGCATGTGGGATCTTCCCGGACCAGGGCTCGAACCCATGTCACCTGCATTGGCAGGTGGATTCTTAACCACTGTGCCACCAGGGAAGTCCCAAAAACAGGACTTTAAGGCAATATCTGCACTCCCACACTCATCACAACATTATTCAAAATAGCCAAGATATGGAAACAACCTTACTGTCCATCAACAAATGAATGGATAAAGAAGATGTGGCATATAAATAATGGAATATTATTCAGTCATGATAAAGAAGGAAATCCTGCCATTTGCAACAGCTTGAGTGGGCCTTAAGGGTATTATGCTAAGTAAAATAGCCAGACAGAGAAAGGAAAATATTGCATGGTTTTACTTACATGTGGAATATAAAAGAAAAAAAATTAAAAGTCAAACTCAAAGAAACAGAGAATAGAAAAGTGGTTGCCATTGCCTGTGAGGTAGGGGAAATAGAGGTTGGTAAAAGGGTATAAACTTTCAACTATAATATGAATAAAGTCTGAGGATCTAATGCAAAACATGGTAACTATAGTTGATAACACTCTACTGTATAATGGAAATTTGCTATGAGAGTAGAAGTTAAATATTCCCAGAGAGAGATTAATTAACTAGATGGGGGGAAATCATTCACATGTATATGCATATTAAATTAGCATGATTTAAATATCCTACAATTTTGTATGTCAATTATGCCTCAGTAAAACTGAAAGTTAAAAAATTAAGTTCCTATATTGACTTAAAAAAAGAGAAGAGTAACAAATAGGGTAAGTATTAATCCAATTATATTAATAATAATTTTGAATGTCAATGTTCTAAATGCCCAAATCAAAAGACAAAGATTGGGCTTCCCTGGTGGTGCAGTGGTTGAGAATCCGCCTGCCAATGCAGGGGACACGGGTTCGAGCCCTGGTCCGGGAAGATCCCACATGCCGCGGAGCAACTGGGCCCGTGAGCCACAACTACTGAGCCTGCGCGTCTGGAGCCTATGCTCCGCAACAAGAGAGGCTGCGATAGTGAGAGGCCCCCGCACCGCGATGAAGAGCGGCCCCTGCTTGCTGCAACTAGAGAAAGCCCTCGCACAGAAACGAAGACCCAACACAGCCAAAAATAAATAAATAAATAAATAAAAAAGACAAAGATTTTCAGAGGGGATCAAAAAAAAGGATGCAACTATATTTTGTCTATAAAGAAAAACACTTTAAATATAGAGATATATATAGATTAAAAGCAAAGGGATGAAGAAAACATACCACTCTAACACTAAGCAAAAGACAGCTGGAGTAGCTGTATTAATTTCAGACAGAGCAGACTTCAAAGCAAAGGAAAGATATCAGAGATAAAGAAGGGCATTACGTAATAATAAAGGGATAAAAAAATAATAAAGGTCAATTCTCCAAGAAGACATAACAATCTTTAATTAGTATACACCTAACAACAGAGCATCAAAATATGTGAGGCAAAAACTGAGAGCTGGAAGGAAAACAGATAAATCCATTCTTATAGTTGGAGACTTCAACACCCTTCTATCAGAAATGAACAAACCCAACAGGCAGAAAATCAGTAAGGAAATAGTTGACGTTAACAGCGCAGTCAATCAAATAGATCTAATTGACAACTGTAGATGATTTCATTCAATGAGGGCAGAATACACAATCCTCTGAAGCTCATATGGAACATTCACCAAGATGGACCATGTTCTGGGCCATAAAACACAACCTAACAAATTTAAAAGAATAGAAATCATAAATGTATGCACTCAGGCCACAATAGAATTAAAACAGAAATCAATAACAGAAAGACAACTAGAAAATCCCTAAATACTTGGGGATTAAACAACACATGGGCCAAAGGAGAAATTTCAAGAGAAATTTAAAAATATTTGAACTAGGGATTCCCTGGTTGTCCAGTGGTTAGGATTCCATGCTTCCACTGCAGGAGACATGGGTTTGATCCCTGGTCAGGGAACTAAGATCCATCCTGCATGCTGTGAGGCATGGCCAAAAAAAAAAAAAAAAAATATATATATATATATATATATATATATTTGATAATATGAAATATATAATGCATTCTCAGACTGCATATATATATTTGATTAAATGAAAACAAAAATATTTGTGAGATGCAGTGCTTAGTGGGAAATTTTTAGCACTGAATGTATATATTAGAAAAGAAGAAAAATCTAAAATCAATCATCTAAGCTTCCCTCTTAGGAAACTAGAAAAAGATGAGCAAATTAAATGTAAAGCAATAAAAAAATAAATAAGAAGAATTAGAGCAGAAATCATGAAATTGAAAACAGGAAATCAAAAGAGAAAACTAGCAAAACCAAAAGTTGGTTCTTTGAAAAGATCAATAAAATTGATAGGCCTTTAGCCAGGCTAAGAAAATAAAAGAGAGGAAATAAATTACTAATACCAGAAATGAAATAGGACATGATTAAAGATCCCATGGACATTAAAAGGATAATAAAGTAATACTATCAACAACTCTGTGCCCACAAATTTCATAAGCTAGATGGATGAATTCCTTGAAAGACATAATCTGTCAAAACTCACACAAGAAGAAATAGACAATATGAACAGGTCTATATCTATTAAAGAAATAGAATCAATAATTAATAACCTTCCCAAACAGAAAGCACCAGGCCCAGATAGATTCACTGGTGAATTCTACCAAATTAAGAAACAAATTATACCAATTCTCTTTCAGAAGGTGGAAGCAGAGGGAATACTTCCTGTTTTACTCTATGAGGCCCGTGTTACCCTAATACCAAAACTAGACAAAGACATTTCAGGAAAACTAAAGACAAATATCTCTCATGAACATAGATGTAAAAGTCCTCAACATATTACCAAATTGAATCCAACAATGTATATAAAGAATTATACATCATAACCAAATGGGATTTATTCCAGGTGTGCAAAGCTGGTTCAACAATTGAAAACCAATTAATGTAATCCATCACATCAACAGGATAAAGAGGAAAAATCACATGATCATATCAATAGATTCAGAAAAATTATTTTTAAAAAATCCAACACCCATTCATGATAAACACACTCAGTAAAATAGTAATAGAGGAGAACGTCCTCAATTTGATAAAGAATGTCTACAAGCAACTTACAGCTAATATCATAACTAATGGTGAGAAATGAGAAGCTTTCTCATTTAGATCAGGAACAAGGCAGGGATATTCCCTCTCACCACTCCTTTTTAATATAACAATGAAAATTCTAGCTAATGTAGTAAGATAAGAAAGGTAAATAAACGGTATAATGATTGGGAAGGAAGAGATAAAATTATCTTTGTTCACAGATACATGATTGTCTATGTAGAAAATCTAAAAAATAAAATCAATTAAAAAACTCCTAGAACTAATAAGCGATTATAGTGAGGTTGCAGAACACAAAGTTAATATACAAAAGTCAATCTCTTTCCTATATATCAATGAATAAGTAGAATTCGAAATGAAAAACCCAATACCATTTTTATTAGCACTCAAAAAAAATGCAGTACTTAGGTTTAAATTTAACAAAGTATGTTAAAGATCTATATAAGAAAAAGTATAAAACTTTGATGAAAGAAATCAAAGAAAAACTGAATAAGTAGAGATATTCCCTGTTCATGGATAGGAGGACAATATTGTCAAGATGTCAGTTTTTTCCCAGTTTTATCTATACATTCAATGCAATTCCAATCACAATCCCAGCAAGTTATTTTATATATATTGACATACTAATTCTACATTTTATATGAAGAAGTAAAAATCCACATTACTGAAAGAGATTACTGAAAAAGAACAAAGTTGGAGGATTAACACTACTCAACTTCAAGACCTACTATATATCTACAGTAATCAAGATTGTGTGGTATTGGTGAAAGAATAGACATATCAATGGAAGAGAATAAGAGCCCAGAAATAGACATAGGACAAATGAGCCAAGGCAGTACAATGGAGCAAAGATAGCCTTTTTGACAAATGGTGCTGGAACAACTGGACATCTGCATGCAAAAAAAAAAAAAAAATCTAGACACAGATCTTACACCCTTCACAAAAAGTAACGCAAAATTAATCACAGACCTAAATAAAAATGCAAAACTATAAAACTCCTAGAAGATAACACAGGAGAAAATCTAGATGACCTTGGGTTTGGTGATGACTTTTTAGATAAAACACCAAAGGCATGAAAAACAGAATTGATAAACTGGATTTCATTAAAGTTAAAATGTTCTGCTCTGTGTAAGACATTGGCAAGAGAATAAAAAGACAAGCCACAGACGGGGAGAAAATATTTGCAAAAGAAATACATGTGGGAAAAAAACTGTTATCCAAAATATACAAAGAATTTAAAAAATTCAACAATAAAAAAACAAACAACCCGATTACAAAGTGGGCCAAAGACCTTAACAGACACCTCACCAAAGAAGATATACAGATGGAAAATAAGTATATGAAAAAATGCTTTACATCGTATGTCATCAGAGAAATGCAAATTAAAACAACAATGAGATTCCACTTCACACCCGTTAGAATTGCCAAAATCCAGAACACTGACAACACCAAATGCTGGCAAGGATGTAGAGCAACAGGAACTCTTATTCATTGCTGGTAGGAAGGCAAAATAGTACAGCTACTTTGGAAGACAGCTTGGTGGTTTCTTAATATGATGTAGAAATCACACTTCTTGGTATACTTCCCAAAGGAGTTGTAAACTTATGTCCACACAAAAACTTACACACAGATGTTGACAGCAGCTTTACTTGTAATTGAAAAAATGTGGTATGAATGGATAAATAAACTGTGGTACATTCAGACAATGAAATATTATTCAATACTAAAAAGAAATGAGCTATCAAGCCACAAAAAGCCATGGAGGAAACAAATATATATTACTAAGTGAAAGAAGCCAATTTGAAAAGGCTACATAATGTATGGTTCCAACTATATGACATTCTGGAAAAGGCAAAACTATGGAGACAGTAAAATGATCAGTGGTTTCCAAGGGCTAGCGGGTAGGGAGGGATGAATAGGCAGAACACAGTGGATTTTTAGGGCAGAAAAACTACTCCATATGACACTAAAATGGTTGATACGTGTAATTATACATTTAGACCTTTGTCTAAACCACCAAGAATGTACACCACCAAGAATGAACTCTAATGTAAACTATGGACTTGAGGCAATAATGATGTGTCTATGTATCAACTGCAACAAGTGCACCACTTTGGTGGGGTATTTTGATAATGGGGAAAGCTATGCATGTATTGGGGAAGGGGTATATAGGAAATCTCTGTACCTTCTCTATTTTGCTGTGAACCTAAAACTGCTCTAAAAATGTCTTAAAACACAGCAGGAAAGGACACTTCTATGACATGAACAGTCTTAAGAAAATTTACCCTCTATGCACTGTTTATCAGAAAACTGTTATAGGATATGGGCCAACAAAATGAGGGTAAAGAAGAAATGGTACCAGAAGATGGGTGCTCCAACACGGAAAGAAGTGAAGAGAATCCCAGGATAATACTAAAGGTATATCCCAGTATAATAACTCTGCCCCAAGAGTAAAGCATAACCATTCTTGCTTGGAGGAGGTCAGAGGCTTCAGGAGCGATTTGTTTAAAATGATTAATATCATAGAATGTCTGTATATCATCCGACTGTACTGAGGTGTAATTTACATAATTGATAGTTTTAGGTTGAATTCATAATAATATAGAAAAAACAGATTATTATCATCAAGGAAAACAAAAAATGTGCAAGAAAAGTATGCTACATTATCTTTTCATAATCATGTAGTGGAAAAGCTTCTCATAACCATGATAATACAAACAATGAATAGCGATCTAAAGAAAATTGAAACATTTTATACTGGAAAGTGGGGGAGAGAATAAGAAGTATTCATCTGTGCAGTGGATACTGGGGATGAAAGAGTGACATAGCTTAAAATGGAAGAAATAAGTAAGTAAAAATACTTTTTACAAGTTTACAAATATGGAGGTAAATACTGAAAGAATCATCTAAAAAGAGTTGAGTGTTATTTCTGGGAGGGGAAGATGGGATAGTGGTAAGAGCATAGGGTTTCCTTGATTACTAAGAGAGTTGAGCATTTTTAGGAGTACCTATTCACAATGACTCCAGGCTGGGCCTTGTCACTTGTTTAGCCAATGGGACAGTAGTAAACTTGAGAAAACATTTGTGTATTTCCACTTACTTCTGCTTTTGGGTCCCTGCTGTTGGTTATTGCTCCTGATTTTTCTTCATGTCTTATTTTCTTTGGGGTTTTGTGATGTCTTTTTGTAAGTTCATACCTGTATGAACTTTTTCTATGGGAATACTTTGAGAACTGAGTAGAAATTGTGTCCTTCTGAGGAGGATTCTTTTTAATTTTGTTCTGCCAGGCACCTGTAAGCATTATCATCCAAGACAACACTAATAAATTCTTTGGCTTAAGAACTTTTGGACAACTAAGAAAATATAAACTAGGGCCCCAAATCTCAAGGGATATTCTTTTCTTCCCCCTCTATCCATATCCAAGGTTTAGAGACAGGAAACTTTCCTTGCTGTCTCCTTTTGTGAGATATAATTTAAGAATCTTTTTGCTGAGGTTATAACCCTTGGGGACCTAGATATATTCAACAACATCCAATCTGATTCCACACATTTCATGACCCTCAGCTTTACCTCCTGCTCCACATATGGCTGAAGTTCTAGAGCAAGCACTGGTTTGTGAGCTTGCTTACATCTCTAGAGTCAGTATTTTATTTTATTTTTGACCTCTGATGATCTCCCTTACTTCCTTGCTGACTCATTCACACATTTACAAATATTAAAAAATAATATATTATATCCACCTTTGTTGCTATTTCATTGCTAGAGATTTTTTTTCTGGGTATTTAGTGGCCCCCTGCCTTATATTTCAGAAAAATAATTCCAAAGACAGCATGTGATCTGGATCAGTACCTTAAGACAGATTGAATAACATTAGCCCCCACCCTTTAAACTTCTAGCTCCTGGAGTAATAATTTCAGAAATCTACTGAAAATTTCCAAAGTCTGTTTTTTCCAGCGACACAAATAAAACTACTCTGCTCTCACTAGATTGCTGCACAAGCACCTTGCCTTAATGAGGGCGGAAGCTTTTTTGAGTGAAAAAAAATATGTTGGTGCATATTAACTATCCAGCTTTGAAAAATAACATTATAAAACTGATGTAATTTGGGGGATTATGTTGGACTCAAGAACTTGTACAATGAATTCTACAAAATATTGCTGAATGAAAAATGCCAATTGTGTACATAGTAAGACAGAATTAGCTTAATTCTTAAATGCCTATCAAGAATATTGGAACAGGGCCCTGAACCAAGATGGTGGAGTAGAAGGACATGCTCTCACTCCCTCCTGTGAGAACACCAGAATCACAACTAGCTGCTGGACAATCATCGACAGGAAGACACTGGAACTCACAAAAAAGATACCCCACATCCAAAGACAAAGGAGAAGCCATAGTGAGACGGTAGGAGGGGTGCAATCACAGTAAAATCAAATCCCATAACTGCTGGGTGGGTGACTCACAGACTGAAGAACACTTATACCACAGAAGTCCACCCACTGGAGTGAAGGTTCTGAGCCCCACGTCAGGCTTCCCAACCTGGGGGTCCGGCAACAGGAGGAGGAATTCATAGAGAATCAGACTTTGAAGCCTACTGGGATTTGACTGCAGGACTTTGACAGGACTGGGGGAAACAGAGACTCCACTCTTGGAGGGCACACACAAAGTAGTGTATGCATCACGATCCAGGGGAAGGAGCAGTGACCCCAGGGAGAGTGAACCAGACATACCTGCTAGTGTTGGAGGGTCTCCTGCAGAGGCGGGGGGTGGCTGTGGCTCACCGTAGGGACAACAACACTGGCAGCAGAAGTTCTGGGAAGTACTCCTGGGTGTGAGCCCTCTCAGAGTCCACCATTAGCCTCACCAAAGAGCCCAGGTAGGCTCCAGTGTTGGGTTGCCTCAGGCCAAACAACCAACAGGGAGGGAATCTAGCCCCACCCATCAGCAGTCAAGAAGATTAAAGTTTTACTGAGCTCTGCCCACCAGAGCAACACCCAGCTCTACCCACCACCAGTCCCTCCCATCAGGAAACTTGCACAAGCCTCTTAGATAGCCTCATCCACCAGAGGGCAGACAGCAGAAGCAAGAAGAACTACAATCCTGCAGCCTGTGGAACAAAAACCACATTCACAGAAAGACAGACAAGATGAAAAGGCAGAGGGCTATGTACCAGAGGAAGGAACAAGATAAAAACCCAGAAAAACAACTAAATGAAGTGGAGATAGGCAACCTTCCAGAAAAAGAAATCAGAATAATGATAGTGAAGATGAACCAGGACCTCAGATAAAGAAAGGAGGCAAAGATCGAGAAGATGCAAGAAATGTTTAACAAAGACCTAGAAGAATTAAAGAACAAACAAACAGAGATGAACAATACAATAACAGAAATGAAAACTACACTAGAAGGAACCAATAGCAGAATAACTGAGGCAGAAGAACGGATAAGTGACCTGGAAGAAAGAATGGTGGAATTCACTGCTGCGGAACAGAATAAAGAAAAAAAGAATGAAAAGAAATGAAGACAGCCTAAGAGACCTCTGGGACAACATTAAACACAACAACATTCGCATTATAGGGGTTCCAGAAGGAGAAGAGAGAGAGAAAGGATGTGAGAAAATATTTGAAGAGATTATAATTGAAAACTTCCCTAACATGGGAAATGAAATAGCCACCCAAGTCCAGGAAGCACAGAGAATCCCATACAGGTAAACCCAAGGAGAAACACACTGAGACACATGGTAATCAAACTGGCAAAAATTAAAGACAAAGAAAAATTATTGAAAGCAGCAAGGGAAAAATGACAAAAAACATACAGGGGAACTCCCATAAGGTTAACAGCTGATTTCTCAGCAGAAACTCTACAAGCCAGAAGGGAGTGGCAAGATATACTTAAAGTGATGAAAGGGAAGCACCTACAACCAAGATTACTCTACCTGGCAAGGATCTCATTCAGATTCGATGGAGAAATCAAAAGCTTTACAGACAAGCAAAAGCTAAGAGAATTCAGCACCACCAAACCAGCTCTACAACAAATGCTAAAGGAACTTCTCTAAGTGGGAAACACAAGAGAAGAAAAGGACCTACAAAAACAAACCCAAGGGCTTCCCTGGTGGCGCAGTGGTTGAGAATCTGCCTGCCAATGCAGGGGACACGGGTTCGAGCCCTGGTCTGGGAAGATCCCACATGCCACGGAGCAACTGGGCCCGTGAGCCACAATTACTGAGCCTGCGCGTCTGGAGCCTGTGCTCCGCAACAAGAGAGGCCGCGATGGTGAGAGGCCCACGCACCGCGATGAAGAGTGGTCCCCACTTGCCGCAACTAGAGAAAGCCCTCGCACAGAACCGAAGACTCAACACAGTCATAAATAAATAAATAAATAAAAGAACGTGAATTTCTAAAAAAAAAAAATTAAAAAAAAAAAAAAAAAAAAAAAAAAAACAAACCCAAAACAATTAAGAAAAGGGTCCCAGGAACATACATATCCATAATTACCTTAAACGTGAATGGATTAAATGCTCCAACCAAAAGACACAGGCTTGCTGAATGGATACAAAAACAAGACCCATATATATGCTGTCTACAAGAGACCCACTTCAGACCTAGGGACACATACAGACTGAAAGTGAGGGGATGGAAAAAGATATTCCAAGCAAATGGAAATCAAAAGAAAGCTGGAGTAGCAATACTCCTAACAGATAAAATAGACTTTAAAATAAAGAATGTTACAAGAGACAAGGAAGGACACTACATAATGATCAAGGGATCAATCCAAGAAGAAGATATAACAATTATAAATATATATGCACCCAACATAGGAGCACCTCAATACATAAGGCAACTGCTAACAGATATAAAAGGGAAGTCGACAGTAACACAATAATAGTGGGGGACTTTAACACCTCACTTATACCAATGGACAGATCATCCAAAATGAAAATAAGTAAGGAAAGAGAAGCTTTAAATGACACAATAGACCAGATAGATTTAATTGATATTTAGAAGACATTCCATCCAAAAACAGCAGATTACACTTTCTTCTCCAGTGCGCACGGAATGTTCTCTAGGATAGATCACATCTTGGGTCACAAATCAAGCCTCAGTAAACTTAAGAAAACTGAAATCATATCAAGCATCTTTCCTGACTGCAACGCTATGAGATTACAAATGAATTACAGGGGAAAAAACGTAAAAAACACAAACACATGGAGGCTAAACAATACGTTACTAAATAACCAAGAGATCACTGAAGAAATCAAAGAGGAAATCAAAAAATACCTAGAGACAAATGACAATGAAAACACGATGATCCAAAACCTATGGGATGCAGCAAAAGCAGTTCTAAGAGGGAAGTTTATAGCTATACAAGCGTACCTCAAGAAACAAGAAAAATCTCAAATAAACAATCGAACCTTACACCTAAAGGAACTAGAGAAAGAGAACAAACGAAACCCAAAGTTAGCAGAAGGAAAGAAATCATAAAGATCAGAGCAGAAATAAATGAAATACAAACAAAGAAAACAATAGCAAAGATCAATAAAACTAAAAGCTGGTTCTTTGAGAAGATAAACAAAATTGATAAACCATTAGCAAGACTCATGAAGAAAAAGAGGGAGAGGACTCAAATCAATAAAATTAGAAATGAAAAAGGAGAAGTTACAACAGGTTAACTGCAGAAATACAAAGCATCCTAAGAGACTACTACAAGCAACTCTATGCCAATAAAATGGACAACCTGGAAGAAATGGACAAATTCTTAGAAATGCACAACCTTCCGAGACTGAACCAGGAAGAAATAGAAAATATGAACAGACCAATCACAAGTAATGAAATTGAAACTGTGATTAAAAATCTTCCAACAAACAAAAGTCCAGGCCCAGATGGCTTCACAGGTGAATTCTATCAAACATTTAGAGAAGAGCTAACACCCATCCTTCTCAAACTCTTCCAAAAAATTGCAGAGCAGGGAACACTCCCAAACTCATTCTATGAGGCCACCATCACCATGATACCAAAACCAGACAATGATAGTACAAAAAAAGAAAATTACAGACCGATATCACTGATGAATATAGATGCAAAAATCCTCGACAAAATACTAGCAAACAGAATCCAACAACACATTAAAAGGATCATACACCATGATCAAGTGGGATTTATCCCAGGGATGCAAGGATTCTTCAATATACTCAAACCAATCAATGTGATACACCATATTAACAAACTAAAGAAGAAAAACCATATTATCATCTCAATAGATGCAGAAAAAGCTTTTGACAAAATTCAACACCCATATATGACAAAAACTCTCCAGAAAGTGGGCATAGAGGGATTCTACCTCAACATAATAAAGGCCATACATGACAAACCCACAGCAAACATCATTCTCAATGGTGGAAAACTGAAAGCATTTCCTCTAAGATCAGGAACAAGACAAGGATGTCCACTCTCACCACTATTATTCAACATAGTTTTGGAAGTCCTAGCCACAGCAATCAGAGAAGAAAAAGAAATAAAAGGAATACAAATTGGAAAAGAAGAAGTAAAACTGTCACTGTTTGCAGATGACATGATACTATACATAGAGAATCCTAAAGATGCCACCAGAAAACTACTAGAGCTAATCAATGAATTTGGTAAAGTTGCAGGATACAAAATTAATGCACAGAAATCTCTTGCATTCCTATACACTAATGATGAAAAATCTGAAAGAGAAATTAAGGCAACACTCCCGTTTATCATTGCAACAAAAAGAATAAAATACCTAGGAATAAACCTACCTAGGGAGACAAAAGACCTGTATGCAGAAAACTTTAAGACACTGATGAAAGAAATTAAAGATGATACCAACAGATGGAGAGATATACTATGTTCTTGGATTGGAAGAATGAATATTGTGAAAACAACTATACTACCTAAAGCAATCTACAGATTCAATGCAATCCCTATCAAACTACCAATGGCATTTTTTACGGAAATAGAAAAAAATTCTTAAAATTTGTATGGAGACAAATAAGACCCCGAATAGCCAAAGCAGTCTTGAGGGAAAGAAACGGAGCTGGAGGAATCAGACTCCCTGACTTCAGACTATACTACAAAGCTACAGTAATCAAGACAATATGGTACTGGCACAAAAAGAGAAACATAGATCAATGAAACAAGATAGAAGGCCCAGAGACAAACCCACGCACCTATGGTCAACTAATCTATGACAAAGGAGGTAAGGATATACAGTGGAGAAAAGACAGTCTCTTCAATAAATGGTGCTGGGAAAACTGGACGGCTACATGTAAAAGAATGAAATTAGAACATTCCCCAACACCATACACAAAAATAAACTCAAAATGGATTAGAGACCTAAATGTAAGACAGGACAATATAAAACTCTTAGAGGAAAACATAGGAAGAACACTCTTTGACATAAATCACAGCAAGACCTTTTTTGATCTACCTCCTAGAGTAATGGAAATAAAAACAAAACTAAACAAATGGGACCTAATGAAACTTCAAAGCTTTTGCACAGCAAAGGAAACCATAAACAAGACGAAAAGACAACCCTCAGAATGGGAGAAAATATTTGCAGAAGAATCAATGGACAAAGGATTAACCTCCAAAATATATAAACAGCTCATGCAGGTCAATATTTAAAAAACAAACAACCCAATCCAAAAATGGGCAGAAGACCTAATAGACATTTCTCCAAAGAAGACATACAGATGGCCAAGAAGCACATGAAAAGATGCTCAACATCACTAATTATTAGAGAAATGCAAATCAAAACTACAATGAGGTATCACCTCACACCAGTTAGAATGGGCATCATCCGAAAATCTACAATCAACAAATGCTGGAGAGGGTGTGGAGAAAAGGGAATCCTCTTGCACTGTTGGTGGGAATGTAAATTGATACAGGCACTATGGAGAACAGTATGGAGGCTCCTTAAAAAACTAAAAATAGAATTACCATATGATCCAGCAATCCCACTACTGGGCATATACCCAGAGAAAAACCATAATTCAAAAAGACACATGCACCCCAATGTTCATTGCAGCACTATTTACAATAGCCAGGTCATGGAAGCAACCTAAATGCCCATCGACAGATGAATGGATAAAGAAGTTGTGGTACATATATTCAAAGGAATATTACTCAGCCATAAAAAGGAACGAAATTGGGTCATTTGTGGAGACGTGGATGGATCTAGAGACTGTCATACAGAGTGAAGTAAGTCAGAAAGAGAAAAACAAACATCGTATATTAACGCATATATGTGGAACCTGGAATAATGGTACAGATGAACCGGTTTGCAGGGTAGAAATTGAGACACAGACGTAGAGAAGAAACGTAAGGACACCCAGGGGAGCAAGCAGCAGGGGGATGGGGGTGGTGGTGTGATGAATTGGGCGATTGGGATTGACATGTATACACTGATGTGTATAAAATTGATGACTAATAAGAACCTGCTGTATAAAAAAATAAGTTAAAAAATAAAAAGAATATTGGAACACTCTCCAGATCTGAGTGAGAATGGCTGCTTCTCCACACCCTTGCAAACTTGTATCCTCTATTGGATAAAACTAATGGGCCTTTTATGTAGAATGACAATCTATGAAATTTAAAGCTCTGAAAAAATCACTCTGGGGTTGTATCAAGTTTTCCTTTAGAAAGTGAATAATTTCATAAATATCTGGCCTTATGTAGAGTGAGGAGACATCTTATTATCATCAGTATTTGTACATTTCCTGATAACTTCTGTTTTCTTTTTATTGAAATAATATTTAAGTCCTGTCAATATGTGAAACAAAATAAGAGGGTACCTGAGAGGCAGTTTAAAAGCTTGAGTTCTACACTACATTGACTTGAGTATGAACTCCAGATTTGCCATTACTAGCTATATAAACAAGGGAAAATCTCTCTGAGCCTCAGAGATCTAAAATGTTTACAAATTTTCTTATATCATCAACTTTAAAATAAAATGTAATTTAGGAGTAAGCCCTAAGTTTTCTTGAAACTAGTATATTGACAGATTATTCTACCTTGGTATTTTTCTTCATACAGAGAAAATAAAGTTGGCAGAAAGAGGGAGAACAATTTTTACCTCTGTTTCTAAAGTTTAATTATCAAAACACAAGATAGACAAGTATATCTGTATTGCTTCAGAGGCCCTTTGTACATTAATTATAAGAATCAGAAATTTTTTCTGTTTGTCAAATAATAGTTTCTAGTTAGATTTTTCCCTCAAAGGGTCATTCATGAGGTATTTGTATACCTTCTAAAAATGATTCACAGCTCAAGTGGTGTGATTTCCAACACCATATGCTTCGGCAAGAATGCTATACAAATCTAAATAATGGGGTTCCTTTCCCAATGAGACTCTTTCACTAGCCCAACAGCCAGCATTTTCTAAGTTTGCAAACTTTTTGTAACTAAACACAGGTTGTGTGACAGCTTCTATTATTTGCCCAATAACAGCTCTTGTGTGCCCCTCCTTCTTAGAAGCCATGCCAATGTTTGATCACAGCTGTGAGCAATTTGAGGCAAAAAAGAAGATGATTAATTGGGGGAACCAAGTCACGGGGCATTGGGTGCCTGCCAGAGAATTGATGAAGGACTCAGATTAATACCTGTGAATCATAGCTTATTCTAATGCTTATAAAACCCAAGGCATAAAATATGCAAAATACGACATGTTCCATGATTGTAGTGATCCCTCCCAGCCAAAAAAGGGTATTAAGACATCTTTAAGTAGGCTACACTCAGCATGGCTGGCTCTTAATGTAGCAGGTGTGATGTCCCTCTGTGAGTTAACTCCAGTGAAAACTGGATTTGGACCTTACTTGATGATACATACTAATTAACTCTTTATTTTTTAATGAGATAAACTTTAAAAATCTTACTGAAGCTACCCTTATCCAATATCAGAACAGGGTGAACACTATTAAAAATTCACAGAATTGTTGAGTCACTTGGCAGGTGAAGTCCTTGTTTTATGACTGTGGAGACTAGGCCAAATCTCATTTTGATCCCCAACAGTGCTCTCACGTAACATCACCAAGTTAAAAATGGTGTCAGCACTTCTCCATTCCCCATTTGAATTACACTCTTCACGTCCTGGATAAATTAACTGCAATCTAGATGTCAACCATAGCCTAGAGAAGTTTGTTTACCTCCCAATTTCATGTCTTGTAGAAAGTTTAATGTCATTTTCTGAATTTCTGCATATTTTCAGAGAGGTCATGCTCATGATCACCTCTGGCTTTACTCTCCCGTTTATTTTGCATTAGTCGTTGTATAAAGTGTTTTACTATCCAGTGTATTCTGCACAGCATCACTTATTCACTTACCAAATATTTATTGAGGGCCTATTATTTGTTAGGCCACGTTACATGTGAGACACTGGGCTGGTTTTAGGGGAAACAATAGGCTAGTGTGGGGTGGAGACATTTGTTAAATAACGATACAAATAACTAGAAGATTATGAATGATAAGTGCAATGATGGAGAAGAGAATGTTTACAAAAACACTTCATCTAGCCTAGGAGGTTAGAGACAGCTTTCCTTAAAAAAAAAAAAAATGCCATTAATATGTGACCCAAAAGAATTGCAAGAGTTAACTAAACTAAAGGAGAGGGTAAGAAAACACCATGTTTCATTTAATGACTTAATGACTTGAACCCTAATGTAAAGGATTCAGTTCCATGAGAGAGTTTGGAATATGAGAGTGCTAAAGGGTAACAGAAAATGTACGGTTCATGAGGTGGAAGGATTTACCTTATATTGGAGGACAGGCAGCCCTCTCTTTTCACAGAAGGAAAAGAGGATGCCCCAAAGTTAGAGGTTCCTTGATTGGTATGTCGGGGGGCAGGGAGATAAGGGAGTTACCATCTGATGCAGATGGAGAGTTCCATATGGAAAGGCCCCATGGTGGGAAGGAAAACATAAGGGAAGGTCACTGGGGCTGAAGTACAGAAACCAGGAGGAATTGTGGTGCGAAATGACATTGGAAAAATAGCAAAGTCATGTAAGAAATTGTAGGCCATGTAATGGATTGTGGTCACTATCCAAACAATAATGAAAAGCCACTGATGTAATGGAGATATGGTCTAATCAGGTTTGCATTTCAAATTAGCATCTTTGTTTTCTCAATTTGGAGTAGGAGCTAGTGGAGAGGCCAAGAATTAAAGTAGGCTATTGCAGTAGTCCACTTGACGATTGGGCATAGCTTACTTAGGCTAGGGTGGTGGCAGTAGATATGGAAAGACATGGGAAATTTGACATACATTTAGGAGGTAAAATTGACAGCTTTGTGATTAATTGGATATGAGGACTGAAGTTTAAGGAAGAGTCATGGATTATTCCTAAGTTTCTTCCTTATGTAAGTAGTTGGATGGTGATGCCATTCACTCTTCAATAAGAGGACCAAGTAAGGAGACCATAAATTTGATTTTTGACATGGATTTGAAGACATCTAAAAAGAAATGTCAAATAGGCATTTGAAATTATGGTCTAGAGTTCCAAGGAGAGTTTTATTTGTAGAAATAAAAATTTGAATCACCAGCTTATGGGTGCTAATTGAAACCCTGAATGACAATAAGATCACTTAATAAGAGAACATAGAGTAAGACGAAGAGAACTTAAGTTTTAGTTTTGAGAAACTTCAACACTGGGTGTTCTGGGAGCGGAAGAGTATGAAACTGCAAATAAGGTGGTCAGTGAGAAGTTAGAGCAGAGGGAAAAAAATAAGGGAGGGTAATGACTTCCAAGCCAAAGGATTAAAGTTTATCAAGAAGGGAGTGGTCAACAATGTCAAGAGCTGTGGAATCTTGAATAAGGTAAGGATTTAAATTTTCCATTGGATGTAGTGAGATGACAGTGTTGGGAAAAGTCCAGATTAGAGGGGTTTGAGAAGTGGGGGGGGGGGGGGAATAAGGAAATGAGGACAATTTTGCCAATGACTCCTTCAAGAAGCTAAGTGGTTAAGGAGAGAAGAAAGAAAGGGCAGTAGATGGTAGTGGCAGAGGAAGATTTTTTTTTTCCTTTTTTTTTTTTTAATGATAACGACTTAAGCACTGATGTGAAGGATTCAGTTCCACAGAGAGTTTGCAGTATGAGAGTGATAAGGGATAACAAACAGTGTACAGTTAATAAGGCAGAAGTTTCTACCTTATATAGGGGGAGGGCAGCCCTTCCTCTCTTTTCACAGAAGGGAAAGAGGATACTCCAAAGTTGGACGTTCCTTGATTAGTATGTTAGGTGGGAGGAAGATAAGGGAGTTACCACCTGATGCTTTCTCTTTTCATCCAAAATGGTTATCATATGATAAGTGGAGAGGAGCAGGAGGAGACTTGATGTTTTGAGTAGAGTGGGTAAAGTTTGAAATAACTGTTGCAAAGAGACTGTGGGCACTGTTGAGGGCCCCTTTGAGGATGGAGTTTTTAAAAATTTATAACTGGACCAATATGCCCTGTTAACAGGGACTTCCCTGGTAGCGTTTAACTATAGGAATAGAGAAAAAAGATGGTTGAGCTATCAAAGGTTGGGATTTGACTAAATGCCGCACACACACAAAGAAGTGGCTCAGACAAAACTCAGCTTCCTGACTTAATTCCTCCTACTCCCACGCACACAACTTCAAAAGCCCATTCATAAAAGGCCTCTGAATTGTGCATTAGTGTTTTCTTAATTTTTGAGGACAATAGAGGGTTTGTGTTGCAACAACACAGCCGATTAAAAATTGATTAGGCGTATTTTTCTTAAAATGCCTTCTCCTACCACGGTGTTCTGTAGACTGGCTCTTCCCTCTTTCCCATTCTCTACCTCCGCTTTTCCACAGAGCCACTGAGCCATCCATTTGATTTCATTGCTTCCTGCTAATTTCAGCCCTCAGCCTGTCACCTTCTGCCAGAAGTAGCTTACCAATATGTTTTCCTAAACAAAGACAGTTCCTTCCCTAAAAGAAATTCAGGCACCAGCAGTTAAGTGGATAGTTTTTTTCACCCATGACATATTATTGTTTATTTAACTCTGTCTCTTATCTGTGACAATCTGCTCTAAGGGTGTCTTTGTTGTTTTCAAAGACAGCAGAAACATGTTCGTCCTCTCTGCTGTCATCAACCAGCAAATGTGTGACCCTGGGAAAGTCATTTCATTGTTCTAGATTAGGGAAGGGCAAACTGCAGATGGAAAGACAAATCTTACCCATTGCCTATTTTTATAAATAAAGTTTTATTAGAACATGCTCTTTGTTTACTTACTATTTATGGCTGTTTTTGTGCTACAACACTATAGTTGAGTAGTTATGACACAGATTGTCTAGTGTACAAAATAAAAAATATTTATTATTGGGCTCTTTAAAGAAAAATGTTTACCAATGCCTATTTTAGATCCCAGTTTATCCTTCTGTAAAATGAAGGAATCTGAGAATATGCTCTCTCATTATCTTTTCAGTTTTAATATTTGAAGATGTTAAAGCTATAACTATTAGGTCTTTCCATAAAAGTCAGCTCATCTGAGAGGATTTATTTGACTACTATTGAAAAGTAGAAATTCTGGCCCCCATGATTCTCTATACTTTTAATCTACTTTATTTTTATTAATATATTACTCTGGCATAATATATGATATATACCTATTAAAACATAAATTTTGTGAAGGAAAGAAATTTTTGTTCATTGTTGCTCCTCAGTGCCTAGAATAATATGGCACATAAATAGATGCTTAATAAATATGTGTTAAATAAGTGAATAAATGAATGAATGAAATACTTCTCATTGGAATTTCTTTCCAGTCTCTTATATAGAGACATGAAACACTTGGAAATAAATGGAAGCGAGTACTTACTATTAAAGCTTTCTTAAATTGTTCAGGGCTCCTAGGAGATTGCTATGGGTCAAATGTTTGTGTCTCTCCAAAATTCATATGCCGAAGCCCTAACCCCCAATGTGTCTGTATTTGGAGACAGGGCTTTTGAGGAGGTGATAAAGGCTAAATGAGGGCAAAATGGTGGGGCCCTAATCTGATAGGGCAAATGCTATTATAAGAAGAGAAAGAGACATGCACTCTCTTTCTCTGCTATGTGAGGACACAACGAGAAGGTAACTGTCTACAAGCCAGGAAGAGAGTCCTCACCAGGAACTAAATGGGCTGGCACCTTGACCTTGGACTTCCCAGCCTCCAGAACTGTGAGAAAAAAAACCCCAAAAACCTCAGTCTGTGGTATTTTGTTATGGCAGCTCGACATGACTAACAGAGGGATGTTTGCAAATGATCTCTGGAGATATGCTTTGATGACCATACTGTTTTCTTCTCTGAGGACAACACCATTCAGGCATATGCTATTGGATTAATAAGCAGTGGGCTTTTTGCATGTGAAAATGATTTGTAAATACGAAAAATATGTCAAGGTTAAATGAATTAAAAGTGATAATCACCTCTCTATGCTTAGAAATTAAGTACAGGGCTCCGCATCATGTTAGTGGGCATTCCTCTTCACAATAAGTGTATTATTCAGAGTTATATATAAAATGGTGGCTAAGCATGTGAGCAATGGAGTCAGATTGCTCGGTTTGACTCGAGTTAAGTTCTATTTAACTTGTGGTGTCATTATGGACAAATAACTTATCCTTATTTTCCTTCTTCATAAATTGAAGAAGATAGTAAAAAATAATTACCTATGTCACTCAGAATGGACCAGGCTATGTTGCAGTAACAACCTGCAAAATCTCAATGGTTTAATACAAAGTTTATCTCTCACTCTCTGTACATTTATACATTGCAAGGCAGCTAGAAACTGTGCCCCAGTGGTTCTCACTCTAAGATGCAGGCTAAGAGAGTACCACTCTTTGAAACATTGTTAATTGTAATGGCAGAGGAGAGATCCTGATGAATTGCACATTGGCTCTTAAAGCTTCCATAGACATGGCACTCATCACTTCTGCTTACATTTCATTGGCTAAAAGCAAGACATATGATCATCCCTAACTCCAAGAGGGGAGAGAAGAGCAATCCTATCACTGCCTAGAAGAACAAGAAATATTTGTGATTAGTTCTAATGAATATCACGTTATCTCATAGGGTTTTTGTGAATGTCAATTAAGAAAAAGCATTCAAAACACGAGGTACAGTTCCTGATACAAAAAAAAAAAAAAGAGCACACTAAATGCTAGCAATTGTTATTACCCAATGCTGAATTACACAGAAAACACTCTTACTGGGAAAAATGACAAACTATTTTTAGCCTTGCAAGGAAACTTTGACTCCAGCAAATATAAGAGATTACAGATGGGGTTAACAGAAAACCTCCCTTCTTTCTCTAACTACCTTTACAATTCCCCAGAAGAGAACTAAATCCCCTGGCTGCAACAAATATTTTCATTGTCCTCCCCTCAAATTGATTTCTTGGAGAACATAATATAAAAGGAATACAATGGAGAGGCATTTTTCTGTTATCTGATTTTGATAAGATGCCTTACTTTTTTTCTAAGTCCAAGATTTTGTTTGTTTCTAGCTACATGGATTACTGCTTCTTTGATGGGCTACATTAATATGTATATGAAAACCCCTTAATCCCATATCTCTCATACATTAACATTATTTACAAATCTTGGCTTGCCCATAAGTTTTATTCCTATCAGTTTTCTGAAGAAGCAAGTAAAGTAGCAAGTAAAATAGTAATGTGACCAATATTTTTAAAGAAAAATATAAAACTAGTGGATTACATATTGACACAAGAGTTAAGCCAATTTGGTTCCAGCTCTTGATTTAACTAATTAAACTATTTTGATCAAGTAACTTAATGTCTTCTAAATTAAGGCTCTTTACCTGAAGAATTAAGGGAGTTAATTTAAACTTCACTTACTTCCACCTTACCATCTGGGATGACTGGAGATAATCTTTAAACTCTTCTTTAATTTCAAATATTAGTTAATGATGCTAAATCCTTGGCCCATAGTTATATTAGCATACTATATGTAGAAATTCAATTATATTCCTCAATGCCATTTCAAGCCAATTTTCTAGAAGCTCAGTTGATTGGAATGGATTTAATTGCTCAATTGTTTGACGTTTCTTATTCAAGTGAAACCAAATTTCACAATCCTGTGCAATTCACTCATCAATAATTATTAGCAACATAATTTGAAATATATTCAGTCTGCAATTAAAAAAGAAAATGCTCTGTAAGTAACGAAGTCAAAGAATGAGAATGATTCATCCAAACCATCGAAGCTTGATTAATTGTTTGTTTGAAGCATCCTCATTAGAAATCTAATGATTATAGATTCCAATGACATCCATTTAATTTCTCAAATCTCTATTTACCATATTATTTTTCAAACAATGACATTAGTCTTTTTTAACTTGAAAATTTTGGTCAAGAGCTTATGCAGCTGATTTTTAAGTTAAAAAAAGAACCAATTCCAATAATTTTCTCAAAATCTCTTTTTAGGATTTAAATTATTTTTTATTTTTAATAGAATGACATTTTTAATAAGTCACTTTTAATTCATGGTAATTTTTTCCCTATTAACCAACCCAAGGACTTATATACAGAAAGAACAGTTTATCACAATAAAGCACTGCAGGAAGTTTTCTCCCACAATGCCAATTTTCATGAATTTATCTTCTAGAGTCACAAGATAGTACATGAGGCAAGGATTCATAAAACCCAATTAATTTAGTTTGTGTAGCAGATACTCTTGGTTGTCTTGCCTAATAGCCATCCAAACCCTCCACGCCTTTCTTTTTTCTCACTATAAAGGATAAAAATACCAGAGAATCGGTTTACCAACCTTCATGAAGCTAGAAGTGACCATATGACCCACGTTCAAGCAGTGAGTTGTAAGGGGTTGTATGCCAGTGTCCTTCTAAGAATATTTTGCTTTTCTGATAAAAGGGATATGTGTGGCCATACGAGCTACTTCCCTTCTTCCTGTATTGATCACAGACTTCACTATGGAGTTGTGGAAACTCCATTGCCATCACAATGTCAAAGAATGAAGACCAAAGGCTAACACACCCAAGATGGTGGAACACAAAAAGAGAAACAATCTGGGTCCTTAATGACACTGAGGGGCAGCTGCACCAACAATACCTACCATTATCAACTCTGTAACATCTTCTTGGGTGAAATTTTTGTTTCTCTCAGCCAGAAGTATCTCTTACAAATAGAGTTGGCATGTTAGTTTGTTTTGATTTCCATGCTTAAAAAATTTATGACCTTCCACTCACTAAATTTATCATTCTTTCTATTCCAACATCTTAATTAAAAATTTTGTATAATCATTGGAACAAAAGGTCCTCAGAGATTACTTAGATCTTTGTACCCTCACATAAAAGCTAAAAAGTCCCTCAGACATGATTAATTCCCTCAAGGTTTAAAAGGAAAAATATTCTACATCCTTTATCATTAATCCCTTCCAATGACTCTTGGGAACATTAAGAATATGGAAGAGGAGGTGGAGAATACCCTGGAAAAACCTCAGTTGGCTCTGGCACTTGCTGTAAATCCTAAGAGAATGTTATAAAGTCAGGCAGGATGAATGTAATAGCACCTCTGGGCATCCTGGGACTCTCCCATAGTGCCTCAATATGGCAAGCAGTTATTTGTTGCTAGTGCCCTTTATGCTTCCACTTATTTTAACTCTGGACATTCCCTTTATTTTTTTCTCTAAAGTTGTTTCTCTCACCCTTTATGAGACATATTCTATATTGGGTTATTAAATCAATAAAATTCGATGGGTGAGATATGAAAAAAATCACAGTGAATAAAAGTAAGAAGAAAGGAAATGGGCAACACTCAATGTCCCATCAGCCATGTTTAACATTCAACTTCACAGATAATCTAGTCAGGCATGCATATATCTGATATGATCAATTGTATGGAAAAACAGAATTTTCTGGTTTCAAATATATGAATGAGAAAACCTATAGGAGAACCTTACATTATTCTGATTTAACTTCCCCTAGGATCTTCTATAATTTTTTCCCCTCAGAATCAATAGGGCAATCTGATAATGAAATCTGAGACTATATTGAAGAGAGTTACTTGGGTTGGGGATAAGGAGACAACTGTTGGAAAAGTGGACTTAGACTTCCAAAGACAACCATCTACCTACAATTACATTTTGTAAATGTGGAAAAGAACAATACATGTGTGTTCACAACATTTCACTGATGTGGCAGATTTAAAAAGAGCATGAATTATGTTTTTTCTGATAACTTTCTTTCCCAAGTTTGTTATTTTGTGGAACAGTGCTACTTACACCATCAAGGAAATTATATTTTAATATTTTCCCTCAGAGTCAGCAATAGTGATTCTGTCCTATATTCATTTTTACTTCAACAAGACCTGCCACACTGAAGAAAATAAATAAATATATTTATATAATCTGAATATGCTATGCAAAGATAAGTTGGTATGAATAGAAAGATCCATCAGATATATAGATGAGAGTGGATGAGGAAGCTATAGATGAATATGTGTATATAATATGCTCACATTCATAAATATGTTAGGGCAGCATTACAAGAAGTTGAAAACAGTCTGGGAAGCAAGAATGAGGGTTAGAGTGACATATACTTCACATTTCGTTGCCTTTTGTCATGTTCATATCGTTTTCATTGAGATATTAATTTCATAATACAAAGTACCACAATAAACATTATCAGTAACTCACCCCCAGAATTATTGTTCTAGTTTTCTATTCACTTAAAAAAAATGTTATGTCCCTATTGTTCTCAGAACTCTTTCTTTAAAATTGGGGATCATAGATGGTAGGCATTTTGCAACAGGCAGGACAGTCTACAAAACAAGCAGTTGTTACCCAGAATGCATCTCCACTGAGGAAAACTGGTTTCAGCTTAAGGATGGATTTTGTTGGTTTCTTTGCTCACACTATTTCTTGTATCTGATGTCTTACTCTTTTTTTGAATTATTTTTTAGTTTTGCTGGACCATATCTTTCAGTCATATTATTTTTCAGGAAAAAACAACACGCATCTAGTATATTTTCCAAATCCTTTTCATGTTTAAGAACCTCTATTTTCCCCATGATTAAATGGGTCTAGAATTCAAGGTTCAGAATCCTTTGCCTTCATACTTTTGAAGACATTTCATCATTGCCAACTAGCATCCCCTGTTGAAAAAAAAAAGTAAAATTCTCCTTCTTTACTTTATAACTACTTTCCCCCCTCTTTTTCTAGGAAGTTATCTTTTAGGTTCAGAAACATCTCTAGCACGTGTCTTAAGGTAGTTCTTATTTTGTTATTTCTTCTGTATTTAGAATCTAATCCCTCAACTTTTATGTTGCTATTAGAACAAGTAAAATCACAGAAACAGGAAAATGTCTTGATCTTGCCAATGCTAGAATGTTAGGGAAAGGAGCAATCAGGAAAGTAGATAGATAAGATTAAAATGCAGTTATTTTTAAAATTTCTTTTAAACCAGTGATACCTAGTCTCTTAAGGGCAAGAATTTCACTCCTCTCAGAACGGGAGTTTCCAAAAGCAATGGACTATTTCCTTGCAATTTATTTAATTGCCTAGAGATGTAATTGAGAAAATTATCTGACAGAACCAGCAATGCCTTGGTTTCACATAGGAATGGGCAAATCTGCAAATTAATCTCCCTGCACAAAAGAATTAACGGGCATTTGAAGACTTCTGTAATAACACTTTTAATTCAGTCCAGCTATCTTTACCAAAGCAATCTGGAGATAATTTCAGAAATTTTATTCAAATAAATGAAGGTTCAACTGGTTATCATTTGTGTGATAAATCCCATCACCAGGATGCCACCCATTTCTACTTGCTTCCTAATAAGTATATATCACCTTATTAATATTCATCCATTCACTTGTCATATTCTGGGGAGAATGAAACAGATCTTTTTCTCCCCATTTTTTAGAAAATGGGATTGAAATCCAAAGGAAGTAAATGATAATCTGGTTTTCATTAATTTTCTATTCATTCAGACATTTCTTGAGCTCATACTAAATCCAGGCACTACCATAGATACTGATGATACAAAGATGACCAAAGGAGTTTTTAGTGTACTGTGTAAGACAGGCATATAAGGAAATTATCACAATACAATGTCTACAGAGTATTTCCAAATTAAACAGAATTTTCCCTTGTATCAAAATCTGTGGTATCCCACTCTTTTAGTCTCTTTTTGTTCTAGGGTATCCATCCTTTCTATTTGTCACCACTTTCTTCCTTCCTTCCAACCATCTTCCACAGTGATAATTCTAAAGCTCAAGTCTAGTAATGTTCTTGACTGATAGAAACACTCAAATTACCTTCTCAACCCCAGGAAAAAGGCATGTTAGATCACACATAAGGCCCAATCTCACTATCTGTTCAATCATATCCTTTTAATATCTCCACTTCGTTCAACACTTAAGCCATACCAAAAGCCTACCAATCCCTTACAACTCCCCAAACATTTGATTTCTGTGGTTTTAACACACTTCTAATTGCCTAGAATTGGCCACCTGTACCTCCTCCAAAGGCTCCTTTTAATTGTTACCTCCACTTAATAAAGCCTGATGTAATCTCTAAAGGAAAGAAGTAACCACCACCTCTTTGCCTTCTGGCTGCATCTTGTTTTACCACTGTCATAGGCCTTATTATACTGTAACGCGTTTATTCATTTACATACGTGTCTCCTATCAAGCCGTGAATTCCTTGAAATCATGGGTAAAGCCTTCTTTATCTTTTTATACACACTACCTATAAATGTGTTGAGATATGGTAGATAGTTTTAATAAATTGTCAAACTGACTGAGTTCTCAACAAGAGTACTATGAGATGTGAATATGGTAGATGGGTCTTCTTTTTTACTCAGTCTAAGGCAGTGGTTTTCAAAGTGTGGTCTCTGGACCTCTAATATAAACATCATCTGGGAATGTGTTAGAAGAGCAAAGTCTCAGAACTTGATCTATCCCTGTCCCAAGACCGGTGAAATCAGAAACTCTGGGGGTAGGGCTCAACATTCTGTGTTTTTACCAGTCCTTCAGGTGATTCTTATACAGGTGAAAGTTTGAGAACTGTCCTAAGGAAATAGTCCTCCTGTGGGCACTGTGCCTGGTGGCTACTGTAGATGAAAATTAGTAAATCCTTAACTTTTTAGAAGATTAATTATGGATAGGTTCTAAGAATTGGCCCATAGAAGAGAAGGCAAATTTTCAAGGGCATGAATGTCACAGGACAATTGCATGAAACATAATGTCAAAAAACAGAGAATGTGCCAAGCATCAAGTGATAGAAATGCAGCATGGTGTATCAGGGAGCTACAGCAGTAATGACCAGAAGATGAAGATAAGTCATCAGGAGACAGAAACTCCAGAAGAGAAGAGCATGTGAGCAGGAGCTGGGAGCAAAGGGAGTTGGCAGCGAAGTCCAAATAACTGGAAACAGAACAACTAGAGATTAGGTTACTGTAGAAGGAATGTTTAAGTCTTCACCACACCCAGAAGAAGACTGCAGAACATAAAAGGGGGAAAATGGCAACACATAAAGATAAAAGATAAAAGATAACTGAAAGAGACACCTAAGAATTTCTGGTTAGAGGTAATTTACTAACTTCCTATGTGAAGGAGGATTGGGACTCACTGGTAGACTCATATCTACCATAATATTTACACATTCTAATTGTGTAATATAGCCAAGTTGTCAGGGAATGAATGGGCTTTAGCACTCTACACAATGACATTCTAATCCTAGCTTCCCTGATTATCAGCTGTGTGGTCTGAGTATTTTTATTTTAAAAATGGGAAAACAACCCTCAGAATGGGAGAAAATACTTGCAAACGAAGCAACCACCAACAAGGGATTAATCTCCAAAATATACAAACAGCTCATGCAGCTCAGTATCAAAAAAACAAACAACCCAATCAAAAAATGGGCAGAAGATCTAAATAGACATTTCTCCAAAGAAGACATACAGATGGCAAAAAGCACGTGAAAAGATGCTCAACATCACTAATTATTAGAGAAATGCAAATCAAAACTACTATGAGATATCATCTCACATTGATCAGAATGGCCATCATCAAAAAGTCTACAAACAATAGATTCTGGACAGGGTGTGGAGAAAAGGGAACCCTCCTACCCTGTTGGTGGGAATGTAAATTGGTACAGCCACTACGGACAACAGTTTGGAGGTTCCTTAAAAAACTAAAAGTAGAATTACCATATGACCCACTCCTGGGCATATATCCGGAGAAAACCATAATTCAGAAAGATACATGCACCCCAATGTTCATTGCAATGCTATTTACAATAGCCAGGATGTGGAAGCAACCTAAATGTCCATCAACAGAGGAATGAATAAAGAAGATGTGGTACATATATATACAATGGAATATTACTCAGCCATAAAAAAAGAACAAAATAATGCCATTTGCAGCAACATGGATGGACCTAGAGATTGTCATACTGAGTGCAGTAGGTCAGACACAGAAAGACAAATATCATACGATATTGCTTTTAGGTGGAATCTAAAAAAAGGGGGGGTACAAATGAACTTATTTACAAAACTGAAGTAGAGTCATGGATGTAGAAAACAAACTTATGGTTACCAGGGGATAATGGGGGGAGGGGACAGATAAATTGTGAGATTGGGACTGACATATACACACTACTATACATAAAATAGGTAACTAACAATAACCTGCTGTATAGCACAGGGATCTCTACTTAATACTCTGTAATGGCCTATATCAGCAGCCCCCAGCCTTTCTGGCACCAGGGACCAGTTTTGTGGAAGACAATTTTTCCATGGACTGGGGCGGGGGATTGTTTCAGGATGATTCAAGCACATTACATTTACTGTGCACTTTATTTCTATTATTACATAGTAATATATAATGAAATAATTATACAACTCACCATAATGCAGAATGAGTGGCAGCCCTGAGCTTGTTTTCACTTGCCACTCACTGATAGGGCTTTGATACGAGTCTGCAAGCAATTGATTTATTATGGTCTCTGTGCAGTCAAACCTCTCTGCTACTGATAATGTGCATTTGCAGCCACTCCCCAGCACTAGCATCACTGCCTCAGCCCCACCTCAGATCATCAGGCATTAGATTCTCATAAGAGGAGTGCCACCTAGATCCCTCACATGTGCAGTTCACAGTAGGGTTCGCACACCTATGAGAATCTAATGCCGCCACTGATCTGACAGGAGGCAGAGCTCAGGCGGTAATGCGAGCGACGGGGAGCGGCTGTAAGTACAGATGAAGTTTCACTCGCTTGCCCACTGCTCACCTCCTGCTGTGCAGCCCGGTTCCTAACAGGCCACAGACCAGTAACAGTCCATGGCCTGAGGGTTGGGGACCCCTGGCCTATATGGGAAAAGAATGCTCAAAACAAAAACAAAAACAAAACAAAGGAACAGAAGTAGAGTCGCAGATGTGGAAAACAAATGTATGGTTACCAGGGGATATGGGGGAGGGGAGGGATAAATTGGGAGATTGGGATTGACATATACGTACTACTATATATAAAATAGATAACAATAAGAACCTACTGTATAGCATAGGGAACTCTACTCAATACTCTGTAATGGTCTGTACGGCAAAAGCATCTAAAAATAGAGTGGATATATGTGTATGTAAAACTGGTTCACTTTGCTGTACACCTGAAACTAACACAACATTGTAAATCAACTATACTCCAAAAAAAGTTTAAAAATTTAAAAATAGGAATAAATATATACATCACAATAGATTAGTTTTAATAATTAATGATAAAATGGCAATAAAGCATTGTGTGTTCTAGTTGACACATATAGGATACTCAATACATGATAATGATAGTGATTATTATATTTACTTTAAGAAATTGGTCCTAAGTCCTGCATGCATTAGCCATACTATCTGCATAAAATTTTCCATAATATGATAAAGTGATTCTCACTTAGACCTCCTTGTGTCATAAGTGCCAGTTAGTAACCTTTGTCTAGGGTGGTAGTGGTGGGTGTGTAGGCAAACTCCCCAACTCCTGATGCCCCATTAGTTCTTTCCTACTTACTGTTGGGTTTATATTTATCCCTATTCACATGATAGACGAGGTTACTTGATCGCTACAGTGAAACAGTTGATTACATAACATTGGAGGCAAAATAGTTCTGTGGTATGATGATATTAATTTGGCCAAAATACATTTCACACATTATATTGTGGTCTACTCAAAAACAGAAAACATTTTTTTACTAGAACAACAGAATAAAGGGCCCCACATTGCATCTTCCATCTTTTATCAAGAGCCTTCAAGGAATAAAGTGGGAATGGATTTCCTTTCCTTTGCCATCTGCTCATATTGATTTGATTAAGCCCAGAGAGATTCTAGCAAAAATCTAATTTGTAGGACTTTAATCATGGTGTGGTGTAAAGAGTACTAAGCAGGATTTGAGTATCAACTGCTAGTTTATTAGCTGTGAGATCTTAGGCAAGTCACTTCATCTCTTTGAACCTCAATACTCCTCACCTGTAAAATGAGGATGAGGTAATACACCCACTCTCCTTCACAGGGTTCTTTTGAGATGCAACTGCATGCGAATACACTGTTTAAAATGTGCAAAAATTAGCTATTCTCTATTCTTAGTTGCTCTATTAGGAAGTATTTCTTCATACTTCACCAAAGGTTTCATATAACTCTGCCTGGATCCTGACTGTTTTAACTTGCTAGGACATAGATGTAGATGTATCCTGGTTTTGATCTGTAATCAATTCATGCACAGAATAAACACCATAACCATAACCTTGCTTTGCTCTATAATCAGATATTTTAGTTCTGCTCTTTTAGAGAAATAAAAATTCCCTATTCTCTCAAATTGTCTACTGATGAGTAAGCTGCATTTTACCCCCAAATTTTGTGGTCTTTAAAAAATGAAGACACTGAGTATAGTGTTTATTACAAGAGGCATTAATAACAGCCTGCTGAATAAAGGCTGTCTGTTATATGTCAAGTGGTTCTAGAGTACTGTGCCTCACAGTTCAGAAAATAAAGCTAACCTAAAAAGCAGGTGGTGAATCCTAATTCAAGGAAAGATGTTTGTCGTAAGAGGTTGTTCTTAGAGCTAAGGAAAGTCTTTATCATCTGTCTGAGCATAAGGTGTTCTGGTGTTTGGGAAACGGGTAAATAAAGCGTTATTATGTAAGTTGTAGAGGGATGGCCAATTACAAAAATAGAATATAGGATGTGAATTAGCATTAAAACTGTAGAGAGGCAGCTTTAAAATTGTATAGAGGAAGATGGGTTTAAAATGTGATCTAGAAAGGTTCAATTCCTAGTTCTCTGCCTTCCTGTAGAGGGTGGAGCAACTCAATGAAATCCTGAACCACTACTTTCTAATCTATTAAGTGAAGATCATCAACTCTACCCTGAGAAATGGTTGCAGATATATAATGAGAAGTTACCTGGGAAACTATCTTGGTGCCCGACACAGAAAAGGTACTAAAAAAAAAAATCTGTTTCTATGATTTTTCTTGTTTGTTTGTTTTTCCTTTCTTTTCCTTTTCTTGCTCTCCTTTTTATCATTTTTTCTTTTCTCTTCCTAGGGCCCAAGTCATCCTTTTGGTGGGATTTAGAAGGCATTTTAGGAACTTATATAGTGACTTCAAGCTAGGTTAGCCAGTTATAATTTTCACTGTAGTAGTTGTGAAGATGGCTGCTTAATAGAGATTTCTAGATATTAAACTACCTGTATTATTCATCTGCATATATGCATAAAAACAAGACCTGGTGAATGGCCAGAAAGAGAAGTTAAGAACAAGAGGCTACCTCAGAAAAATGGATGATTCCATGGCTGGGGCAGGGAAAGTATAAGGGTGGACCTGGAATATTTTGTGGTGCCAGAAAGTAAATGCTCAAAGAGTGATCAACGTCTATTCATAGAACACAGGAACAAGCATGAAGGGGATACCTGGGACTAAATCTGGGACAACTGGAGTGGCAAAGTAAATTATGATAGTAACAAGTAACTCGCTGATAATTGTATGATCCCATGCAAATGTAAATAATAAAATAAATATAAAAATGAATATGGGAGAAGGGAAAGCTCTTCATTACAGTAGAGTGCCAACTAATGAACATAGACAAAATGATGGAATTAGAAAATTACCATTTGGTAACCATAATAGTAATAATTAACTCGGGCAAGAATCATCATGCTAAAACTAGTGGGTGAATATTTATTGAGGAACAAAATATTTATATATTCCCATAAAATACTTATTAATTATAAAAGGAGAAATAGTAACTTTATAGTGGAGAAACCTGGTGGATACCACCTTCACCAAGTAATCAAAGTTAACATCACTAGTAATAAAACAATCTGACATCATGGCCCCCTGATACAATGCACTGAGAAGGAACCAACATCCCTTCTGTGGTATTGCAGTCCCAAATGCACAACCTGAATCTAATCATGAGGAAATAGCAGAAAAAGTCAAACTGAAAGACAGTCCTCAAAATAACTGGCCTGTGTTCTTCAAAAATGTCAGCCATGAAAGACAAAGAAAGGCTGAGAGGAACTATTCCAGATTCAAGGAGAACAGAGACATGACAACAAAATGAAACACATGATTCTGGATTGGCCCTTAGAACAGAAGAAAAAAAGTATATATTTTTAGTGTGAAGCACATTATTGGGACAATTAGCATAATTTTAATAAGGTCTATTGATTAGATGGTAGTATTGTAACAACGTTAGTTTCCTGATTTTGGTGGTCATAATGTGATTATATAGGAGAGTGTCTTTGTCATTTTGTAAATAAACCCTAAAGTATTTAGAAATTGTCTTAGTAAGTTCAGGCTACTGTAATAAAAATATTATAACTAAAGAGATTTATTTCTCACAGTTCTGGAGGCTGGGAAGTCCAAGATCAAGGCATCAGCCAATTTGGTGTCTGGTGAGAGCCGGCTTCCTGGTTTATAGACAGTTATCTTCTTGCTGTATCGTCATCTGGAAGATGGGGGCACAGAGCTCTTTGGGATCTTTTCCATAAAGGCACTAATCTCATTAATGAGGACCTCATCCTCATGACCTAATCACCTCTCAAAGCCCCACCTCCTAATACCATCACATTGGGGCTTAACATTTAACATATGAATTTTGGGGGGATACAAACATTCAGTCTATAGCAGAGATAATAGGGCATCATGCTTGAAACTTACTATCAATTGATGCAAAGGAAAAATTATCAATCAATTTATCTGTTGAGAGGGAGAAGAGAATGATAAAGATAATATGATAAAATATTACCAAATGGGGAACCTAGATAAGGATATATGGGAATTCTTTGTACTATTCTTCCAAAGTTTCTTTAAGAGTAAAATGATTTCAAAACAAATTTTAAAAGTTAAAAAAATTAAGAAAAAAACAGCACCTCGACAATGGACAGATATTTTGACCCAAGCCTTGGCTTCACTGATTAGCTGTGTGACAGTGAGAACCTTACCTAAATTCTCCATGCTCAAGTTTTCTCATATGTAAATGGAGGAAATGATAATATTTGTCTCTTGGGTCATTAAAATAATTAAACAAAATAAATCATATTAGGTGCTTAGTACTGTGTCTGAAATGTATTAAGTACTCAATGAATTGCAGCTATTGTTGTTATTGTTATATTACAGGCATGAAACAAATTTAGCACATCATTTCTCTTTTAGACCTTTCTTTAGTACTCTTCCATGTGCTCATAGGACCTCATATCTAACTTCATTTTACTACCAGTTAATACTCTGTTATAATTGTTTGTTTGCCTGTCTGTCTTTCTCACTATACAGGTAGCTCCTTGAGGATGGCAAACCTGTTTTCTTATCTTTCTGGCTCTAGTGCCTAGCATACAACAAGGTGCATTTACTCTGAGGAATCTTACAAAAGACAACACACTAGCACATAGGTGCTTTATGACTATGTTTGACTGAATGACGGTAAGGGGGGTTGCAATGGCAGAGCACAGAAGGAAGTCCTAAACATATAACCAAAACATATAAGATGTTGATTTATTTGCACCAAGCAAATGTTTCTTATACTCTATAAGACTACATACATCACCTGTAATTGTAAGCGAATTTGAGACTCTCAGTTCATTAGGATAACCAACCACAGGCGATTAACTTTGGTTTGCAAAAGAGGAAAGAAAGGAAGCAAATGAATGGATGCATTACAAGTATTGTCCTTTGAAATTTGGCAGCCTGGACTTGGAAAATTATTCATCAACACTGTCCAAGCCATCATGATCAGTAATAACTCAAGACAAATGAGAACAGAGACTGTTTACCTACTGTCCATGAGAAATTCCAATTCTTTAGGTTCTTTTAAGCCCAACGACAAAAATTTGTGCCAGGTTATAGGCTGGTTTTGCAAAGCAGACAGATGGGTCCACTACAAAATCATTTATTCAGAATTCTGCCTTGCTTCAGCCAAGGTACCCATTTCCACACTAATATTACTGGAATTCTTTAATTTGCCTTTCTTTTTTTCTTTAATTATTATTGTGTTTTGCTTTTCTCTCAGATCCATTAAAGTATCACATGGTGATGGAATTGAAAAGGATTTCTTTCCCTAACAGATTTATGTTCAGGGATGATTTTTCTTCTTCCTTAGATTACTTGAAAGATGCTCAATATTTGTTCAAGAGTTAAACTGCCCTTCAAATACCCTTTTTCATTTTGAAACATAGCCACTGAAAACATGCCCCATAATAATTATTCTATGGTCTTTGGAAGAAATTTGTCATTCAATTTGAAGGCAGACTAAAAACAGTCAAATATCTGTGCATCTAAATATGGTAAATGCCCCTACAAATAAATATTAGCTTCATTTTTACTAGACATATTTGCAAAGCTGCTCGAAACTGTTTTGCCTTTCTTTTCAAAACATACAAAGGGCCTTCAAGGGAGATATTTGTAAGGATAACATTTAATTCCAGATACCAAAGATCTTTGAGTGTGTTTCTGTTTGTTGTGTGTTGCTCCTTATAGGTGCAAAACACACTGTACACAAAGGTATAAGAATCTAGCTAGGAAAGAAGGTATGGTTACATTTTATTTTAATAAAGAGTAAAGTCAGAAGATGAAAATATGACTGAAGAATATTAAAGAGGAAACTAAAATTCTTTAAAATGAACAGAAACTGGCAAAAAGAATAACAGAAATAATGCATAAGTCTTTAAGACACAAGAAATCTTGTAGTATCTGTTTGGTTGGATATTAGAGAGACATGCAAATAGCCCATTACTAATTTAGAATCTTTAACTCACTAGACTAATCAGCATTTCATCTCCAGGGATTAAAATAATCGATACTTTGGCTGTATCCTTGTAGGGCGTCTGAAATGTACTCTGAGGAATCTTACAAAAGATAAGCAAATAAAATTAAACACAAGTTTGTCTCAGGGCATTTTTCGCTATCACGTGTCTGCTATCTTTTAAATGAATATTTTGAATAAAAGGAGAAAATACAAAGCCCTAAATAATTTCCCTGTTGGATATGAGTAACTACCCATATGCCTTCTAAGAAAAATCAGTAAATGGAGTGACCATTAAGAAACAGAGTTCAGGAGTTAAAGTGTCTGAACAACATGCTTTTATTCACAATTCAGTTGTGTTTCCAAGACCACAGTATGACCTCAAAAGGCATCACACTCCCTGAAATGTCTTACATATAGATGTAAGATGAAAGCATAGATTCTCCATCAGAGAGTGGACTGAAGGGTTTTGGGGTGGGGGAGCTCCAGCTGGGCTCTCTACCCCTGGAGTATTTTATCATCGTGTAGTTGGTTAAGATCTGATAGGGGAATCAAAACAACATTCTTCTGCAAAGTAATTACTACTTACACTATATGATCTTTTCAGGTTGGACAAAAGTCTAAATTTCTTACTAGTTGAATGCAGACCTTAGTATATTTGAAAGTTGAAAAGTGAATTGAGCAAGTAATGAGTAACTCTACACAAAGACCATTCTGTAATCCTTTGAAGCCCAAGATCATCCCCAAACCACTGTTATTTTGAGAAATTTATGGGAACTGAAGCAGGAGCTATGCAAAGGGTCAGCTTGTTAAGATTAAAGAATATATAAATAAACCCATAGAGCTTCTGAGAATCAACACATCCTCCCTGAGTGGTCTCTCCTTCATTTTGCATAGTAGATTATTTTCCTGGGCCATATGCTTACCAGACTCTCTATTATGTTTTCTCCCCACAAGTGAATTTCTTAGCTCAGAATTCAGCCTGAACATCATATATACAAACAAACAGGATTAGGACAGAGAAATGCAAAGTAACTTTAAGGCACAGAGTATAGTTTCTTGATCAGAAAAAGATTGTTTCAAAGGAAAGAAGAAATATATTTGAAAAGAGGGTATCAATTGAAGAGGTCATTCGTGAATTCATTTTAAGCATCACTGAGATTGTCTCTGAGCCTCAGGGTGTGCTAGGCGGCACTGGGAATGCAAGGAGGAAAAGGAGTGCGTGAGAAGCTAGCGCTATTCCACCTTTTCCAAACGCTGAACAACAGACAGTGCCTATGCTACAGCCTTGCCTATCTGGCAGGTATATCCCTGTTATGGGCCATCTGAGACTGATGTAGGAAATTTTTGAATCACTTCTTCTCTCCTTGCTCTGATTCCTTACAAAGAAGCCTGATAATAGTGATTTGCTTTCCTATGTAATATGACCATAAGGAGAAAATGCATTTGCTCTATGATCACAGCCAAGTATCTACTGAGGAAGGACTGGGAAGTGATAGTTCACATTGCAATCTAATAGAGTGGAATTTCAGTTTCTAGAGCCCAGCCTTATTGTATTATCACTGTGAGCAAGTTTCACGAAACGTTCTAATTGAAGGCCTTTACGTAATGTAGTTTCTCCATCTTTAAGGCTGAGGACCACAACCTAAAGGTGGCCTTGTTTCATTGATATCTTGCTTCATGCATTCTTCTGCGCACAACACTAGCTCTTTTCTAGGTTTCTGGACCATCTTTACCCTTGTTTCTTCTTGGTGAAACATAATGGAAGACCATGGGTTTTCTGCCATCTTTTTTTTTCTGTCTGATATTGTAACTAAACAAGCTTATTTCTGCCTTGGAGTTGTAGTATTTATTACTTTTGCTTGAATGTTCTTGGTGCCTTCTCCTCATTCAGGTTTCAGCCCAAGTGCTACTTCTTAGAAAGGCCTTTCAAGACCATCCAATCTAAGGTAGTTGCACCTCTGTCATCACTGTTTGTTGTATTAATCTTATTTATTTTTTATGAGCTTATGTTATGTCTCCTGCCACTAAAATGTATGCTCCCTGGGGGCAGGGGCCTTGTTTGTTTTGACCACCATTCACTCCTCAAGACTTAGAATAACACAGGAACTTAGTAAACATTTGTTTCTATGAATGAATGAATGAGTGAGTGAATGAATGAATGAATAAACATAGCTCATAGATTTGGGATGGGATTCTATCTGACATCCTGAAGCAAGTTACTTGAGGGTAACTTAACTTTTCTGAACTTGTTTCCCCATCTGTAAAATGGGGATAATATCTCCTTTCAGAGAGGATTAACTGAGATGATCTGTGTTTGCAATAAGATATTTGTCAATACATATTTTTGTTTTCCTCCCTATTCCCTTTTAATACATTTTCGTAATGCAAAAAAAGTTGTTTTTAAATTCATCTAATTAGTAACTAACAACATTATTTTGTGCTTTTCTCCTGCACGCTTTAAATGTCTGGGCTCTAGCCTCACACGTCTTGATTTATAATTCCTTTTTTTGTTCAAATTCACACTTCAATTGAAGTGAGCCTAAAACAGTGACTTTCTTTTTATCACTAGTTCATATTTTTTACCTCTTCATCCTGAGGAAGATACAACAGCACAACTTTCTTTCCTCAAATATTTACTATAGTAATAAAAATAGCTACAATTTACTAAGTACTACTATGTGCTTGGCAATGTGCTAAGCATTTTACATACATGATTTTATCTAATTCTATCTGGTAAATATTATGACATTCATAATATTTAGGCGAGTATTATAACACTCATTGTAGATGATAAAATTGAAATTGAAAGGGACCTGCTGATGGTCACACAATTAGTGAGTAGAAGGGAAAGGATGTGAAGTCAAACCTCTGACTCCAGAATCTTTGCTCTTAGCTACTGTACTATATTACCTTCTCTGGCACCTACTGGGCTTTTGAGATCCAAAGATCAATAAGACAAAATCCTTGTCCTCAAGGAGCAAGAAGTCCACTGTTGGAGGCAGCAATGAACATAATACTCATCATTAGGTCCCATTTGTTTATTTTTGTTTTTATTTCCATTTCTCCAGGAGGTGGGTCAAAAAGGATTTTGCTGTGATGTATGTCATAGAGTGTTCTGCCTATGTTTTCCTCTAAGCGTTTTATAGTGTCTGGCCTTACATTTAGGTGTTTAATCCGTTTTGAGTTTATTTTTGTGTATGGTGTTAGGGAGTGTTCTAATTTCTTTCTTTTACATGTAGCTGTCCAGTTTTCCCAGCACCACTTATTGAAGAGGCTGTCTTTTCTCCATTGTATATTCTTGCCTCCTTTATCAAAAATAAGGTGGCCATATGTGCGTGGGTTTATCTATGGGCTTCCTATCCTGTTCCATTGATCTACATTTCTGTTTTTGTGCCAGTACCATACTGTCTTGATTACTGTAGCTCTGTAGTATAGTCTGAAGTCAGGGAGCCTGATTCCTCCAGGGAGTGAATGACTTTGTATATGGAAGTTTTGGCAAAGCTTTAAAGAGGAGTAGTAGAAGCTTTCATATAGAAAATGGATGAGGGGAGAGGGGGTTTCAAAATCACTGGAACATTGTGTGCAAAGCTTAGAGGCATGGGAGAGCACACTGTGCTGAGAAAAGACTGAACTTCTATGAAGCTGAAACCTAGAGTGAATTTGCAGGTTTTGGGGAGGGAAATGTGGCAAAATGCAGGAAAAGAGAGAGGGACCTGAGAATCAAGTTTTGAGGTAGATTTTCAAGGAGTTCGGACATTAGCCCATTTTATTTCAGAGACGAACATCATCAGATCTGCATTTCAGAAAGACCATTCTAATTCTGACCTCTCTCATACTCATTTGAGTGGTAAGAGCAAAGCTTTATTTGTAATGTCATCACTACTCAAAATGCAAATCCAGCCCCTTTCCAAAAGCGTGTTTCATCACTGTTTTCAGACCCTACTGACCCAAACGAACCTATTTTCCTCTTTTTCTTCCTCTGGAACCCCCTTAAAAACAGATGATTATTCATTAGGAAAGAAAAAATAACATGTCTCTAACATTCAAAAAAACAGGAGTGCTTCTTTGAACAACTATTCCATTTACATCTGTAATTGTACTTACATATATGTATTTGGGATTTTCCCTCCTTTATCCCTATGCCCTCCTACCTGAGCTACCTGTAGATAAATGTTGAGACTTTGTATTTCTTTAGCAATAACTTCTGAAAAGACTTTCTCCTTATTTAAAAAGAACTACCCCCTCCTCATCCCCCTAAATTTATCCCCAATAATTAGTTTTTAAATGTTTCTTAATAAGGTATATACAACAGATTGAAAACATCATGGCCTGAACCCTTTTGTTTTTCGGCATGACATGTATATAGTCCTGGCAGGCACTCTGTGTCCTTGATTAGGTGGTTGCTAATCAGGAAAGGAGGACATTCCAATTGTGCTCTCTGGTGACACTGAGATTTGTGCTCAGCAAGAAGCTTATTTTTTTGCCTCACTCTGTCCATTCCGTGATCACCTCCAAGTTATTTTCCAATTCTTGTTGCTGTCTGCTACCTATACTAAATGAATACTAATAGTGTTTATAAAAACCTTTGTACCCATCTAAGCTGTTAGCCTATTTAAGGTCATTTTCTTTGGAAACATTTTCTTCTTTCAGGCTTATGTTTTGCCCTCGTTATTCTGCCCTTGTCTCTTTTCAAAATGTAGCATCTTTTTCAGTATGTTCAAAGGCAATGAAGTCTTTTTATTGGTTAGATGTGGTCATTATAGTTATGAATGGATCCACTGGCATTAAGGTCATCACCAAGGATCCTGAGAAACATCTTAAAAAAGAATAACTTCTTTGCCTTGGAACAAAAACAAAGCAACACAAAACCCACCAGCTTAAATGCCCTGAGAGAAGGCTAGACATGTTTTCCCTTGAGAAAACACTTGATCAGTCCCCAAGATGTCCAAGGCGATTAACTTAAAAGATTATCTAGGTAAACTTTTATATGAATATTACAAGTCAGTGCATGACCTGAAATCAACCACCCGGTACTCCTCACAAATTTGAACCAATAATACTTTTTATGTACACATTCCTGCAAAAGTTCACATCTTACTGAAGGGTGCATCCTTGGGAATTACTGTCTCTGATGTAGAAGGGGAACTTGTTGCTATGTGCACTGTCATCTTTGGGACTCAAGCCAAGTACATGCTAGAAAGTCTCAACTGTTGATTGATGGCAAGTACATCAGCTTGTTTAAAATACCATGGGGTTCTCCAGGCATTTCATTTCCTAATTGTGAACAATTATTTGCATTTGATTTAGATCCCGTCCTGCTGCCTGGAAGTCAGATGGCAACACCACCAGAGCCAGAGGAAGTAATTACATAATCTCCAATATCTTTCCATCAATTAATTTATTTGGATGAGTTTAAATGGTAATATAAGGAAGTGCTTGATAGCGTTAGCCACAGGCAGGCAAGAGGGGTGGTGATGGTAAAATGAGTCATCTACATTCTCCAGCTCAGCTGTGTTATGGTTAGCTCATGCTTATTAAGGCAATGCTGCAATCTTGAACTCGCTTTTCAGTAAAGATTAATGGAAGTTCTAGTAGGGTTTGGGAATGTATTAAACATTTTCCTGATAATTTACCAATGTTCTTATTCAGTTTATCTAATTACAATCTGAAAGTCATGAGTTAAGGATAATAATAACACCTTTGAAAGTCGTTCTAAGTCTAAAATAAGATTATATTTGAAAAATTACTTCAGTTACCGGCCAATGGCTGTAATTTCTTAATGCATGAGAGTCACTGTTTTTGTTTTTGTTACTATTAATGTCAATTTATTTTGAGAAAATATAAGGCAACGACTTTATGAGATAAAATATCTCAGTAACAAAATTCTTTTACTAGAAATCAGTTAGAAAAGAGAAGAGCGATTCCCTCTCATTCTTTCGAAGAGTAAGAGGAAGAACAGAGGCTCAAATGACTAATCTTGGTTTTGATAAGTTATTGCACATTTCACGGAATCATGGTTCTCAAACTTCTGGTGTCTGTAGCCTGCTTTGTTGAGACAAAAGACCATACAGACACCTAGTCAACCTATTCCCAGATGCTAACCCCAAATAAACCAACCTGGAAAACTGGAGATTAGAAAGGGGTGATAAGAAAGGAAGAAAACCAGTATCCTGTGTACCAAGGATGTACTTGGAGCTGAGCCAGACACTTGACATAACTCCATGGGCAGATTTTAGAATTCATCTCAACTGCTCTTAAATACATCATCCCTTTTTCTCAGTCAGTTATACTAGTAACTCTTGCACTTGTGCACTAAGGGGGGTAAGGAGGATGGGGGAACTGTGTTGGGAATAAGGACAGAGGTAATAAATGGTGGTAAAGGCAGACTATCAGCGGAGGTATTCTCGGAGGCTTCCTGCCTCTCCTTCCTTCTTCATTCACCCAGGCCTGCGGGTGGCCCTCCGACAGTTATCCTGAGATGATGGAAATAAACTGCATTGCTTATCAGCACCGTGTGAGCAGCAGTGCAGTAGCTGTCCAGACCTTCCAGGCTGTACTTGTGAGTTTACAGTCACAAAGTAATTCAGATTAAAGGGACTTCCTTTTTTTAAATCTCTTCTCCCTCCGCTGACAGGGACCATCATCCTGATACCATAGGAATATTATCTCATCTGCTTTTCAAAAAGAAAGCCTTTCTAGCTTACTGAGGATTATGAGGCAACCATATTAATTCCATCCTTCTTAAGTGGTTTATCTGTATCGTTATGGAATGTGAGTGGGGATGGATTCCTCCACACACACCCATTCCCTTACAGTGGCCAAGAACTGAGAGGGAGCACAAAACAGATGTATCTCTGTGAGTATGTGTAAGAGGCAGTATCTCTAAATGCATCCCCTACATAAGTACAAAATGAATGTTTTGTTTCGAATTATTTTTTTAATTTTTAATTGAAGTATAGTTGATTTACAATGTTGTATTGTTTTGAATTATTAATCATTATCTTTCCCTCTAGTACGAAAAACATTTACAGAGGGCTGTCCTTAAGCCCTCTTTAATGCAGAATGTTCTTAAGCCTAATGGTATTTCTGCATGGAAACTGTAAATAGTTGAGCATGCTTTTTAAAAAATATTCTTTCTTTATGCCTTCCTCCCATTCTAGATGTATTTTTTCCCTCTGCCTCTATTTCTGATTTTTCTGGTCTCTTTCCTATTCCATTTCACCTCTCTTCTTTATGCTTCTTCTTTTCACTGTATTGTATTGTCCTTAAAGACTCCTTGTTTTCCATACAGACTATATAGCCTTCTCTTCCTTTGATTCATGAAAAGAAGTTTTTGTAAACAAAAATTTCTACACTCAGATGGAATCATGAAAGTAGTTTGCTTTTAAACTAAAAAGGGAAACCCTTAATATGTTTAGAAGTGCAAATGATGAGCTTCAGAATCTCAGGATGCATATCTGAACCTCTCCATCTTTTGAGGTTCATCAATGTCTAATAAAAGTGTCATTTGCAAATTCTATTAAGTGACAATCACACATCAAGCCCTACGTGCAATTTGGAATACCTAAATAGCCATGATGCCTTGGCACTTATTTTCAGGCATTTCAAATCCTCACTTGTAAAATGGTGCTGGGCTTTTAAATTCACACAGCAACTCAACATATTTTTGGGTTGCCGGCAACACTGATTGATTCCAAGAGCTATCTAATGTACGTCACAGAGCCTGTTCTCAGACTTTTCTCCCTCTTTTCTCTTTAGAGTTTGCTTTCCTGGCAGTGACAATAATGAGGCATCCACAGGCAAATAGCCATAGTGAGGGTATTTCCCAACTCACACTGCCTCAGTAAGCCCACTCCCTGTGGCAGAGTAAGATTTATAAAAATGTGGAGAATACAGCAGGGAAGCACTGGAATCTTTCCAACCACAGGCTCCAGTTAGAATTAATTTGTACTAAACTGAAATTTAAAAGTTCAGTTTTAAAGTTGAAGTTTTAAAGTTGTGCCAAGCACCATTGTTCATAGGATGAAATTTGGAGAAAGAAGGGCCTGAGTTCAAGTCATGCCATTTGCTCTAGAATTTTAATTAAGTTTACTGTCATACTATGGGAAAATGCACCAAATTTTATGTAGTTATCTCAGGGTGGTGCCACTGTACCTCATAATTATTTTCTTTTTTATAGTCCTCTATTTTCAAGGACTTTTCCAAAATGAATGTTTATCACTCTTCAGGGTGGTGCCACTGTAACTCAAAATTATTTTCTTTTTTATAGTCCTCTATTTTCAAGGACTTTTCCAAAATGAATGTTTATAACTCTTATAATTAACAAAAGAGAGATTTATGCTTTTAATTAAAAAAAATATAATGTAAATATCTGGTTTATTCTATAATTAAATCTCCAATAAATGATAATTACAAATATATTTCCCAATATTAAAAAAAAAAGTTTCCTGTCATAGATAGACCTTGAGTTCCTCATAGATAGATGATAATGACTAAATAGGCTTTTATAGGGTTGCTATGAGCAACCCAGTCAATATACCCTATAAATTATTTGGCACATTGCCAGGTAAGTAGTAAAGGCTTAATTAATGGTAGTTGCTATTCTTTCTATAGAGTTTTATCCCATACTCTCTTCCAACCTCACAAAAACTGCTGGTCCCCTGTGAAAATACAATTAAAAAGAAAGGGAAAAAAAGCAAACTTCAAAGTAATGTCATCCAGTTCCTGACATTGCATTCTATGACATTTACTGATGATGGTAATGATCAGAATAGGTGAGGTTATGCTGCTTTGGTTAAAAAAAACAAAAACAAAAACAAAACCCTCTAAAATCTAAGTGACTTTCTAGAAAAAGGTTTGTTTCTCAGTTATTTCACAGCCCAGTTTCAGTTGGGCAATTGACGCTCCTTGAAAGATCTCTTCCTAGTGTAACTCTGGGACCCAGGCTCCTTTCATTTTATAGCCATCTTGGAGAATTTTCATGGAGAGTTATGTGTGGTGAGGCCCTGGAGAGGGACACATCACATCTGCCCATTTTCTACTTACCAGAATCAGTCACATGGCACCCAAATAACATTGAGCCCAAGAGAAAGAAGTACAATGGGTGTGCATGTGGGCAACCTATGCTACTATGATGATCATAGGGAGGAGAGAATGATGGCATGTTAAGAAATTTTTATTATTGCAAGGTTAAGATCATGCAAATATTGGGCTGCTTTCTCATCTAGACACGTAGGAACTCATGTCAGAGATCCAAGTTTTTGGAACTGAGTCCTTCAGAACTGAGAGATGAACACATTTGTTAAGTTTTCTTTACTTATGGATCGTAAATGCTTTTAAATCAGTTTCAGATTTTTTTGCTGTGGCTCTTTGTTCACTTTATTCTGTGGAAAATTCTGAGGCAAGTGAACATGCAGCATTTGTTTTCCATTAACTTAATTAACTGGATTAAGAGCTGTATAAAAGGGAAAGGAGTTAACCTACTTAAGGAGGCAAAAGACCTGTACTCAGAAAACTATAGGATAACTGATGAAAAACATAAAAGATGACACAAATAGATGGAGAGATATACCATGTTCTTGGATTGGAAGAATCAATATTGTGAAAATGACTATACTACCCAAAACAATCTACAGATTCAATGCAATCTCTATCAAATTACCAATGGCATTTTTCACAGAATTAGAACAAAAAATTTTACAATTTGTATGGAAACACAAAAGGCCATGAATAGCCAAAGCAATCTTATGAAAGAAAAATGGAGCTGGAGGAATCAGGCTCCCTGACTTCAGACTATACTACAAAGCTACAGTAATCAAAACAGTACAGTACTGGCACAAAAACAGAAATATAGATCAGTGGAACAGGACAGAAAGCCCAGACATAAACCTACGCATCTATGGTAACCTAATCTATGACAAAGGAGGCAAGAATATACAATGGAGAAAAGACAGCCTCTTCAATAAGTGGTGCTGGGAAAACTGGACAGCTACGTGTAAAAGAATGAAATTAGAACACTCGCTAACACCATACACAAAAATAAACTCAAAATGGATTAAAGACCTAAATGTAAGGCCAGATACTATAAAACTCTTAGAGGAAAACATGGGCAGAACACCCTCTGACATAAATCACAGCGAGATCTTTTTTGATCTACCTCCTAGAGTAATGAAAATAAAAACAAAAATAAACAAATGAGACCTAATGAAACTTAAAATCTTTTGCACAGCAAAGGAAACCATAAAGAAAAGGAAAAGGCAACCCTCAGAATGGGAGAAAATATTTGCAAATGAAGCAACTGACAAGGGATTAATCTCCAAAATATACAAACAGCACATGCAGCTGAATATCAAAAAAACAAACAACCCAATCAAAAAATGGACAGAAGATCTAAATAGACATTTCTCCAAAGAAGACATACAGATGGTTAAAAAGCACATGAAAAGATGCTCAACATCACTAATTATTAGAGAAATGCAAATTAAAACTACAATGAGGTATCACCTCACACCAGTCAGAATGGCCATCATCAAAAAATCTACAAATAATAAATGCTGGAGAGGGTGTGGAGAAAAGGGAACCCTCCTGCACTGTTGGTGGGAATGTAAACTGGTACAGCCACTATGGAGAACAGTATGGAGGTTCCTTAAAAAACTAAAAATAGAGCTACCATATGATCCAGCAATCCCACTCCTGGGCATATATCCGGAGAAAACTCTAACTCGAAAAGATACATGCACCCCAATGTTCACTGCAGCACTATTTACACCAGCCAGGACATGGAAGCAACCTAAATGTCCATCAATAGAGGAATGGATAAAGAAGATGTGGTACATATATGCAATGGAATATTACTCAGCCATAAAAAGAACGAAAGAATGCCATTTGCAGCAACATGGATGGACCTAGAGATTGTCATAGTGAGTGAAGTAAGACAGGGAAAGACAAATATCATATGACATCGTTTATATGTGCAATGTAAAAAATGGGTACAAATGAACTTATCTCCAAAACAGAAATAGAGTCACAGATGTAGAAAACAAACCTATGGTTACCAGGAGGGGAAAGGGGGGATGGCTAAATTGGGAGATTGGGATTGACATATACACACTACTATACATAAAATAGATAACTAATATGGACTGACTGTATAGCACAGAGAGCTCTACTCAATACTCTGTAATGGCCTATACGGGAAAAGAATCTAAAAAAGAGTGGATATATGTATATGTATTACTGATTCACTTTGCTGTACACCTGAAACTAACACAACATTGTAAATCAACTATACTCCAATAAAAGTTAATTAAAAAAATAAAATAAAATTTGCACGTAATCAAAAAAGGGCAGGGGAAGGAGAGAACTATAGCTACACACATTCTCATGGATACATCACAAAAACATACATTTGAAAAAAACCAAAAAAGGTACATTTGAGCAGAAGAACTAAGTGGCAAAAAACCCCCATACTGAACATGCTTCCATGTTCACAACCTGGGAAAATAAATAATATATTGTTTCAGAAAATGTATGTGAGCTGAAAAACTACACAGATAAGTAAACGAATGAAAAATTCAAATTTTGGCACAGTGCTTACCTTTGGGAAAGAGGAAAGGAGGCAATTCAGGAAGAGAAACTTGATGGGGGGAGACATCAAATGTTCTACTTATGTTCAGTTTTTGTAGTTGGGTGGCAAATAAGTGCACAAATATTCATTTTGTTAGGCTTTAAACTAAACAGGTATCTTTTATATACTATTTTCTATACATATTCAACAAAAACAATTAAGAGGTAAAATTAGATCTGAAAGAAAAGCAAAAAATGTATGCTTGGTACTTCATTTTTTTACCAAATTACATTATTTTGCAAATTTATATTCAGATGGAAAGTATAAGTACTTAGATGTACCATTTATATAAAGCCTCAAGATTATACTTGAATTTTAGATAGCTAATTCATTATCTGCTGCCTAGTTTCAAATTCAAGACAAGGTAAGCGGACCCCTAGCACTCCAAGTTCATTTTGTCTGATCTAAATTCCACAGTGTTCCATTTACCTTTTGTTGTGTCACACACCACCCCAAAACTTAGTGGCTTAAAACAGCAACACTGTGTTATCTCTCATAGTTTCTGTGGATCAGGGTTCCAGGAAGTGCATGGCTGGGCACTTCTGGCTCAGGATCTCTCATGCAGTTGCAGTCCAATGATGTCTAGAGCTGGAGCATCTGGGGGCTGGCTGGCTATCTCTCCTTCTATGTAGTCTCCGGGCTTCTCCATGTGATCTCTCTACATGTGCTTGTTTGGGCTTCCTCACAGCATGGCAGAAAGTCATACTGTTTACACGGTAACTAGCCTCCAGTGTGGATTTTCCACTGAGTGATGTTGCAGCAGAATTGCTTATGTTTTCAGCTGGGAAGACAAGCAGTGCCTCTTCTATTGTATTCTACTGGTTAGAGATGTATCACAGGCCCTTCCAGATTCCAAGGGAGAGAAATTAGACTCCATCTCTTGATGAGAGAGTGGCATGTGGATTAGGAGATACTGCTGCAACCCCTTTGGAAAAAGATAACCTGCCACAAATGGGTAATTGGGATGGTCACTGTATAATTTATCACTCAAAATGGTACTATATTTTAGGACTAAAAGGAGGTGTTATTAATAATAACACAGAAATAACAGGTGCAAATCTAGATGGTACTGGGCATACCACGACATATGATCATTCTGGTAACTAAGTTTAAGAATTGGATTGGTCATTTCCTACCTGAAGATATGATTAAAAATATATCACCTTTGGGATTTACCTCATCAGAATTCAGAGCCTTTATCTCACAGAGACAAAATGCACAGACATCAGAAGATTTTTTTAAAAAGAGTAATCAGAATGGAAGAATGCTTTGTAATTTCTCTGTGTTCTCTCTCTCATTTTATCATGGCTAGGTCACCCTTCCCTCCCACAGAGAGTCAAATATTTAAAATTGCAAGTTGAGAATATTATCAGTGACACACACAACAGAAATTTCAATGTCTCCGAACAACAGGCACTTTAAGCTCTACTCAGATATTCTTCTTGTTATTAATCATCCTACTCCTGCTGGGGTTTTAACCCAATGTTTCCCATATTGTGTCCCATGGAACACGACTACAGCTAGGTAGCTGACTGAAAAATATTTTCCATGATGAAAGCAGTTTGAAATGCCTGAAAATTATATCCCTCCTCTTGGGATCCCCAATTCACAGTATTAAAGGTTGTAAGACGTCCCACAATAAGAAACTTGTTAAACTTTGTTCCTGGTCTCATCGAACATTTCCAGAGTTCATTTGACCATGCAAACAGTTTTTCATCCCCTGAACACCACCAATTAACACTTGTAGAATTAGTATTCTGAAATTCTTTGGGGAACACTGCTTTAACCTAAGCCAGAATATGAGTCTTTTCAACATTTATCAAGAAATTTGGAATGATCAAATACAATTAAATCAACCATTATAAATATGGAAGAACTGAGAAGGAGGTATTTGAACTCTTTTACTAACAGACTGATTCAATGTTTGAAAAAGTTTGTTGCTTCCAAGTGTAAGGGCTTAGATTAATAAATTTGCCCTGAGCTAATTTTTAATAAACACGTTCATCAAATAAAACTTATTGTTCTAAAAAAAGGTGCTTATTAGCACCAAGTACTGATGAGGACACAGATTAATATTATTCACATTCTATGTTGGCACGTGGAAAGTGGAGCACAGGTTTAAGGCCGACTGTAGACTCTGCATTTTTCTGCACATTTTAAGATTTACTAAATACAGATAGCCTTCAACGTTAGTTTAAGATGTCTAACTTGAGCAGGGTACTGGAAAATTAAAGAAAAACCCACTATATGGAAGAGGACTAAGAGAGTAGAGTTTTTAACACACAGAGAAGAATTCTAGAAAATTTAATGAGATAGGGTGTTTTAAAATTTTAGATACCTAAAGAATAGATATTTTTAAAGATAGGAACTGAGCAAACTATTCTTATATATCTGGAAGTACACTCATGCCAAAATTATGATAGAAAGTCCAAACCAACTTCAACCAGTCTATTTCTTTAAATACAAAAGGATGTTAACAAGGAATTAATGAGAAACTCTACAGAATACTCAGTGTCAAAGACAATACATCATGAAATAAATGAAAAGTGCATCGTATGTTCTACATGATAAAAAAAAGTGAATTGTAAGTTCTAATTAAAATACTATATGCTTACCTCACCTATTATGCATATATTCCATAGCAGTGCATTTACTGCATATAGAGAAATAAAATTGCCTTGAGAAATTTGCAGTGATAATAAGATAAACCAGATAATGGTGAATTTATTAATAACTCCAAAAGGAAATTTTACTACCAAACAAAAAGTACACTATATCATAGATGGCGTGGTTTTTCTGCATTGAATGTTTAACATCTAGAAATAGTTGAACCCTGATTCGACTTGACAAAGAATTAATATTGGGTAAATATATTCAAAACTTATCTGTTTCTGAAACATTACTGAACTTCCGAGAGGCTGTTCAACATAAGGGTTAAGAGTGTTGTCTCTGGAATCAGATTGTCTGGGTTTTATTCATTCACTCAGTGAATATTTGTTGTGGGCCTAAAATATATTAGGTGCTGTTCTAGGTACTGTGGATGTAGTAGTGAACAAAAGAGGCCAGAAAATCCCAGGCTTCACAGAGCTTACATTCCAGTGATGGGGACAGACAATTAACACATAAGAAAGTCAAATACAATACATAATGTGTTGATGAACGATGTGCACTAAGGAGAAAAACAAAGAAGCAGCAAGAAATAGCAAAGGTCACTAGGTGGGGGTCATTGTAGTTTTCAATAAGTGGTCTGGGAAGGTCTCATTGAGAAAGGAATGTTTGAGTAAGGATCTGAAGGTAATTAAAGAGTGAGCCCTGGGCCTCTCTGGTGGCGTAGTGGTTAAGAATCCACCTGCCAATGCAGGGGACAAGTGTTCGAGCCCTGGTCTGGGAAGATCCCACATGCTGCAGAGCAACTAAGCCCGTGCGCCACAACTACTGAGCCTGCGCTCTAGAGCCTGCATGCCACAACTACTGAACCCGCGAGCCACAACTACTGAGCCCGTGCGCCTAGAGCCCACGCTACGCAACAAGAGAAGCCACCGCAATGAGAAGCCTGCACACCCCAACAAAGAGTAGCCCCTGCTTGCCGCTACTAGAGAAAGCCCACGCGCAGCAACAAAGACCCAACACAGCCGAAAGTAATGAATACATTAAATAAATAAATTTATAAAAAAAAAAAAAGTGAGCCCTGCATACATATTGGGGAAGGGCATCCCAGGTAGAAGAACAGTAACTGCTAAGTCTTCAAGGTAGGAAGAAAACCTGGAATATTTGAGGAAGTGGGGGGAATCCATGTAACTGGAGGTGAATAAGAGAAGAAAAGTAGGAGAGGAGGTCATATGGTTGGTGGGGGTGGGGGGGGCAGCTTGTGTACAGCTGTAGGCTTTGGCCTTTGCTCTAACATGGGAAACCACTGCAAGGTTTTGAGCAGAAGGATTGCTTCATCTACTTATGTTTTAATAGGATCACTTCTAGTTTGAGAGTAGACTGAAGGGAGACACTTGGACAGGAGGTAGTGAGAAGTGGTCGGATTCGGCATATGTTTTCAAAGAACACTGGATGGGATGTGTTGATGGTTCAGTCATAGGGTGCAAGCAAAAGCAAATTCATTGCTTTATCTGTGAATCATTTCCAATGTATGGCAGAGTGGCTATAGCATAGGCCTTAGACTCAGACACGTATGTCTTTGAATCTAGCACCATAATAACATCTTGAACAACATACAGAACCCCCTTTTTAGTGTCCTTTACTCCTCTTTAGAACGGGCATCACAATATCCACCACCCAGAGTTGTCATGAGTATTAAATATAATAGTATAATATAACGTATAAAAATCTCTCAGCACAGTGCCTGATACATGGTACATGATCAACCTCTCTCAGGGCCAATTTGCAACCAGCCTTTTCTCTCTTTATTTTCCAAACACATATCTTCTCCTCCAGCCAGACCAGTTTACTTCCATGAGCCCTAAACACTCCATGCTCATCCTCTACTCTAACACTTTGCTCAGACCCTAGCCGCTGTTTGGAATTCAGTCCTACTGCGTTTCTTCTCCTCCTAACTTCAGGTTAAGATCTATCTCCTATCTCCTCCATGAAACTCTCCCCTTCCTCCCTTGAAAGCCAATAGTAACTTCTCCCTTCTCTAAAATTCCTTGTTTCTTCCTGTTTACATTACCCCTATCACACATATTTGCTACCTTTTCAGGAAGGTGAGAGGATATAGAGGAAATTATAGTGTCAACCAGTAGACCAGGCTATGAATAAAGACCCTACCTATTTGGGCTGGGTTGCATTGCCTTGGTCAACTTATTTCATTTCTTCTCCTGTAAGATGATGACAGCAACAACTCTGTGTCTGAGACTGTCATGAGAACTCGACGGGACACCTATGCACCTTGATTGTGGTGAGTGGCGAATGAAACAAATAGTTGTTTCCTTTTCCTCCATGTATCTTATTTCTAACTAGATTTTAAGATTTTGAAGGGCAGGGGTTATATGTGGTTCATATTTATTTGTATCTTTCCTAGGATCTAGCCCAATGGCTTTCAAACTATTAATATTTTGATAAGCTATAATAAGAACAATGCATTTATATCATGTCAGACTATTCATCTCATACATATAATAAATTTGCATATACATCTACTTCTAAATGGCTATACACATATAAACATATATTCACATGTGTGACAGACACACATGCACACAACTGAAACAAGTTTCATGAAATCATATCCTTACAATCTGCTGTATTTTATTTTCTTTCACTCTATTCCTTTCTCACTTTATGTCATTAAAAATCCAGTTGCTACCCATAAAATTGATTCCATGACCCACTAATAGGTTTGATTGTGAGTTTTAAACAATGAAAAACACTGGAATATCACATAGTAGGCACTACATATTATATTATTGAATGAGTACTTGTGACACGGAAATTTTCTTCATAGTCCCTCTCCCAGTCTCCCGGGCAATCTCCCTGCCAAAAAGGATGAGACAAATGAGATATGTGTTTGTCACTTGGTAACTTAGACTCTGGGTCATTCTGTATTTGGGATGTGTTCTTTCCTATACGCCACACTGGAGCAGTATGCTGTGGACTCTGACATCTCGCTTACAATTTCAGCGGGTGTCATTACACAGCAGCCTTCTGCTGGCATATGACACTGTGCCTGTGCAGCCAACTACATAAAGCCCTTAGGGTTCTGGACCAGCACTGGGCACTCTGTCCTCTGTACATGCATTTGGCTTTTTTCTTTTCCGAGGACCATTACTGACTCCCTGCTTCTCCTCTCATCTGTATTAGAGGTCCTGACTGGCACAGAATAAACTTGCTCTTTTCATTTTTAATCCCAACTCACCTTCAGAATCAATATTCCTTAAAAAAAAAAAAAAAAAAGCACAGGAGAGAACTGCTTCCGGGTGGGGCACAACATCATTTCAGGAACATGGTACCCCTTCCCAATTCCAATGACTAAACTCCAAGGAAAATCTGAGTTTTTCTCCAGAGTTCATCCAAAATTGACCACTGTCTCCAAATGAAACTGCCTCTTAAAGCTTCCTCCTGAGGCTTTTCCCACAGTACAAAGTGAGAAAGAAAGCATTTCAGGAATGCCCACTAATCTCTCCCACACATTTTCAAGAGTTCTACTCTTATAAAATTACAGCCCCTGGCAGGAGGACCCTGGTACTGTACTGAAAAATGATTGGACTAACAGAAATTAAAGCAATATGTGCCTGGAAATTAACTGCTTCTTGCTGTGCAGTGGAAACATGTAGAAAATTACTGCCCACCTGGCCTGTACCCAATGAGGTATAACAGCAGCTGAAGGAAGCATTGGCAACAAACTGTAAATAAGATTTGGGTGTATTTTTGAAACAGGTTCATTTTGACATGAGAAATAAATAGCGTTACAAAATGTAGAATCTTAGAACCAGGTATTCATACACAGCCCTAGCCTGTATAAAACAAATTAAACAGATTTCATCATTTATGTGTTCCTTGCTGTTTATCACACATGAGTAAAATGAGATTAAAAAGAGAGACCGCTTTTTCTCAACATCCATAAGAGTTATAAAAATTTAATTAAACCTGGGTTGACTGGGTAGAAATATTTGAAAAAGAGATAACAAGCTTACACATATATCTGTGCCTTCAAGCAGCATCTATTTTCCTACTTCCATTCCTGTACTATTTCTTGCTTAGCACGTAGTAGGAACTCAATATTGGCTGCCTTTAATGGGTAAATAACTGTCACTTTAAGCCTCTATCAAAAAACCCAGGCATTAGCATTTTATTGACATTAATTGAGGGGGGTCTCCTATGTGTCAACTCTTTGCTGGGGGGAGAGGATACAAAAATGAAGAGACCAATTTCTCTACAACCCAAGAAACTCTCATTTAGTAAGAAGGGTAAATAAAAACAATTACATTAAGGTGTGGTAACTGTTCCTGTAGAGCCATAAAGAAAGGTCTATGGCAACATACAGAAAAAATGATGACAGAATCAGGGAGTACTTCACAGAAGGAAGGGCATTTAGGTCAAGTCTTGCCATGGATGATGCATCTCTCTTTCTGTTGCACCATGTAGAAATGCAGTGTTTAACAATATGGTCTATTTTGTCACAAGTCACTTGACTTCAGTCTAAACTCTGCCCCTTATAAGACATTTACTGTCTCTGATGTTCTGTTTTCTCATCTGTATAATAGAGATAGAGAGAGATAGTTTCAAGATGCTGGAGGAGTAAGACACGGAGATCACCTTCCTCCCCACAAATACATCAAAAGTATATCTACATGAGGAACAGCTCCTACAGAACACCTACTGAATGCTGGCAGAAAACCTCAGACTTCCCAAAAGGCAAGAAACACCTCACGTACCTGGGTAGGGCAAAAGAAAAAAGGAAAAACAGAGACAAAAGAATAGGGATGGGACCTGTATCACTGGGAGGGAACTGTGAAGGAGGAAGAGTTTCCACACACTAGGAAGCCCCTTCGTGGGCGGAGACTGCGGGTGGCGGAGGCGGGAAGCTTTGGAGCCACGGAGGAGAGCGCAGCCACAGGGGTGCAGAGGGCAAAGCGGAGAGATTCCTGCACAGAGGATCGGTGCCGACCAGCACTCACCAGCCCAAGAGGCTCGTCTGCTCACCCGCTGGGGCGGGCGGGGGCTGGGAACTGAGGCTCAGGCTTCAGAGATCAGACCCCAGGGAGAGGACTGGGGTTGGCGGCGTGAACACAGCATGAAGGGGGCTAGTGTGCCACAGCTGCCCAGGAGGGAGTGTGGGAAAAAGTCTGGAACTGCCTAAGAGGCAAGAGACAATTGCTTCGGGGTGTGTGAGGAGAGGGGATTCAGAGCACCGCCTAAGCGAGCTCTAGAGACTGTCGCGAGCCGTGGCTATCAGCGCGGACCCCAGACACGGGCATGAGACGCTAAGGCTACTGCTGCAGCCACCAAGAAGCCTGTGTGCAAGCACAGGTCACTCTCCACACCACCCCTCCCGGGAGCCTGTGCAGCCCGCCACTGCCAGGGTCCCGTAATCCAGGGACAACTTCCCCGGGAGAACGCACGGTGCCCCTCAGGCTGCTGCAACGTCACGCCGGCCTCTGCCGCCGCAGGCTCGCCCCGCATCCGCACCCCCCCCTCCCCCCGGCCTGAGCGAGCCAGAGCCCCCGAAGCAGCTGCTCCTTTAACCCTGTCCCGTCTGGGCAGGAACAGATGCCCTCAGGTGACCTACACTCAGAGGCGGGTCCAAATCCAAAGCTGAACCCCAGGAGCTGTGCGAACAAAGAAGAGAAAGGGAAATTTCTCCCAGCAGCCTCAGGAGCAGCGGATTAAATCTCCACAATCAACTTGATGTACCCTGCATCTCTGGAATACCTGAATAGACAACGAATCATCCCAAAATTGAGGTGGCAGACTTTGAGAGCACCTGTAGAATTGGGGTTTGCTTTCTGCAACTAATTTGTTTCTAGTTTTACGTTTATCTTAGTTTAGTGTTTACAGCTTATTATCACTGGTAGATTTGTTTATTGATTTGATTGCTCTCTTCCTTTTATATATATATATATATATATATATATATATATATATATATATATATATGTATATATATTTCCTTTTTCCCCTTTTGTGTGTTTGTATATGCTGCTTTGTGTGATTTTGTCTGTATAGCTTTGCTTTTACCATTTGTCCTAGGGTTCTGTTATGTCTGTCCTTTTTTTTTTTTTTTTTAGTATAGTTTTTAGCAGTTGTTATCACTGGTGGATTTGGTTTTTGGTTTGGTTGCTCTCTTCTTTGTTTCTTTTTTTAAATTCCTTTCTTATTTTCTTATTTTTAATAATATATATTTTATTTTAATAAATTTATTTTATTTTATTTCATATTTCTTTCTTTCTTTCTTTCTCTTTCTCCCTTATCTTCTGAGCCGTGTGGCTGACAGGGTCTTGGTACTCTGGTCAGGTATCAGGCATGAGCCTCTGAGGTGCGAGAGCCGAGTTCAGGACATTGGTCCATCAGAGACCTGCTGGCCCCACGTAATATCAAACAGTGAAAGCTCTCTCAGAGATCTCCATCTCAATGCTAAGACCCAGTTCCACTCAACGACCAGCAAGCTACATTGCTGGACACCCCGTGACAAACAACTAGCAAGACAGGAACACAACCCCACCCATTAGCAGAGAGGCTGCCTAAAATCATAATAAGGCCACAGACACCCCAAAACACACCACTGGACATGGTCCTGTCCACCAGAAAGACAAGATCCAGCCTCATACACCAGAATACAGGCACCAGTCCCCTCCACCAGGAAGCCTACAAAACCCACTGAACCAACCTTACACACTGGGGGCAGACGCCAAAAACAACAGGAACTACGAACCTGCAGCCTGCGAAAAGGAGACCTCAAACACAGTAAGTTAAGCAAAATGAGAAGACAGAGAAATACACAGCAGATGAAGGAGCAAGGTAAAAACCCACCAGACCAAACAAATGAAGCAGAAATAGGCAGCCTACCTGAAAAAGAATTCAGAGTAATGATTGTAAAGATGACACAAAATCTTGGAAACAGAATGGAGAAAATACAAGAAACGTTTAACAAGGACCTAGAATAACTAAAGACAAAACAAACAATGATGAAGAACACAATAAATGAAATTAAAAATTCTTTGGAAGGTATCTATAGCAGAATAACTGAGGCAGAAGAACGGATAAGTGACCTGGAAGATAAAAGACTGGAAATAACTACCACAGAGCAGAATACAGAAAAAAGAATGAAAAGAATTGAGCACAGTCTCAGAGACCTCTGGGACAACATTAAACACACCAAAATTCGAATTATAGGGGTCCCAGAAGAAGAAGAGAAAAAGAAAGGGACTGAGAAAATATTTGAAGAGATTATATTTGAAAACTTCCCTAATATGGGAAAGGAGATAGTCAATCAAGTCCAGGAAGTACAGAGAGTCCCATACAGGATAAATCCAGGGAGAAACAGGCCAAGACACATATTAATCAAACTATCAAAAGTTAAATACAAAGAAAAAGTATTAAAAGCAGCAAGGGGAAAGCAACAAATAACATACAAGGGAATCCCCATAAGGTTGACAGCTGATCTTTCAGCAGAAATTCTGCAAGCCAGAAGGGAGTGGCAGGACATATTTAAAGGGATGAAAGAGAAAAACCTGCAACCAAGATTACTCTACCCAGCAAGGATCTCATTCAGATTCGACGGAGAAATTAAAACCTTTACAGACAAGCAAAAGGTAAGAGAATTCAGCACCACCCAACCAGCTTTACAACAAATGCTAAAGGAACGTCCCTAGGCAGGAAACACAAGAGAAGGTAAACACCTACAATAACAAACCCAAAACAATTAAGAAAATGGTAAATGGAACACACATATCGATAACTACCTTAAATGTAAATGGATTAAGTGCTCCAACCAAAAGACATAGACTGTCTGAATGGATACAAAAAGAAGACCCGTATGTATGCTGTCTACAAGATACCCACTTCAGACCTACGGACACATACAGACTGAAAGTGAGGGGATGGAAAAAGATATTCCATGCAAATGGAAATCAAAAGAAAGCTGGAGTAACAATTCTCATATCAGACAAAATGGACTTTAAAATAAAGACTATTACAAGAGACAAAGAAGGACACTACATAATGATCAAGGGATCAATCCAAGAAGAAGATATAACAATTGTAAATATTTATTCAGCCATCATAGGAGTACTCAATACGTAAGGCAAATACTAACAGCCATAAAAGGGGAAACTGACAGTAACACAATCATAGTAGGGGATTTTAACACCCCACTTTCACCAATGGGCAGATCATCCAAAATGAAAATAAATAAGGAAATACTAGCTTTAAATGACACATTAAACAAGATGGACTTAATTGATATTTATAGGACATTCCATCCAAAAACAACAGAATACACTTTCTTCTCAAGGGCTCATGGAACATTCTCCAGGATAGATCATATCTTGGGTCACAAATCAAGCCTTGCTACATTTAAGAAAACTGAAATCGTATCAAGTATCTTTTCCAACCACAATGCTATGAGACTAGATATCAATTACAGGAAAAGAAATCACTGAAGAAATCAAAGAGGAAATGAAAAAATACCTAGAAATACTCTGACCGGTGTGAGATATCTCACTGAAGTTTTGATTTGCATTTCTCTAATGATTAATGATGTTGAGCATTCTTTCATGTGTTTGTTGGCAATCTGTATATCTTCTTTGGAGAAATGTCTATTTAGGTCTCCTGCCCATTTTTGAATTGGATTGTTTGTTTTTTTGATACTGAGCTGTGTGGAGAAAAGGGAACCCTCTTGCACTGTTGGTGGGAATGTAAATTCATACAGCCACTATGGAGAACAGTATGGAGGTTCCTTAAAAAACTAAAAATAGAACCACCATACGACCCAGCAATCCCACTCCTCGGCATATACCCTGAGAAAACCATAATCAAAAAGAGTCATGTACTACAATGTTCATGGCAGCTCTATTTACAATAGCCAGGACTTGGAAGCAACCTAAGTGTCCATCGACAGATGAATGGATAAAGAAGATGTGGCACATATATACAATGGAATATTACTCACCCATAAAAAGAAATGACATTCAGTTATTTGTAGTGAGGTGGATGGACCTAGAGTCTGTCATACAGAGTGAAGTAAGTCAGAAAGAGAAAAACAAATACAGTATGCTAACACATATATATGGAATCTAAAAAAAAGGTCATGAAGAACCTAGGGGCAAGACGGGAATAAAGAGGCAGACCTACTAGAGAATGGACTTGAGGACATGGGGAGGGAGAAGGGTAAGCTGGGACAAAGTGAGAGAGTGGCATGGACATATATACACTACCAAATGTAAAATCGATAGCTAGTGGGAAGCAGCCGCATAGCACAGAGAGATCAGCTTGGTGCTTTGTGACCACCTAGAGGGGTGGGATACGGAGGGTGGGAGGGAGGGAGACGCAAGAGGGAAGAGATATGAGGATATAAGTATATGTATAATTGATTCACTTTGTTATAAAGCAGAAAATAACATACCATTGTAAAGCAATTATACTGCAATAAAGATGTTAAAAAAAAACAACCTAGAAACTAATGACAATGAAACCACAAAGACCCAAAACCTACGGGATGCAGCAGAAGCACTTCTAAGAGGGAAGTTTGTAGCAATACAATCCCACCTCAAGAAACAAGAAACATCTCAAATAAACAAACTAACCTTACACTTAAATCAATTAGAGAAAGAAGAACAAAAACTCCCCAAAGTTAGCAGAAGGAAAGAAATCATAAAGATCAGATCAGAAATAAATGAAAAAGAAATGAAGGAAATAATAGCAAAGATCAATAAAACTAAAAGCTGGTTCTTTGAGAAGATAAACAAAATTGATAAACTATTAGCCAGACTCATCAAGAAAAAAAGGGAGAAGACTCAAATCAATAGAATTAGAAATGAAAAAGGAGAAGTAACAACTGACACTGCAGAAATACAAAGGATCATGAGAGATTACTACAAGCAACTCTATGCCAATAAAATGGACAACCTGGAAGAAATGGACAAATTCTTAGAAAGGTATAACCTTCCAAGACTGAACCTGGAAGAAATAGAAAATATAAACAGACCAATCACAAGCACTGAGATTGAAACTGTGATTAAAAATCTTCCAGCAAACAAAAGCCCAGGACCAGATGGCGTCACAGGAGAATTTTATCAATCATTTAGAGAAGAGCTAACACCCATCTTTCTCAAACTCTTCCAAAATATAGCAGAGGGAGGAACACTCCCAAACTCATTCTACGAGGCCACCATCACCCTGATACCAAAACCAGACAAAGATGTCACAAAAAACCCCACTACAGGCCAATATCACTGATGAACGTAGATGCAAAAATCCTCAACAAAATACTAGCAAACAGAATCCAACAGCACATTAAAAGGATCATACACCATGATCAAGTGGGGTTTATTCCAGGAATGCAAGGATTCTTCAATATATGCAAATCAAGCAATGTGATACACCATATTAACAAATTGAAGGAGAAAAACCATATGATCATCTCAATAGATGCAGAAAAGGCTTTTGACAAAATTTAACATCCATTTTTGATAAAAACCCTCCAGAAAGTAGGCATAGAGGGAACTTACCTCAACATAATAAAGGATATAAATGACAAACCCACAGCCAACATCATTCTCAATAGTGAAAAACTGAAACCATTTCTTCTGAGATCAGGAACAAGACAGGGTTGTCCACTCTCACCACTATTATTCAACATAGTTTTGGAAGTTTTAGCCACAGCAATCAGAGAAGAAAAAGAAATCAAAGAAATCCAAGTTGGAAAAGAAGAAGTAAAGCTGTCACTGTTTGCAGATGACATGATACTACACATAGAGAATCCTAAAGATGCTACCAGAAAACTACTAGAGCTAATCAATGAATTTAGTAAAGTAGCAGGATACAAAATTACTGCACAGAAATCTCTTGCATTCCTATACACTAATGATGAAACATCTGAAAGGGAAATTAAGGAAAGAGTCCCATTTACCATTGCAACAAAAAGAATAAAATACCAAGGAATAAACCTACCTAAGGAGATGAAAGACCTGTATGCAGAAAACTATAAGACACTGAAGAAAGAAATTAAAGATGATACCAACAGATGGAGAGATATACCATGTTCTTGGATTGGAAGAATCAACATTGTGAAAATGACTATACTACCCAAAGCAATCTATAGATTCAATGCAATCCCTATCAAACTACCAATGGCATTTTTCAAAGAATTAGAACAAAAAATTTCACAATTTGCATGGAAACACAAAAGACCCTGAATAGCCAAAGCAATCTTGAGAAAGCAATATGGAGCTGGAGGAATCAGTCTCCCTGACTTCAGCCTATACTACAAATCTACAGTAATGAAGACAGTATGGTACTGGCACAAGAACAGAAATATAGACCAATGGAACAGGTTAGAAAGCCCAGAGATAAACCCATATGGGTTTAACCCATATGCACATATGGTCACCTTATCTTTGATAAAGGAGGCAAGAATATACAATGGAGAAAAGACAGCCTCTTCAGTAAGTGGTGCTGGGAAAACTGGACAGCTACGTGTAAAAGAATGAAATTAGAACACTCCCTAACACCATACACAAAAATAAACTCAAAATGGATTAAAGACCTAAATGTAAGACCAGACACTATCAAACTCCTAGAGGAAAACATAGGGAGAACACTCTATGACATAAATCACAGCAAGATCCTTTTTGACCCACCTCCTAAAGTAATGGAAATAAAAACAAAAATAAACTAATGGGACCTAATGAAACTTAAAAGCTTTTGCACAAAAAAGGAAACCATGAACGAGACAAAAAGACAACCCTCAGAATGAGAGAAAATATTTTCAAACAAAGCAACTGACAAAGGATTAATCTGCAAAATATACAAGCAGCTCATGCAGCTCAATATCAAAAAAACAAACCACCCAATCCAAAAACTGGGGAAGACCTAAATAGACATTTCTCCAAAGAAGATATACATACTGCCGACAAACACATGAAAGGATGCACAACATCTCTAATCATTAGAGAGATGCAAATCAAAACTACAAGGAGGCATCACCTCACACCGGTCAGAATGGCCATCATCAAAAAAATCTACAAATAATAAATGCTGGAGAGGGTGTGGAGAAAAGGGAACCCTCTTGCACTGTTGGTGGGAATGTAAATTGATACAGCCACTATGGAGAACAGTATGGAGGTTCCTTAAAAAACTAAAAAAACAACTACCATATGACCCAGTAATCCCACTACTGGGCATATACCCTGAGAAAACCATAATTCAGAAAGAATCATGTACCACAATGTTCATGGCAGCTCTATTTACAATAGCCAGGACATGGAAGCAACCTAAGTGTCCATCAACAGATGAATGGATAAAGAAGATGTGGCACATATATACAATGGAATATTACTCAGCCATAGAAGGAAATGAAATTGAGTTATTTGTAGTAGGTCCATCCTCACTAGGTGGATGGACATAGAGACTGTCATACAGAGTGAACTAAATCAGAAAGAGAAAAACAAATACCGTATGCTAACACATATATATGGAATCTAAGAAAAAAAAATGGTTCTGAAGAACCTAGCGGCAGGACAGGAATAAAGTCGCAGACATAGAGAATGGACTTGAGGACACGGGGAGGGGGAAGGGTAAGCTGGGACAAAGTGAGAGAGTGGCATGGACATATATACACTACCAAATGTAAAATCGATAGGTAGTGGGAAGCAGCCGCATAGCACAGGGAGATCAGCTCAGTGCTTTGTGACCACCTAGAGGGGTGGGATAGGGAGGGTGGGAGGGAGATGCAAGAGGGAGGAGATATGGGGATATATGTTTATGGATACCTGATTCACTTTGTTAAAAATCAGAAACTAACACACCATTGTAAAGCAATTATACTCCAATAAAGATGTTAAAAAAAAATAGAGATAGAAATAGCATCTAGCTCAAAGGCCTGTTGTCAGGATTTATTGAGATGATTTTTGTGTAGTGATATCATTGTTACCCTATCCAGATCCTCTTACCTTTCTTTACCCCTTCAGTGTTGGGTGGCCTAACTTCTAACCTGCGTTTTTCACTGGAGGGCTTTGCTTTCTCTGGACATCAGTGTTTAGGCCAGAAGCGCTGGGGAATCAACACCTCCTGGGAGTGCGTACAGTCAGTGACTGATGGCAGTTGTGCCATAAATATCCCAGCTCCCTTGATCCCTAGGAGGGATAAATCTGAGTCATATATTTTATACAGTTGCTTAGAGTATCTCTGCAGGATTCAGCCTCAGTTGCCCACAGTGGTGGCTGGTTTTTTAACACACCTTTTATCAGCTGCTTTCCCTTCCTGGTGCCATGTCTCTATTTCCCTAGCAACATTCCCTGGACCTTCCAAATAAATTACTAGCACTCAAATCCTTGTTTCAGGCTCTGTGAAAACCCAAGCAGTGATCACAGTACCTGGCACATTGAAAAATAGGAAGTGGAGAGGGAGTGCTGAGTGCTAGAAGAGCCACGCCTTGTTTCCTTCTGATTAGGTAGCTCATACAGCCCTTCAGTTGCCTCCAGGTTAGAGCAGATAAGAAATCAGGCACAGCACAGTAGATATACCCTTTCAGTTTTCTGAACCTTGCCACTTTGCTATGGGTCCATTATAAGCATGTGTACAAGTCTGCCCGTGAGTAATGCAAACTGCTATCTCTCCAGTTGGCCTTTCCTCATTTCTCATTTTGAAGACTTTTTTGGTGAATTACGTGCTCAAACACAAAATCTCGTTACCACTTTTTCGTTTCCTAGCTAGTATCTAGGAAAATAGAAACCACCTGGTATTTTATCATGCACCTTTGTTACCATGTCCATGGCAGTATGTAATAAGAGAATCAATGAATAATAGGATCCTAGAACTGAAAAGAACTTGGAGATCATGTGGTCCTAATCCATCATTTATAAATAGGAAAACTTTTTTTTTTTTTTTGGAAAACTTTGATTAAGAAGAGCCAATGACTTGCCTATGACAATGTGGCCAGTGAATTTATTCTGTGACTCTTTGTCTAGGACTCAGGCAGACAGTGAAGTCAGATGTGGCACGACAGTGTTCCACACTCTCTTCTGTCTCTATCACTGTCCCCATTGTTCCTCTACCTTTTTTTTTTTTCCATTTAAGATGATCAGTCTGTGAATGCTTCCCTTTCCTCTATCAGCTCTGCTTTTAGAAAAGGGCCTAAAATAATTCATAGTGAAAATGACTGGAAACAGCTTCCTCTGTGACACATATCAAGGCTATTTTTATTTTAGCAAGAATCAAACTGTTAAGCTGAAGGGATGGAACATTTCAGAAATCCACTAGTGGGCAGGGGACATAAGGGAGGTAAACAGCATTCTCTTTTGCATGGTTGAAATCTCTCCATTTATTACATTCTCTGGGTATGTTGCCCAATATTAGGCATACTATGCTTAAACAGTAACGCTATGAGATAATGCAGACAAGAAGACATTTAATATAATAGCCCACGGAGTGCAAAAGGAATCTCTAATGGGGCATCCATTTCCAGCACACCTCCCAAGTGGGAAGTGACCTTTCCCACAAAACATATTTTCAATGTTCTTATTACCACAGTCCAGAAAACAGGACTCCTGAAAAGAAACTCCACCAAGGAGAATACAGACACTTTCAATATATAATAGAACTGTTGATAACGGGAAGAAATGAATGTGGCAGAAAATGCACAGATCCTAGACATGAAAGTATTGAGTTCTTGAATGGTCACTGAACATTTTTAAGCTTCGGTTTTCTCATTTGGCAATTTCTGCCACTCAGCTTTGCCTTCTCTATCTCACAGGTATGTTGCAAGGATGACATTAATTAAAGGATGAAAATATAAGGTATACATATTGTCTATATGTGAGTAGCCATATAGGGTATATATTTGTCCTGTTTTCTGAAAATAGGTTGTTAAGGGCTTTTCAAGGTATATGGGGAATAATGCATTGTTTTTGTTAAGGTCTAACTGTGCTATCAAACACTGTGGAGACTCAAAACTGGAACTATATGCTGGGAAGGAATGTAATATGTGACTTCTCATTACTATTGATTTCGAGCATTTTCATTGCCTAAGTTTCTACAGTTTGGAAAGGCATTAAGAAAACCACAAATCGGTCACTAGTGCCAGTTATAAATTTCAGGTACCTCTCTCCAAGCTCAAATGAGAAGTGAGGGAAACATTAAAATAATAGAATTTTATAACTAGAAAGAAGCTTTGTCAAATTCTGTCATTTATCATGTGAGATACTGAGTAGTTGGCTGACCTTCCTAAGGCCAACAACCATGTGTATTTTGGGTTCCCCCAGAAGGAAAGGAGAAAGTAGGGAAATGAGACACGGAAGTGGGGGGAAGCCAATATAAGGTGCTTTATCAAGGCAACCACCACTGTGGAAGATTGGAACTTAATTCCGCTGGGGAAACTCTGGAGCTAGCGTAGACCAGGTGTCTCAGCGTTATCCCACTTAGGCTGAGGGAGATGGAGTTTTTATATCCTCATTGTTTGAGGGTTGCTCCCAGGAGGCAGTAATACCTCACCCAGCACATCCAGCCTGCTTCACCGGCAGCAAGGTGAGCTCCAGCAGATGAGAATGCTCGTAAACAAAGAGGTGCGGGTGCTGATAGGTGGAAGTCCGGGCTCAGCCGCATATATGCCTTCTATGGGTACTCAGATACAGACAAGATGTGTACCTTACATTCTCATCCTTGTCATCCTTGCAACATGCCTGTGAGGTAGAGAGGGCAAAGCCAAGCACCAGAGTGAGGAGACACAAGCAGGGCCCTGAGAGTACTTGCTACACGCTATGAATTGGCGGAGTCAGAACTTGAATCCAGGTTTTGAGATGCCTAGACCAGGCACAAGCCACTCTAGCATGCTGCCTTCTTCTATACCTCATCCGACTTGCCTACCAAGCATGTTAGGTTCTGTATTAAATTCTTGGAAGAAAGCAGGAAATACATAAACAATTTCACAAAAGAGTGGAAATACGGAGTGATGGTTATGCATTGGTATTAGCGTGATGTTTTAAAGCATTTATTTTCGAAAGTGACATTAGTTCAGTTACACCGACTGGGAATTTATAACTGAATTGCAATAAACAAGTCTATGGTTGCTCTACTGACGAAAGAGAGTATATTTTTGTTTCTTTAAAAGAATGTTATGCTTATATAAGAATAGGCTCGAGAAATTTGGTAATGCTTCAACTGTATTTCAGGGACATGCACAATTTTTAAGATATATATATTTCTGCCAATGTCAATGTGCTTCCTGCTGGGACCAGCAAGCCCCTAGGCTGCATCAACAATCCCAACTCTACTGCTGCCTATAAGGGGAATTTATCGTCTATATTCCATAAAGAAATAGTACAAACCTGTGGATTTATACTACTTAATTCATCACATAGCTCTAAGTCCCAAGTCATTTTTCTACAGGGAGTGTAGATGACATGGCAACCCAAAGCTCAGTATGGTTAAAAGTCATGCATATGGGTCATATAGCGACTTAATAGTGAGGCTGAAATAATAACAACAAGAGGCTTTTAGCTATCATAATTTAACATTATTATTCCCTCCCTGATGAACAATGTGAATGATTTTTTGTTTTTGGTATTTTCAATTATTAGTGGCCTCACTGTTACCTAGGAAGAAAGAAGGTGTCTTTAGGGTTATGTATCCACCTGCCCCCGTAAGGTGACTCTCTAAGTTAGAACAAACATTTGACTTAAATTAAGATATAACCACCGTGGTAAAAGGGCATCTCCTCTGGCTCCTCACCAAGCCATGCAGAGAGAGTAAAGACTGTTCCATTGGTTGAAGAAGCCCTGTTCATGAGTCACTGGAGGCCCAAGCACATCCTGGCTTTACCTCCTTTCGATGAGTCCAAGAAGCCACACAGAAACAATTTGTGAGAAAGAATTGACTCCTTCTCCTCTTCCCCTTCTCTGACTTTCCCAGAAGTTCAGGCAGATAGATGCTTATTCTCTCAGGAGAGCAAAGTATCAATACTCATAGAGTGTAGGACACTGGCCAAGAAAATAATGTGTGTCCCTTTGAAGCGCTGAATGATAATGATGCAAAATCATGAAGTACTGCAAAGGATGATTCCATTATTTTTTTAAATATAAAACTAATCCCATCTCACAAACAAATATTGAGAATTTTATCCCTTCAGAGCATCCATTTTTTTAATTGAAGTATAGTTGATTTGTAATATTGCATTAGTTTCATGTGTACAGCATACTGATTCAGTTATTTTTACCAGATTATATTCCATTATATAATAGGTTATTATAAGATATTGAATGTAATTCCCTGTGCTATATAGCAAATCCTTGTTGCTTATCCATTTTATGGATAGTAGTTTGTATCTGTTAATCCCATACTCCTTCTCCCTTCCCTCCCTCTCCCCTTTGGTAGCCATAAGTTTTTTTCTATGTCTGTGAGTCCGTTTCTGTTCTATATATAGATTTATTTTTATCCCTTCTTAATGTTGCTGTAAATTTAATTAGCACTTACTGACTTTTAAAATATAGATAACATCTCTGTCAATGAAGAACCCTTTTTTCCTAAGCTGGCACCTTTTATTTTGAACTGTTGATTCTATTTCAAATGATATTGTGGAATCTCTTTGCAGGATGGAAAAGAGAGTTCAAAAAACGAAGTCCTGTGACACAAATCCAGGTGACTTTCTCTTTAGCTTTTGACAGCACCAGTAGTCAAGAGTGCACATTCCATAAAAGGAGAGAGAAAGCATTGAACTTAAACTCTGCTGCCCTTGGGTAATGTTTTCTGCTTAACAAGATGCTTTGGAATCGGCAATGAGTAAAATAAGGCTGTCTTAAAGGGGACAAAATGAAGGTGTGAAGCAGTACAACTATATGGATAATTCAGACAAACTGGATAATTTTAGCATAATCAGCTGCTAACTTTGGGGCATTATTTAGCTGACTAATTGGATCTGTTTCCAGCAACCCCTCAAATCTAATGCATCTATCATTTTTCCTCCCCAATTCAGATTTACAAAAATCAGTCATATTAGCATCCTTTCCCATTAAAAAAACATCCTACCTAGTCCCTCCTCTTCGTATATGCTCCTACCAAGGCCAATCAATTCTGCCATCAAATGGTTTATGAGGAGGTTTCTCATTTGCCTTCCATCCCCTTGGTTACCACCACTGTCTGTCCCTCCTCTTACTTTGCATCATTATTACTGTGTTAAAGTCCTAGGTGCATGTCTCTTTAGATTCCTACCCTCACTTTGCAGTATCCCAAGACCAAATTTCTTAAGGTATTTTTTTTTTCACTAAAGTCATCCCTTTATTCAGGAACCTATTCCTACCACATCAAATCCAAATTTCTTACTTTTAAATGTTATTCAAAACATTGTCCCTCTCTGGCCAAACTTGATCTCCTCTACACAGAACATAATATCTTTTTTCACTTAGGGTTTCCCATTCAAATGCTCATTCAGATGTGGCACATATATACAATGGAATATTACTCAGTCATAAAAAGAAACGAAATTGAGTTATCTGTAGTGAGATGGATGGACCTAGAGACTGTCATACAGAGTGAAGTAAGTCAGAAAGAGAAAAACAAATACAGTATGCTAACACATATATATGGAATCTAAAAAAAAAAAAAAGGTCATGAAGAACCTAGGGGTAAGATGGGAATAAAGACACAGACCTACTAGAGAATGGACTTGAGGACACGGGGAGGGGGAAGGGTAAGCTGGGACAAAGTGAGAGAGTGGCATGGACATATATACACTACCAAATGTAAAATCGATAGCTAGTGGGAAGCAGCCGCATAGCACAGGGAGATCAGTTCGGTGCTTTGTGACCGCCTAGAGGGGTGGGATAGGGAGGGTGGGAGGGAGACGCAAGAGGGAAGAGATATGGGGATATAAGTATATGTATAACTGATTCACTTTGTTATAAAGCAGAAACTAACACACCATTGTAAAGCAATTATACTCCAATAAAGATGTTAAAAATTTTTTTTAAAAAAAGAGAATAAAACTAAATTGTGAGGTTTTAAAGGTAGCTAAGACATAGAAATGAGTTAGAGAAGTAAGCTGGGGCAAGATCATATAAAGGTCTTGTGAACAATATTAAGGCATTTCTTTTTTTTTTTTTAATCCTAAAAGGAATGAGAAACTATTGAGGAGTTTTAAGCAGGAGTGATATGATCACATATTTTAATAGAAAGATCTGACTGCATTTTAGAGAATAGGATTGAAGGGTAAGATAATCTGTTGACAACTCAGTATCACTACAACCTCTTCTCAAATTCTCTTCTCCATTACTACATTTCCCAGAGTACTCTTTGACTTATTGTTTCACATTACAGTTTATTAATGAGAGGCAGTCATGCAAGATTTTGAAGGCAGAAAAGAAGGCAAAGCCATTATTTTCTTAAAGGAGTTGCAGTAGGACCCAAGGGAAAATGTGACATTCACAGCATGTTCCTGGTGAGCTTATGTGCTGCAGGCTGAGTCTTTAGGTGTCAGCTTCCCTGATCTTTAATATCAGCTTCCTTATCCTTTGCTCTCCCAGTTCTTCCAATACTTATGGAGCACCATTCCCTACATTAAACCCTTTACACCTGGCATAAATAGAGCAACTTCTGTTTCCCTGACCTCCCCCTGACTGATAAAGAGGAGGTCAAACAATGAGGTTGAGAGATCTGTTAGGAGGTTGCAATTGTGATACAGGTGAGACGAGATGGAAGTTTGAATTAGTTTAACGGCAATGGGAGTGGTGGTGGCAGTGAGAGATGTTTGGGAAGTGGAATGGTTTGAGCTTGCTGGTTGGACAGAAGGGTGAGGTCAAAACCTCAGATGATTTCTAGGTTTCTGACTTTAGCCATTAGACAGTAGTGCCATTCACTGCAATAGGGGGCAAAGGAAGAGAAGCAGGTTTGGAAGAGAGTTGATGATAATTTCATTAGACTCATTTGAAGTGCCTATGGGTCATCCAGGTGCCAATGTCTGGTATGTCGCAGGTCACACAAGTCTGAAGGTAATAAAAAGAATTGGAGCTAAGGGCTTAGGAGTTATCGGCATAAAACGATAAAGCTGTGTTTAGGGGAGAACTTGCCCATGGGAAATAAGAAGAGGATGAAAGAAGAGGCCCACGTACAGCCCTGAAAAGGTCAACAATTAGAAATGTACTAAAGAAGAGTGGTCCATAAAGGAAATTGAGGAAGAGCAGCCACGGAAGTAATTTCCCAGAAGCCCCACAGGGAAGGATGGTATCAGAACTCAGACACATCTTCCATTACAAAAGGATAGGAGGAGGAAAGGGCTAGAGGGAATATAGGCCTGATGGCCAGAAGGTAAGGTAATTCCGATCTGATGTCTATGTTTCCTGTGAAGTAAGGGACTAGATCAGCTGCAGAGGGTGAGAGGAGCAGGTGATGAGTTAAAGATCCGAGGAGAGTAGAGAAGGTTTGAAGACAGCCTTTGTGGAGAATGCAACAGAGAATTTATCGTGAAGGAAGAGAGGACAGAGATTGCGGTCCCAGCTGTGCCAATAACCAGCTGGGCGACCTTGCAAGTTCTTTTATTCCCTTCTAAATTTCTCTGTCTTCAGAGCCAGGTAGATGACTAAGCTGGGCTACATGATCTCCTAGGTCCTTTGGAGTCCCATGGCGACATTCTTAATTTCCTTTCCAGATACCCAGATGACAGCCATCCTTCAAGGCCCAGTGAAAGTTCTATTTGCTCTGAGAAGAATTCCCACAAGCCCCAGGTTTGGGGATCATTTGTAGCTTAAACTCCTATAGCACATTTTCTGCCACACTGTGGTCTGCACATAATTTAGTACACTGGACAAATCATTTCTATTTTTTTTTTCATTTCTATTTTTAATCAAAGACATTTAAGCACGTAATTCTAGTGCTAAAAGGCTTATAACAAAAAACTCTCTTTCCCATCTATTTTGTTCCCTAGATGCAACCATATTCAACTCTTAGAGGAGTTTCATTTGTTATTTACCTTAATATTTCTACATCACATGGGCCCTTAATTCTTTGACCCCAATACTTATCTCTTCCCTTGAGTCACTCTTTTACAGTGTAGTGGCTTCCTTGCTGTTCCTCAAACACACGAGGCATGGTGTTCATCAAATGTACCGGGCAAACTGCTTTCCTGAATACACACAATGCTCCCACCTAAGAACCTCTGCACTAACTGTTCCTGTACCTAGAAAGAATGCTCTTCCCAGTACTACATGCAAGACTCACTACCTCACTTCCTTGAGGTCTTCACTTAAAATTCACTATCTCAATGAAGACTTTCTTTTCTAGCTAAAATTGCAACTTACTGAAGCAATGCTTCATATCTTTATTTCCTGCACTTATCCCCGCCTAATACACGCTGCATTTTATTTATTTCTCTTGGTTAATCTCCTTACTATACCCATGTGTAAGTTTCATGAGGGCAGAAATTTTTGTCTGTGTCATTCACTGGTAGCCGCGGTGCCAGCTACATAACAGGTACTTAATAAATTTCTGTGAAATTAATTCATGAATGCTGAAATTTATCATTAATAGATGAAATTTAAACTTCATCTACTGACTTTTTTACATAGTAAATGAAGCTTCAACTCTTACAGCTCTCTGCTTTCCCCAATTCTCTCACTGTTATATATACACATATATATGTATATGTATGATTGCTGTCTACCTTATTATGACTATATAAATATTGGTCAATGCTGAACCAGTGGAAGACATCTTGATTCAGGCTCTGCAGCTGAAGGTAGAAGAAAAAGGGGCAAAGGGATTTATGGTAGTGGACTGGCCTTCTGGAACTTTCCCTCTCAAAAATACCTCCCAACCATCTGACTTTGATGCTTGAATTCCTGGCATTGACTACTTACTTCTTGGTGTTGTGCATTACCTTTTCTCCCGATCTTCTTTGGAGAAGTGGGAAGGGTGACTCATGTATCCAGTAGCTCCTCAGTGTGAATTATTCTACCAGTAGACAGTGCAGTGGTGCCAGACTGGGAGTGTCATTACTAACATGGAGGAAATGGGTGCAGAATTGAGAAGAGGAAAGATAAGAAAATAACTATTTCAATTTTGCTCTGATGGTGGAAGCAGTGGCAACCCCAGGGTGAGCACCAATCACTAAATAGGATTCACGTGCCTGTCACAGAACTACATAACAATAAGCTCGTAGAGGTGGGCAGTTCTCACAGAGCACAGTGACCAAGTACCTCCTTCTACAGATGGGGAAACTGAGGCCTGAGGTAGCCCAACATCACATAGGTGGTAAATGGCAGACTTGGTTCCAGAACCTGGTTTTTCATTCTCCCAGTCTGCTTCTGAATATTCAGTGCTGTCTCATGTGCGCTTTCTTTAATGAATGCTATTAATTCTTCATGGGCAAACCCATCCCTCCTTAGGGATCCCAGTAAAGCATACCCTTGCCGAGGGCCCATGCTTCCTTCTAGTTTTCATTCTAAAGAGATTAAATAGAGGGTGTCAACTTTCAAATGTTGCTCTTACCAAACTCCTAGGTAAAAGCCACCTCTTCTCCACCCCCAACAACCGTAAATATTTAGCTACTAGGAAAGTTACATATTCTGTTATTATCCAGTCAGTAGATGAATAATTGCCAACAGATAACGGTCTTTTCAGCATCTAGTTCCTCAGCTTGCATCATCTGACAGTGATTTTTGTCCATCATTCTTGGTTTTCAACCCTGTAATTGCTCTCAAGCCATTTATTTAATGCCATGTAAATGTGTACATGATTGTCATCACATATTAATCTTTTGGGTGGAATGGCATTAAGCTTTTAGGGGAAATAAATGAGGTCCCTTAATTTGCTTTTATCTTGCTTCTTGCATTGTACTTATTAAAATAACACATGCTTATTAAGTTGGGACTTCTTTTTATAAATCAGTAATGATTTGCTAACCACTATGCATTTCTAATGCTGTATAATCCTTTCCCTGAACACTGTTCCACATCTCTTTATGGATTAAGATGGATTATCTGATCTCTAAACTTCCTGAATTTGCTTTTGACCTTTCATTAATGTGATAAATTCTAGTCGTTTCTCATAGTGTATTGTTCTATCATTGCACCGTTTGGTGTTGTATTGCGGTCTCAGTGTTACAGCCCAGACACCATATGTGACCTCCTGTTGGGCAGAAAGAGGGATCAGGCAGCATAGGGAAGGGCTGCACAGCAAATGACTAAGCCCTATGTACTAAATAAAGCATGTGGTAAATAGAGCATGTGGTAAATAAAGCATGTGGTAAATAGAGCATGTGGTAAATAGAGCATGTGGTAAATAGAGCATGTGGTAAATAGAGCATGTGGTAAATAAAGCATGTGGTAAATAAAGCATGTGGTAAATAAAGCATGTGGTAAATAAAGCAGTCAGGGTATGGCTAAGAGTAGTCACATTGTGAGGTTAGAGGAGCCTGGGGTTAAAGTGAGGAAGAAGGAGTAGGGGCTAGTTTCAGAAGGATGTTTGTCAGCCTGTGGTCTTACGGCAGTGACTGCAGATGGAAGAGTGGTAGCGTGCACTTCTCTTACAGACCGCAATCTCAAGGAGGAAAGGGGTGAATCAACGAAGGATTCTAGAATCCTGCTGGGAAAACAGGCAGGAACCAAAGCAGAGCCCTATACATCAAATGACAAAACCAGCAATTATTAATTAAAGAACAGTCTGAAGCCAAGATTCTCGAGCTTTGATCCAAGGTCAGGGCGGGACACAAAGTCAAAAAACGTGGAGCTTCCAAACTCATGATCTGGGATATTTAATTTGTCCCTGACTTGAGAACATTTCGCTTTCTGCCTCCAAGTGCCCAGGCTGGCTTGGCTGAGCCTGTTGGTCAGAGTAAGGAGGCTCCAGCTGTGATATCTGGATGACTGCCTAAGAGAGAACAGGGCTGGCTGGGATGAAGACTTAGAAAAGGACTCTCAGTCAGATGTTCTTTAACCTCCCTCAACGCATTCTTTAACTTTCACGAGGTAATTCATCTGGATTCAATGGTTTATTGGCCCCTGATAGTTTCATAGGGTTAACTATCTTCTCCAAAGTAAATAAAAAGCCTTTAATATCTTTTGCAGAAAAGAAAGTGATTCTGAAATCCCAGGTGTGACCTTCAGCTTTTTTTCTTCCTCCCTTCCCTCCTTCTTTCCTTCCTTTCTTTCTTGTCTCTCTCTCTTTCTTCTCTCTCCTTTTCCTCCTTCCTTCCTTCCATTCCTTCTTTCTTTTCTCTTCTCTCTTCTCTTTTCTTTTGGTAATTCTATAGCAAAACTTCTCAATGGCACAGCCATTAGAAATTAGAAATTATTGAAATTCTTTGGGTTTATGATCTCTCAGTAGCCATGAGATCTTTGATTTGAAAGCTTCTAAAAGGACATCTAGATTATTAACAATTGTCACTGCAACTATGCACCACTTTTGTATAAGTTATATTTTCTAGAAAGTGTTATTCATATTTCATTATTTCATTTCTACCTCTCTTGCCTTGACACAGTGAGATAGTTAGACTGTTAGAGGTAGAAGAGATTAAAGAGGCTTCATCAGAGATTTTAGCTTTTTGCGGGTCAAGGAACACTTTCAGAACCTGGTCCTTTCTCATCTAAAAACGCACATATGGATACCAAATTTATAGACATTTACAGAAGCTTCAAAGTATCTCTGATCACTGTCTCTGGACACTATGTTAAGGATCTCTGCCTGGGCAAAACGTGTCCAATGAAGATAGGGAACCACAAAGGTTAAATGGTTTGAAAACCTTGAACTCCACAGTTCAAGGTGGCGAGCTGCTCCCGCTCTGGACTCCCACGTTACCATGGGCATAGCCTTGTCTTTATCGTACCATACGATATTGACCCATTTCCTCAGCGCACTGGAAGCATCTAGAGGCCAGCATCCACAGGTCGGTCATTTTTATAGCTCTAGCACATGCAAGGCCTGGCACACAGAAAGCTCAATAAGTGTTTGATAAGTAAGTCCAGATTCAATGATCCATAAGTGAGGACTCAAAAGTCCTGGACTCTGGCCATGGGCGTTATCACTTCCTTGTGTTGCCACCATCAGTAGGCAGGTTCTGGGGTCCCCTCTAGCTCCCTCACTTTTTCAAAACCTTTGTACATGTTACTTAACATTCTGATTTTCAGTCTCTTCATCTTGCAAATAGGGATAATAGCATGTACTTGCACTGTTGCCATGAATACAAAATGAATATTGCATGTAAAGCCCCGTGCACATGGTAATGATCTTTTTTATGATCTAGCAATTAAATATTTGGGATGCAGTCTATGTCTGAGAGACTCCACTGTGTGGTCTGAGAGCCCAAGCTTCAAGTACCTGTCGAAATAAATAGCACTGAGATTAGAGAAAAAGAGAAAGAATATCTATCGTGTAGATGACTCTTGGAGGCTTCTGAGACAAGCGTCAAAACCAGGCTAAGATTAGAATTGGGCTCCCGAGGCTCTGTCTCCTATTCCCCCAGCCTTTCTGTTGGCCAGAGTACTCCTTGAGCTTTTCGTCATGACCGTTTCTGTATTTGTCCTGCTGCTTGTAACCGTCATCTCATTGATGTAAGCAGAAGGAAAAAAACAATAAGGACAGTTGACACTTATGCAGCATTCAAAAGTTTCCCATCTACTGAACTACTTTTTAAAAAGCATCTTCTAACAAGCACTGAGGAAATGAAGCAGCAGGAATAGCTATTACGTTAGCTATGTGGGAGAAGGTAGCTCCCCTCACCCCATCTCATCATATTAATTGATCCAAATGATAGCTTTTGCTCCTTCTGTATCATCCATCACAGACCTGGGGGCCGGCAATGCTGAAACAGGGTGACAGCCAATCAGATGCATCTGCCTGTGTACTTCAGCATCTGTGACTCATCAGCAACCAATTAGATGCCTTCAGTGGGGGAAAACTCTCCTCACTAGGGTAGAAACAAGCTCTGCACACTGCTGACCTTTACATCAGCAACTCGTGTTTCTTATCACGATGGTGAAAGGCCACTGCGGGCTTGGAAGCCCCACCCTGCCACATGAAGAGAATGCCTTTACTTTTGTGTGAGGGGGTTATGGTATTTGGTGCTGTTTGTGCTTAGCTCTCTCTGCCTCAGAGGCAGCTCTGAGCTCTGTCTCAGAAATCCTAATTACTCTTTGTGGGGTAGATTTGTTGGCTGCCTTTTTCTCTGGGAAGTCCACAGCTATGCCACAGTGTTTAAAGCTGGGACTCACTGTGCCTTTCAAGAGAGGTTTTTCTGCTCATCCCATTGGAGACTGCACAACCCCCATCTACTCTGTGGCCTGGGTTGAATGCGGTAACTGAGACTTTTGTATAAAGCACTGGTATTGTAGCCACTGTCCTAGCATCTGTGGATCTGAGCTGAACCCCGGTATTGTGTGCTTTTCTTTTCTTTGTCACTTTTGTATGTGTGAGCGTATGAATGAGAGAGACACAGAGAGACTCCAACTCTAAACCACCTGCATTTCTCTTGATCAGAGAATAAAACCCAGAGCTTTTACTGTAGAATTTTATTACTTCCAGAGTTTTCTTTTGACTATTTCCTTACCTAGTGCTCCTTTTTCAGCAGCCATGCATTTTGTAGTCCTAAAGTAATGTAGAATATTCAAAGACAAGCATGGTTCACAGAATCCTAGCAAGTTTTATTGATGTCATGCAACCTGCCTCATCCTGAACTTTTCTAATTCAGAGGGATCCATTTCCAGATCAAACTCATATAACTTATAGGAAAATGCCTTCAGTTGCAGTATTTTCCTATGTTTCCCAAATTATCCTCTTCACCTCACTGTAATAATTAGGCCTGTCACTGTGAGAGAAAGAGGACAGGGGCTGTATTATATCTTATGTACTTTTTGAAATCATCCAAAGCACAAGTAGGCCCTCAAGCAATGCTTGTTTATTAACTGATTGGTATAATGTAAAATTATTAAACTTTTCCCCACAAGTCAACTGCATTCATCAGGGTTCTCCAGAGAAACAGAACCAATAGGATGTGTGTGTATGTATGTATGTATGTGTGTGTGTGTGTAATTTTTTAAAAAGGAACTGGCTCATGTAGTTGTGTAAGTTTGGCAAGTACAAAATCTGATGGCAGAGGCTGGCAGGCTGGAGACACAGGAGGAGCCAATGTTTCAGTTTAAGTCTGAAGGCTGTCTGCTGCAGAATGTTCTGTTGCTTGGGGGAGCTCAATCTTTTGTTCTATTCATGCCTTCATCTGACTGGATGAGGCCCACCTACACTAAGAAGAACAATTTGCTTTACTCAAAGTCCAATGTTTTAAATATTAATCTCATCAAAACTACATTCACAGAAACATTCAGAATGTTTGACCTCATATCTGGGCACTGTGGCCCAGCCAAGTTAACACATGAAATTAACTATCACAGTCAACAATTTGAAATTTATCATAAATCAGGGATTAGCATGGTTCCATATATCTACAAATTCCACACAGTTTCCCCTTATTAGGTTTCTATCATTGTGAATTGGAAAATAGGGAAAGATGAAGGGAACTCCCCCAAAAAATGGTAGGGAATAGAGGTAGGCATCAGTTTTCTGTTTGAAAACACCCTAAACTGCAACTTGTGCCACAATTTTATGTTTCCCAATGTGTGATGATTCCAGGTAGTGCATAGAAAAACATTTAAATTACTGAGTATTTATTTTAAGGGACAGTAGAAAAATATAACTAGCAGGTCAAAACCGTGACAATAGGTATTTCTTAGGATGAGGCTAAATATAAAAAAGTATCCATTAAAATATTTTATGTAGATAATAGTACAGGACTGACAAAAACACCCAATCATTCTACCAAACATTCAAGGAAGAATTAATAACAATCCTTAAACTGTTCCAAAAAATTGATGAGGAGGGAACACTTCTGATGTCATTTTTCTGAGGCCAGAATTACCCTTATATCAAAACCAGACAAGAATGGCACAGGAAAATAAAATTACAGGCCAATATCCCTAATGAACATAAGTGCAAAAATCCTCAACAAAATATTAGCGAATCAAATTCAACACTGCATCAAAAGGATCATACACCATGACCAAGTGGGAGTTATTCCAGGGATGCAAGGATGGTTCAACATCTGCAAATCAACTAATGTGATACACCACATTAACAAAACAAAGGATAAAAATCATATGATTATCTCAACAGATGCAGAAAAAGCATTTTACAAAATTCAACATCCATTTATGATAAAAACTCCTGACAAAGCAAGTATAGAGGGAATGTATCTCAGCATAATAAAGGCCATATATGACAAGCCAATAGCTAACATTATACTAAACAGTGAAAAGCAGAAAGCATTTCCTCTAAGATCAGGAACAAGACAAAGATTCCACTCTTCTCTTACCACTATTATTCAACATAGTAGTAGAAATCCTAGCCAGAGCAAATTGCCACTTTTATTTAACATAGTAATGCAAGTCTTAGCCAGAGCAATTAGGCAAGAAAAAGAAATAAAAGGCATCCAAATTGGAAAGGAAGAAGTAAAACTCACTACTTGCAGATGACATGATACTGTATATAGAAAACCCTAAAGACTCCACCAAAAAACTGCTAGAACTAATAAGTAAATTCAGTAAAGTTGCAGAATACAAAGTCAATATGCAAAAATCTGTTGGTTTCTATGCACTAATAATGAACTATCAGAAAGAGGAATTAAGAAAACAATCCCATTTACAAATGCATCAAAAAGAATAAAATACTTAGGAATAAATTTAACCAAGGAGGTGAAAGATATGTACACTGAAAACTATAAGACGTTAATGAAAGAAATTGAAGAAGACACAAATAAATGGAAAGATATCTCATGCTCATGTATTGGAAGAATTAATATTGTTAAAATGTCCATAATACTCACAGCAATCTGTAGGTTCAATGCAATCCTGATCAAAATTCCAATGCCACTTTTCACAGAAATAGGACAAACAACCCTAAAATGCGTATGGAACCACAAAAGACCCTGAATAGCCTAAGAACTCTTGAGAAAGAAGAACAAAGCTGGAAGCATCATGCTCCTTGATTTCAAACTATATCACAAAGCTATAATAATCAAAACGGTTTGGTATTGGCATAAAAACAGACATATGGATCAGTGGAACAGAATATAGAGCCCAGAAATAAACCCACATATATTTGGTCAATTAATTTATGACAAAGGACCTAAGAATATATGATGGGCAAAGGAGAGTCTCTTCAATAAATGGTGCTGGGAAAACTGGACAGCCATATGCAAAAGAATGAAATATGATCACTATCTTACACCATTCATAAAAATCAACTCAAAATGGGTTAAAGACTTGAATGCAATATCTGAAACTATAAAACTAGAAGTAAATGTAGGCAGTAAGCTCCTTCTCATTGGTCTTGGAGATGATTTTTTTGGATCTGACACCAAAAGCAAAGGCAGGAAAAGCAAAAGTAAACAGGTGGGACTACAAAAAACTGAAAAGCTTCTGCATGGCAAAGGAAACCATCAACAAAATGAAAAGGCAACCTACAGAATGAGACAAAATATTTGCAAATCCTATATGTCGATAAGGGGTTAATATCCAAAATATGTAAAGAACTCATACAACTCAGGGAAAAAAAATCTGATTGAAAAATGGGTAGAGAATTTGAATAGATATTTTTCCAAAGAAGACATACATAATGCCAACAGGTACCTGAAAAGGTGCTCAACATCACTAGTCATCAGGGAAATGCAAATCAAAACCACGCTGAGATATCACCTCACACCTGTTAAAATAGCTATTATAAAAAAGAAAAGAAATAATAAGTCCTGGGCTTCCCCGGTGGCACAGTGGTGAAGAATCTGCCTGCCAATGCAGGGGACATGGGTTTAAGCCCTGGTCCGGGAAGATCTCACATGCTGCGGAGCAACGAAGCCCATGTGCCACAACTACTGAGCCTGCACTCTAGAGTCCGCGAGCCACAGCTACTGAGCCCGTGTGCCACAACTACTGAAGCCTGTGCACCTAGAGCCCGTGATCCACAACAAGAGAAGCCACCATGATGAGAAGCATGCGCACGGCAACGAAGAGTAGCCCCCATTCGCCGCAACCAGAGAAAAGCCCGCGTGAAGCAATGAAGACCCAACGCAGCCAAAAATAAAATAAATAAAATAAGTCCTGGTGAGGGTGTGGAGAAAAGGGAACCCTTACGCACTGTTGATGGACATGTAAATTGATACAACCACTATGCAAACAAGTATGGAGGTTCCTCAAAAAATTAAAAATAGAACCACCATACAATCCAGCAAATCTACTTCTAGGTATTTATTTGAAGAAAACGAAAACACTAATTTGAAAAGGTATATGCACCTCCATGTTCATTGAAGCATTATTTACAAGAGCCAAGATATGAAAACAACCTAAGTGTCCATCAATAGATGAATGGATAAAGAAAATGTGGTCTATATATATGATGGAATATTATTCAGCCATAAAAAATGATGAAATCTTGCTAAGTGAAATAAGTCAGGTGAAAAAAGATAAATACCATATGATTTAGACTCCACATATGGAATCTAACAAACAAACAAACAAACAAAACAAAACTGAACTCAGAGACACAGAGAACAGTTTGGTGGTTTCCAGAGGTGGGGGTGGGAGGAGAGCGAAATGGGAAATGGGGGAAGGGAGTCAAAAGGTATAAATTTCCAGTTTTAAAATGAATAAGCCATGGGGATATAATATACAACTTGGTGACTACAGTTAATAATACTGTATTTCATATTTGAAAGTAGCTAGGAGATTGGATCTTGAAAGTTCCCATCACAAGGAAAAAAAATATAACTATGCATGGCGAAAGATGTTAACTGGACTTACCGTGGTGGTCATTTTACAGTCTATCTAAATATTGGATCATTACAATAAAAAAAACCAAACTCAAACTGCAAAACTGCTGCAAAAAAAAACCAAACTCAACAACTGTTGTTCAAAAGAAAGTCAAGACTCTCGGCCCAAAGAGTGAGCCCTGCATGAAAATTTTCCTGCCTAGCAGGGAACCTCATCCAGCACAGGGCTTATGGTCTGGGGAATGAGGCTTGCAGGAGGAAATTTGGGGTACTTTTTTTTCTTTTAGCTGAAAACTGAAAAGTCTCTGTGGCCTCTACTGAGGAAACAAAGTAGTCTCTGAGGTCCTCTGATTGGCTGGCATCATCTGGGCTCATCTCTTTGGCCATGTGTAAGTGCTGAGCTGGTTTTTAATGGGTTTTCCAAGGAGTGGTCTTTGCTGTGGGACTGATTTAGGAATGTGGTACCCTAGATATTCTCGCTATACACTTGTGGCTCCTGATTTAGTTTTAGGGTGATCAAGAGTCCCTTTAGAGGGAGAGGGGGGTAGGGAGAAATTAGGAGTTTGGGATGAACATATACACACTACTGTCTATAAGATGGATAACCAACAAGGGCCTACTGTACAGCACAGGGAACTATATTCAATATCTTGTTATAACCTATAGTGGAAGAGAATGTAGAAAAGAATCTATAACTATATCTATATCTATATATCACTGAATCACTTTGCTGTACACCTGAAACTAACACAACATTGTAAATCAAGTATATTTCAATAAACATTGTTTTAAAAAGAGTCCCTTTAGCGCAAGCCAGGCCTGTGCCACTGTCAGCAAGCTAGGCAGCCTTACCAGGATTCTCACTGTCCTGAGCATATTCCTTTCCAAGCTACTTCTTTTCAGCTGTACACACCCACCTTTGTCTGTCTTTATAACTCTTGCTAAATTTCTTGGGTGGTGAGGACTGTACCAAAGCCTTCTTCACTATATGAGATGTACCAAGAAATCCTTCTGGAAAGGATGAGGGTTGAAAAGTAGAGAACGGTTGTGTTCAGGCCAGGATCCCCATATTGGGCTATACACATATCACCCGGACCTATGAGTCAATTTTCTTTATTTTGAAAGCTGATCTTTCCAACTCTACTCCTTGCAATCTCCTCAGGCATAGGTAGCAGGAACAAATTTTATAGTTCCAGATATTAAGTGTGCAAATTGTGACATTCTCATATAATTTACTAAAATTAAAGTTGTTTTTTATCTTGAACCTCTATTACAGCTAGTGGCAAAAACTTAATATTAGATATTCAGAGTAACTGAGTCATTTCAATACTTTTAAAACCAATTTAGAATTTTTCCTCTTCTGTCCTCTCTCCGTGAAATGGCAGCTAAGTTCTGGAAACAGAGGGGGGGAATGTTTACGTGGCTTTCAGGCATTAAGGGGAGTGGGCGTTTTGTCTGCAGCCATCTTCTGTCGTTATCTTTTGCTGGCATATAACTCATTTCCTCTGACTTTGGGCACCGCCCTTTATTTCTGATTCATCTGCAGAGATGTCTGTTGCTCTTCTGGGCTCTGATTCTTTTTTTTTTTTTTAAACATCTTTATTGGAGTATATTTGCTTCGCAATGGTGTGGGCTCTGATTCTTAATCTGAGTTTTCTACATCTGACTGTCAGGTCCCATGGCTGTCTAGCTAACTGGCTGGTTCTCTCTCTCCATCTCTCTCTCTCTCTTGCTCTCACTCTCTTGCTCTTTCTTACATCCATGCCCTTTGGAAGGAAGGACTTAGGAAGCATTTACCTGTTTTTTATGTCTACTCAGGAAACCAGGGAGAGGGGCCACCCTTTCAGGCCCTTTCCACCCAGACCTGCCCTGGCATCATATCTACTCTTGGGCTGATAGACCATTTTGGCACCAGTTCTTCCCCAAACTGCCACCCGTTCACCTCCATGATCTCCATTCAATGAATTAAATACGGATCATATACACATATACAGGGGCACCTCCAATCAAACTTGTCTGGGATTTCTGTACTCCATCTGCCTGCTGTGACAATGAGTTTCGAGTGGTGAGGGCACTGGGCCTCTACTCAGGTAGGTTATAAAGTTAGGTTCCAGGGAAAACATCGGTTGGAAGATGGGTGATAGGATTTTTATGCAAAGTCATGGTTCCACAATGCAATTTTTTTTCTTTCCTGATGGTTTTGCCACAGGGCAGGAAAAATAAATGGGAGTCAAAGGACGCGCTCCAAAAGCTACTGGGAGCAATAAGGAAATGTAGTATCTTCTCTGTGATAACTGTAAGCAGGCAGTTCAAGTCAGGGAAACAGAAAAAAGGACAGGCCAAGAATTCTAAAGCCCTAAACCGTAAGAACTGAAAACCATTGCTGTCAGTATCTATACAGCAAATAGGCTTCTGGCTTTTAAAATATTCTAGGATGACTGAGAAATGTGACTTCTACTTTAACCTGGAAGGAGAATAGAAACAAAATTAAGCAGCAATGAAAGTGGTTAAAAGTTAATGAGAAAAGTTGCTCCTAGAGTTTTGTATTTCCTTAATGTTGTTCTAGGGCTTGTCATGATGTTTAAGCCTCATATATTAGATTTTGATAGTTACATTTTTGGATATAAAAACAGATTGATGCGTGAATTTAGCATACCAATAAAGAAGAGTTTGCCTATTTATACTAGGGGGTGGCAAACTATGGCCAATGGGACAAATGTGGCCTATCACCTGCTTTTGTAAATGACGTGTTATTGGGACAGTCACCTCAGTTTGTTTACATATTGTCTATGGCTGCAATGGCAGAGTTGAGTAGTCGCAACAGACTGTATGGCTCACAAAGCCTCAAATATTTACTGTCTGGCCCTTTACAGGAGTAATTTCTTGGCCCCTGCTTTATATGATGAGGCCATAATCCAAGCATCATTATCCACCTGGTGGCAAATTATATGAATTACTAGCATAATGCTTGTGAAAATTTAAGAAGTTCTGCAGGACTGGTCTCATAAAATTACACTTCATATTGATAGGAAATACAATTTGTTAGACAGGAAACAATCATTCATCTCTTTCTTCCCCACTGCTAATGAAATACGCTAGTTAATAAGAGATTATCTTAGTTTCCTTTTTCTTAGTCAGTTGATCATATTGAAAAGATGAATCTTTAAAAATTATCAAAGTGAGACCTATGAAAAATAGTGAAATTCTTGTTTCTCTTAATAAGCACTCGGTCTGAGCACCAGCACTTCTTGTGATTATTACCATTTTCTTTGAAGTTTTCCATTGCTGTCACTAGTATCGGCATGGTACGGTATGAATAGTTTATTTCTAAATTTTATTTTTTCTTCCTTGCAAATACTATATTACGCTATTATTTGATATTGTACCCTCCATATCTACACCACTGGTTCTCAACCCTGGCTGTGCATGAAAGTCATTTGCAGAGTTTTCCAAAAGTGCCAAAGCTCCGGCACCACCCCACAGTAATAGAAGGAAAATTTATCAAGGAGGGGACCAAGGCACCAGTAAGATACTCCCCAGGTGATTCTAAGGTATAGCATGGGATGAGAACCAGAGACCTAATAAACATAAGCGATCTGTGCTTCCCATGAAGTGCATTTCATGAGTTAGAAGATCACCTTTGGTCTTCCCCAGAAAAAGCAAAACAGATTCATTCTGTAGTCTTCCCAATGGCAAACCAGATGGTTCCTCAGACACACTAATATGAAAAATATAAGTACTGAGGAAAAGCGTCAATGACATTATCAATTAGAAGTGAAAATGAGAAAAACATTTTCATGAATAAGTAACTTTCCTGGAAAAGAGAGGCAGACGCGCTTGCATGATTTCATCCTGTATTTCTGAACATTAAAAAGAAACAAAAAGCCCAACTTTGAGGAGTAGCTTTTTTGTTTGTTTGTAATCACAGACATGACTTGGCCCCAGCCTGGTTGTAGGCCCTCCTTCCCCAAGTCTCCTCTCAATCCCCTTGGGCACTTCAGGCGGTTGTCAGATAACCGTCTCCAGCTTGTCTGGAAGCTGGGTTGTAGAAACAGGGGCTTATCTGCCCCGATTCAAGAGTTCTTGAAATCACTTGTGCCATGGGTACCTGAAGATTTCCCTTACACGCTTTCCTTTCCTTTCTTTGCTCTTCAGTGGTTCAGTTCCAGCGTTTCTCGAAGTCTCTCTTTACCCAGGCCTCATTCAAATTCAGTTGGAGGTTCATGCTGTCAGCCTCCTGGCTTGTCTGCCTGTTTCTCTAGCTCTTCTCCCTCCCAACTCATTCTGACATGCTTTACCTTATCTCACAGTGGTAAATAGTTTTCTTCAGATCTTTCAGCCACATCAGAGTTTAGGTTTCCAGATATTAAGTGTGCAAATTGTGAAATAGGTTTCATTTTTGTTTTCATTCTCAAATGAGTACTTTTCTGTCATATGTACACTTGATTATATTTTTTAACTTCCCTCTAAGTAAGCCCCATGCTCATCTTCAATCTATAGGAATCTGTCTTGTAATTGATAGCGACATCTGGGCAAGAAACATCTTAATTGCTTTCTATTATTTGCATAAATCTTCCATAAAATACAAAATGGGTTTTTAACCTTACTAATGAATAAACATGTTAGCCCATACAGGTGAAGTGTTAATTGCTTTTCTCAGTTAACATTTTGAATGACAGCCCGATGCAGGTGAGCTGTCAAATTTGGGCGTGTCTCTAAAATTTGGCTTCTTTACCCATTCAATCCCTCATTTTCCAAATGATCTAACTTGTCACGACAGCAGCTTTGAAAATTTTCATTCTTAAGGACAGAATATTTTTCTACAGAGATGAGTTAAATTTATTCAAAGATTTTAATAAATCAAACATATATCTTTGTTCATTCAATCCAATAAAGAGAGATCTTAAGGTGCTGGTTAATGGCTCAGAATTGTTAAAGGGCATAACATTACACACCTATATTTTTTTCTTGCAGAAATTATGCACACACACACACTCCACTATATCCATGCCCTAAATGTAAATTCCAAAGAGGTGCTAATTAAATAATAATATAATTTGCCTTTGAAGTATTCTTTACTGTGTTTCTTTAAGATGCCATTAAAGTAATTAATGATCTCAGGACACACGCAAACTGAGAGTGGAGGAAAGCAACCTAAAACATAATGAAGGATAAATGAGTTTCTAGAGGATCATCCACAAAGTAGGTTAGTTATGTACAGATAATGGAAAGTTGATAGTAAGTTGGTAAGTTTTTCTGTTTAGAACATGTGAAAAACACGACGCCTGTCATAACCATTATAATTGTAGAACCTTAGGGTTGGAGATGGAACATTTACACTTCTGCTTATTAGCCAGAACCGAATACATAACTCTGGGTGCAATGTGCCCACATCTCTCAGCTCACGTGTTTTAGTGGTCATGTTGCATCACCCTTTACTTGAAATAAAACAAAACGCACTAAATGTTTCTTCACTTGTACTTCCTCCAAACTAATTTTCTCCCATTCTGTTTTTGTGCAATCTTCCTTTTTTCTAACAAGCATCACATTAGCCTCTAGGGGGAGCTCGTCTACCCTACGTCCTTGCTACTCAACAGGTGGTCTGGAGAACCACAGCACCAGCATCAACAGGGCACCTGGTAGAAAAGCCTAACAACTGGTCCCACCCTAGTCAACAGGATCAGGGTTTACATTTTAGTTAAGATCCCCAGTTGACTAATTTTCATATTGAAGTTGGAGAAACACTGCTGTCGACACTCCACCTTCTCTCTCAAGAGAAGACAACTTAAGAGCCAACAGCATTTGATAGTAGATAGACAGAATTTTTCAATGAGAAGAGCAAAATAACTGAAGGGTAACATCTCACATGATAACACTCTCTTTTTAGATGAACTTCTTTTAATGGCACAGGAGGTAAGACAGCTTAGCTATGTGACAACTAGATTCTGAGTTTCAGTCATACTCCTTCCATTATCTTACTGTATAATTTTAGGCAGGGGCACATTGCTGGGTTCTGGTGACAGACAAAAAATGAAGAGATGTAGTTTATGAAGTAAACTTTATGAAGTAAATTTATGTTGAGATATATTGGGTTGGCCCAAAAGTTCGTTTGATAAGATGTTATGGAAAAACCCGAATGAACTTTTGGGCCAACCCAATAGTAGAGCATAGTAGTTAAAAGCGTGATCTCTGAAGAAAAGACTTCTGGACTCAAACTCTGGCTCCATCATTCATTAGCTGTGTGACTTGACTTTCTATGCATAATGGGGATGATATTGATGGTACCTACTTCATAGGTCTGTTATAAGAATAAAGGAGTTGATGTATAAAATATATAGAACCAGTGCCTAGCACATGATATTTACTTAAATTAAAAAAAAAAACCTATTACTATTATTGGGCATTAGGTAACCTCTATTTCCAAGAGGGCGAATAAAACCTATAAAACACTCTTAAGAAAACTCTGTGTTCACCTGGAAGCCAAGTGCTCCCAGGAACTAGAATACTGATAGGAGGCTATTTTAAAAATTGAGATTTTTAGGGCAATTCCCAAGATATAAAAACTTAGTGACATAGTTCCCAACAACATAGAGGCATAATCCAGAAGTATCCACAATCGTCATGAAGTCCCCAAAGAAGGTTAACTTGCTTTCCTTTGTCTGCTCATAACTGAGCTCAGTGTGGGTTCACCATACTTAGTCATCTGTTCCCTGTTCAGTTTACTTCTCCAGCTTGTGAGACATCATTTGTTAACTTAAATGAATCAAAGATTCTTTAAACTCTTTGTTTCAACAGAAAATCAACAGAATCATAGTTGTGGTGGACACCATGTAGCCCCAGCTGCTGGAAGTGCTGTCAGAATACAGCCTTCCACCCTCAGCCCCTTCAGGATTGCCTCAGTTTCAGAGACATGACTCACTCAAGACCAAACTCCTTCTTGTGGTAGCAATGGTGTTCTGGTAAATGTTTAACAACGGTCTCTCCAATAAAACAAGCAAACAAACTCTGATTTGTAACCTTTGCTAATTGATTTTTTATTTTCATGACATAAATACTCCTTCCATTGCTGATTTCAAGCTACTGATGTGACTGACTTCACTGAATGAAGAGCTGGGAACGCACACAATCAGCTCATGGGAGCCGGGGTGAGCTAGCTCCAGCACACTACTGCATGGTGGCCCGTATCCAAAGACTGCTTATGTGGGAGTAGAAAGGCCTGGCTAACTCAGGACAACTCAGAAGGTACTTTCCTGGGGTTGGCTGAGGCGACTGTCAGGCTAGCATCATAACTCATCCTTTCCATCCACCCAATTCTGCTTCCGTCCCCCACCCCCTTCCTTCCGAAGGGATTGGTCCCAAGGACACTCCTTAAGAAGCATCCTGCATCCTAAATTCTGTCTGCTTCCTAGGGAACCCAACCTGTGGCAGTAATTTTTTTTTATCTCTTTGTGTGCTGCCATAGATTCCCTTCTGTTCTAAAGAAAAAACTTCGCATGCTCTTATACTTTTTATAAAACAGAGAATCCAATTTAAATATTAATGGCAAGGCATCAGATTTGTAAAGAAGATAACTGGAATTACAAATTTTTTATAAGCTAACAAGAACCTTCATAGGACACAGCAACATTCTCTAAAGTCTGAGTGTCTTTTTTTGAGACTCCTGAGTCACAAATAACACTTATAGGATACTTTTATAATGCAAAATGCCGTCTGCATTTCTGCAACTGCAGGAAAGAAGGAACCGTTTTTTTCCTTCCTGTTGTGATAAAATTTATTTTATAAACCGTTAGAAGTGCTTGCTATGTCAAGGCAACCACTGGAAGTATATGAACTAACATCATGGAGAAAGATAGCAGGCTGGAGTAGCCCAAAACTTTCAATACAAAATACAGGGCACAAAAAGAATTTTAACAAATGATCTGTGGCACACCTACTGTTATGTACCTACAATTAAAAAAAAAGATTGATTTATTTATTTAGCTGTGCCAGGTCTTAGTTGCAGCATGTGCCATCTAGTTCCCTGACCAGGGATCGAACCCGGGCCCCCTGCATTGGGAGCACGGAGTCTTAACCACTGGACCACCAGGGAAGTCCCTGTACCTACACTTTGATCTCGTTCACAATACTCTTTTGGACCTGGTGCCAATTCCTGCTATGTCCATGTCACCTTTGAGGGCACAGATCACTTCACTCCCAGCAAATATCTTGAGATTGTTTAAGGTTCTCTCTATGTAGGCTTACCCTTTAGCCACTTGTACTTCCATGTCACTCATGAACACATAAGTGTCATTCTGGAAACTCTGTACAGCTGTGGCCTCATAACACTAAACATACTCCAAATCTCAATACACAACCCACAGTCACTTCTAATTTGGTGGTTTGCTTCCTTGCCAGGACTCATGAGGCACAAGTACTACCAGATTCATGGATCCCCTTAGGTTTGTTCACACTCCCACTCATCCTCCACTCCACCCAATCACACTGTTATAAACGGGGCTGTCTGTAGAACATGAGGACATAAAATGGCATAAGAGAAAGAAAGTTGGAGGACTAGCTGAGCTCAGACGGTCCCTGTGTTGACACATTACAGTGAAACAATAATAAGTTACCCCCTAAAATCTTGTTCTTAATGACTGTTGATATTTTGTAGGTGACCCAATGAGTATCTGAATATCTCCTATGGGGACTGTTCCACAGGAACTAATGTCCTTAAGGGACATATCAGATATATGGAGATACTGAGGCACACACAGTAACTTTGTTATTTACTCTGTCAGCATATGTGTGTATAAGGAATGTTGTACCTAAAATTAAGGTTAAAATATCAGGGGGTGAGGGCAGCAGGGGACACGCATGATAATAATTCAGACCATTGGACTAATTGCAGTACGTTGCCCCTCAGCTCCAAGCTCAGTTGCCACCTCCATGATTCCCCAGCTAGCAGTTATCCATTTCCCCTGTGAAAATAAACTCCACTCCTTTTGTACTTCTCTTAAGACAGGCAAGTTCCTACCATACACAATATTTACAAGTTTACATTGTTTTGCCCTTACTCAATGGTAAGTTTTCCAAGGGCAAGATTCATATCTGATTCTGTATGTGTCAGTCCCCTCATCTAGTATCTTGGCCCCTATATGTAATCAGTGTCTATCTCTGAAAAGTAAAACAATGGCATTGGTAATTTGGGTCTGATTGCAATTCAGTTTTGGGGAGTGGCAGGGAGAGGGGTTCTCATAACTAGGGTCCAAAGCACTTTTCTGCTGTGAGATCTAAGCACTGGAGCACAATGCCTTAAAGTGGAATTGTCCATTAGAAATGAACCATGCACATCAAAAACTCTACAAACAAATGCTGGACAGAGTGTGGAGAAAAGGGAACCCTCCTACACTGTTGGTGGGAATGTAAATTGGTACAACCATTATGGAGAACAGTATGGAGGTTCCTTAAAAAACTAAAAATAGAGCTACCATATGATCCAGCAATCCCACTCCTGGGCATATATCCAGAGAAAACTCTAATTTGAAAAGATACATGTACCCCAATGTTCATAGCAGTACTATTTATAATAGCCAAGACATGGAAGCAACCTAAATGTCCACTGACAGATGAATGGATAAAGATGTGGTACTTATATACAACAGAATATTAGCCATAAAGAAGAACAGAATAATGCCATTTGCAGCAACATGGATGGAACTAGAGATTATCATACTAAGTAAAGTAAGTCAGACAGAGAAAGACAAATATCATATGATATCACTTACATGTGGAATCTAAAAAAATGATGCAAATGAACTTATTTACAGAACAGAAATAGAGTCACAGATGTAGAAAACAAACTTACGGTTAGCAGGGGGAAAAGGGGGGAGGGATAAACTGGGAGATTGGGATTGGCATATACACATTACTATATATAAAATAGATAACTAATAAGGACCTACTGTATGGCACAGAGAACTCTACTCAATGCTCTGTAATGACCTATACGGGAAAAGAATCTAAAAAAGAGTGGATATATGTATATGTATAACTGATTCACTTTGCTGTACACCTGAAACTAACACAACATTGTAAATCAACTATACTCCAATAAAAATTAAAAAACAAAACAAAAACAAAAACAAAAACAAAAAAGAAAGAAGTGAACCATGCAAATGTTGAAGTCTGGGTCAGTTTGAGTTCTAGAGTTTTGACCTGCATTAATTTATTGACCTAGTTACCAATGAGGGAAAACTAAAGGAAGTACTTGCACACTATATAACCTGATAAAGAATGCATTTAATTTCATGATTATCCATTTGAAAAAAGGAAAAAGGAAGGATCATAAAAATAATAATGGCAACAGCAATCATGTGGCCATCTGTTTTGAGCACCTGTAATGTGCTAGATGATTTACATTAGTTTATTAACGATCAAGAAAAACTTATTAGTTTATCTATTAATATAAACATTATATCATAGACAAGATGGCTTAGGTTTATAAGAGAAAAGTTTACAAAGAGAAAAGGAATCTGGATTACTAATGAAATACTCTCTTGTTGCTCTCCCTCTGGTGTTGGTCTACAACAAGCCTGCCTTGTGGGGCAAACGGACTACATTGTACTTGGGAGCAGCAATTCAATTCCTACAAAACTCCGCTTCCTACAGGCTCTACAATTTCACTTCGAATAAGTGGCATAAATCAATCCTACACAAATAAATTAGACACAGCAGGACTGTGTGTGGATAACTGAGAGATAGGAGGATATAACACTTAATACATATGTGTGTAGTTTATTTAGATCAAAACTAATAAATTAATTTGCATTCAGTTTATATACCTGAGTATATCCATAGTAATATAAGAGCTAATAGAAAACCTCTAGGTATAATTAATATACCTTGTTATTAAAGGTTTTATTACCACTTTTCTAGTTATCTTTTATGTTTATTCCATGCATGGTTTGTTGCCAGTTTGTTTCTCTTCAGCCTTGGCCCCATTGCTCCTGCTTACACTGTGCTGCTTTCTGAAATGTTAGCTATATCACTGATTTCACACACTTCTACTATTTATTTCCTTGATACTAACGCAGTTCTTCACTTTTTTTTTTTACCTCGTCCAATTCTGTTTCCTCACATCAAAAAAATGATCGAAGTACCCTGATTTTCTGTCTCTTCCTGCAATAGGCATGGGAAGGTGATCATGACACAAATAATGTGTTGAGTCACTGTGAAGATTCAATGAGGTACAGTGCATGTGACTGACACTAAGGCATTTAACAAATGTTAATCTCCCCTCCCACACCCTCATTTTCCTGTTATGTAAGTTATACTTATTATTACAGTATCTGGCCCTGGCTAATCTCCTCTAGAACAACATTCTTTAGGTGAACAATTCATTCCTGTTGAACTGGTTGCACCCATCAAACAGAGCAAGACACAAAACAAACAGGTTTGTATTTACATAAGTTCCAAAATGCTTAACAGTCCAGACATCATTTTCTTACACACTGTTAATTTGCACCTCACAACAACCCTCTGAGGGAGGTAATAATCTAAGGAAAAGTGAGGCACAATGACATTAATGGCGTGTTAAGGTCACCCACCCAATTAGTAGAAGAGTTGGGATATGCTATTTTCCTGCTTCTCAACTGTTCTGCCCATTAGACTGTGATGTTTCCCAAGGAAATGCTTGCAAACAATGCTTTGAAAATGAAAATACACAAAATAGATACAAAATCTCCTAACTTACCCAGTCTATATGGGGCATGGGGATCTCTGTTCTTAGCTGGAAAGACTCCATTTTGCAAAAGACCTGCATGGCATTTAGTGTAAACCCAATTAAAAAAAACCCCATACACCTCAATAGTTCCCAGTCAGAAACAGCCAGGCAATAGCCCACTTGACCCAAAGCCAATTTCAAGAGCCAATTTTTCCCAAACCACAGCAAGGCAGGAGAGAGCAGCCATAATTATTTCTATCAGATAATCCTACCACCTCAGGTCTGCTAAGGTGCAAGTGAATGCACTTAATTGCTCAGCTGTGTATTTGCTTGAATGTAATCAACCACTTACTGTGAGTTGCTGTCTAACTATTAGGATATTGGCACAAGAAAAGCTAAATAAATTAGAGAGAGTTCACTCTCTATAAAGCTGTCTTTGGAAGGAAAGCGTCTTCCATGTTCAGAGCCAGGGGGAATTGGAAGGGAATGAGGTTGGAAGTCAGGCTACAGTCATAACAAAATGCTTCTTCCTCATGGGCACTGTCTCTTCCCTGTTAACACAGGGCAGGGCCCATAGCTGCTGACCTCTGGAGACTGCTCATCGGTCACGCTGCAGCAATGGCCAGTTGATCGAATGCACGTAATACCCACGGAGCCAGCACTAACCTGAAATGAGTTTTGTTTGGTGAGTAAGGAGGTCAAAAGGCTTGGCTTTTTATAGCAACATATAGCATGAATAACAGCTGTTCCTTCAAGCATGAATATGACAACAAGGGGAGGAGAGGGCTAGACAAGGCAGAAAAACAAACAGCACGATGTTTGGTCTCCGGAGTAATTATGTTGATATCTGAGTGCTTACCTTTTGTCCACAGGGCTTCCTGCAGTGCGGCTTGACCACACTCTGCCCAAGGGAAGGAGCTCAGAGAAAAGCTTCGAGCCCACAGGCTGCTACAGTGAAGGTTCTATGTGCTCCCTTAAAACATAATAGCCCCGTGCCTTGAGCAACCCTGGCCCCGCCATGTCCATGCCCTGCCCGATTTCAGATAGTCAGACTCCACCTTTACTTTCACCTACGTTGGTAGCCCCAAAAGATGGGCATGTCTAAAATATCTTGAGGAGGACCTTAAAGATGGCGGAGGAGTAAGACGTGGAGATCACCTTCCCCCCAACAAATACATCAAAAATACATCTACGTGTGGAACAACTCCTACAGAACACCTACTGAGCACTGGCAGAAGACCTCAGGCTTCCCAAAAGCCGTGTGGCTGACAGTGTCTTGGTGCTCCAGCCAGGTGTCTGGCCCAAGCCTCTGAGGTGGTAGGGCTGAGTTCACAACACTGGACCACCAGAGGCCTTCCGGTCCCACGTAATAGCAATCGGCAAGAACTCACCCAGAGATCTCCGTCTCAATGTTAAGACCCAGCTCCACTCAATGACCAGCAAGCTCCAGTGCTGGACACCCCATGCCATACAACTATCAAGACAGGACCACAACTCCACCCATTAGCAGAGAGGCTGCCTAAAATCATACTAAGTTCACAGACACCCCAAAACACACCACCGCATGTGGTCCTGCACACCACAAAGACAAGATCCAGCCTCATCCACCAGAACACAGGCAACAGTCCCCTCAACCAGGAAGCCTACACAACCCACTGAACCAGCCTTACCCACTGGGGGCAGACGCCAAAAACAATGGGAACTATGGACCTGCAGCCTGTGAAAAGGAGACCACAAACACAGTAAGTTAAGCAAAATGAGAAGACAGAGAAATATGCAGCAGATGAAGGAGCAAGGTAAAAACCCACCAGACCAAACAAATGAAGAGGAAATAGGCAGTCTACCTGAAAAAGAATTCAGAGTAATGACAGTAAAGATGATCCAAAATCTTGGAAATAGAATGGAGAAAATACAAGAAACGTTTAACAAGGACCTAGAAGAACTAAAGAACAAACAAAAAATGATGAACAACACAATAAATGAAATTAAAAACTCTCTAGAAGGAATCAATAGCAGAATAACTGAGGCAGAAGAACGCATAAGTGACCTGGAAGATAAAATAGTGGAAATAACTACCGCAGAGGAGAATAAAGAAAAAGAATGAAAAGACTTGAAGACAGTCTCAGAGGCCTCTGGAACAACATTAAATGCACGAACATTCAAATTACAGGGGTCCCAGAAGAAGAAGAGAAAAAGAAAGGGACTGAGAAAATATTTCAAGAGATTATAGTTGAAAACTTCCCTAATATAGGAAAGGAAATAGTCAATCAAGTCCAGGAAGAGCAGAGAGTCCCATACAGGATAAATCCAAGGAGAAACACGCCAAGACACATATTAATCAAACTATCAACCATTAAATACAAAGAAAAAATATTAAAAGCATTAAGGGAAAAACAACAAATAACATACAAGGGAATCCCCATACGGTTAATAGCTGATCTTTCAGCAGAAACTCTGCAAGCCAGAAGGGAGTGGCAGGACATATTTAAAGGGATGAAAGGGAAAAACCTAGAACAAAGATTACTCTACCCAGCAAGGATCTCATTCAGATTCGATGGAGAAATTAAAATCTTTACAGACAAGCAAAAACTAAGAGAATTCAGCACCACCAAACCAGCTTTACAACAAATGTGAAAGGAACTTCTCTAGGCAGGAAACACAAGAGAAGGAAGATACCTACAATAACAAACCCAAAACAGTTAAGAAAATGGTAATAGGAACATACATATCGGTAATTACCTTAAATGTAACTGGATTAAATGGTCAAACCAAAAGACAGAGGCTGGCTGAATGGATACAAAAAGAAGACCCATACATATGCTGTCTACAAGAGACCCACTTCAGACATAGGGACACATATAGAGTGAAAGTGAAGGGATGGAAATAGATATTCCATGCAAATGGAAATCAAAAGAAAGCTGGAATAGCAATCCTCATATCAGAAAAAATGGACTTTAAAATAAAGACTGTTACAAGAGACAAAGAAGGACAGTACATAATGATCAAGGGATCAATCCTAGAAGAAGGTATAACAATTGTAAATATTTATGCACCCAACATAGGAGCACCTCAATACATAAGGCAAATGCTAACAGCCATAAAAGGGGAAATCAACAGTAACACAATCATAGTAGGGGACTTTAACACCCCACTTTCACCAGTGGATAGATCATCCAAAATGAAAATAAATAAGGAAACACAAGTTTTAAATGATACATTAAACAAGATGGACTTCATTGATGTTTAAAAGACATTCCGTCCAAAAACAACAGAATATACTTTCTTCTCAAGTGCTCATGGAACATTCTCCAGGATAGATCATATCTTGGGTCACAAATCAAGCCTTGGTAAATTTAAGAAAATTGGAATCATATCAAGTATCTTTCCAACCACAACGCTATGAGACTTGATATCAATTACAGGAAAAAAAACTGTAAAAAATACGAACACATGGAGGCCGAACAATACACTACTGAACAACCAAGAGATCACTGAAGAAATCAAAGAGGATATCAAAAAATACCTGGAAATAAATGACAATGAAAACACAACGACCCAAAACCTATGGGTTGCAGCAAAAGCAGTTCTAAGAGGGAAGTTTAGAGCAATCCTACCTCAAGAAACAAGAAAAATCTCAAATAAACCACCTAACCTTACATCTAAAACAATGAGAGAAAGAAGAACAAAGAAACCCAAAGTTAGCAGAAGGAAAGAAATCATAAAGATCAGATCAGAAATAAATGAAAAAATGAAGGAAACAATAGCAAAGATCAATAAAACTAAAAGCTGGTTCTTTGAGAAGATAAACAAAATTGATAAACCATTAGCCAGACTCATCAAGAAAAAAAGGGAAAATATTCAAATCAACAGAATTAGAAATGAAAAAGGAGAAGTAACAACTGGCACTGCAGAAATATGAAGGATCATGAGAGATTACTACAAGCAACTATATGCCAATAAAATGGACAACCTGGAAGAAATGGACAAATTCTTAGAAAAGCACAACCTTCTGAGACTGAACCAGGAAGAAATAGAGAATACAAACAGACCAATCACAAGCACTGAAATTGAAACTGTGATTAAAAATCTTCCAACAAACAAAAGCTCAGGACCAGATGGCTTCACAGGCGAATTCTATCAAACATTTAGAGAAGAGCTCACACCTATCCTTCTCAAACTCCTCCAAAATACAGCAGAGGGAGGAACACTCCCAGACTAATTCTACAAGGCCACCATCAGCCTGGTACCAAAACCAGACAAAGATGTCACAAAAAAAGAAAACTACAGGCCAATATCACTGATGAGCATAGATGCAAAAATCATCAACAAAATACGAGCAAACAGAATCCAATAGCACATTAAAAGGATCATACACCATGATCAAGTGGGGTTTATTTATCCCAGGAATGCAAGGATTCTTCAGTATATGCAAATCAATCAATGTGATACACCATATTAACAAATCGAAGGAGAAAAACCATATGACCATCTCACCAGAATCAGAAAAGGCTTTTGACAAACTTCAACACCCATTTATGATAAAAATCCTCCAGAAAGTAGGCATAGAGGGAACTTTCCTCAACATAATAAAGGCCATATATGAGAAACACACAGCCAACATCATTCACAATTGTGAAAAACTGAAACCATTTTCACTAAGCTCAGGAACAAGAGAAGGTTGCCCACTTTCACCACTATTATTCAACATAATTTTGCAAGTTTTAGCCACAGCAATCAGAGAAGAAGAAGAAATAAAAGGATTCCAAATCGGAAAAGAAAAAGTAAAAATTTCACTGTTTGTAGATACATGATACTATACACAGAGAATCCTAAAGATGATACATGAAAACTACTAGAGCTAATCAATGAATTTGGTAAAGTAGCAGGATACAAAATTAATGCACAGAAATCCCTTCAATTCCTATACACTAATGATGAAAAATCTGAAAGAGAAATTAAGGAAACACTCCCATACACCACTGCAACAAAGAGAATAAAATACCTAGGAATAAACCTACCTTAGGACATAAAAGACCTGTATGCAGAAAACTATGAGACACTGAAGAAAGAAATTAAAGATGATACCAACAGATGGAGAGATATACCATGTTCTTGGATTGGAAGAATCAACATTGTGAAAATGACTATACTACCCAAAGCAATTTACAGATTCAGTGCAATCCCTATCAAACTACCAATGGCATTTTTAAAAGAACTAGAACAAAAAATTTCACAATTTGTATGGAAACACAAAAGAACCTGAATAGCCAAAGCAATCTTGAGAAAGCAAAATGGAGCTGGAAGAATCAGGCACCCTGACTTTAGACTATATTACAAAGCTACAGTAATCAAGACAATATGGTACTGGCACAAGAACAGAAATATAGATCCATGGAACAGGATAGAAAGCCCAGAGATAAACCCATGCACAGATGGTCACCTCATCTTTGATAAAGGAGGCAAGAATATACAATGGAGAAAAGACAGTCTCTTCAATAAGTGGTGCTGGGAAATCTGGACTGCTACATGTAAAAGAATGAAATTAGAGCACTTCCTAACACCATACACAAAAATAAACTCAAAATGGATTAAAGACCTAAATGTAAGGCCAGACACTATAAAACTCTTAGAGGAAAACATAGGCAGAACACTCTAAGACATAAATCACAGCAAGATCCTTTTTGACCCACCTCCTAAAGTAATGGAAATAAAAACAAAAATAAACTAATGGGACCTAATGAAACTTCAAAGCTTTTGCACAGCAAAGGAAACCGTAAACAAGACGAAAAGACAACCCTCAGAATGGGAGAAAAGATTTGCAAATGAAGCAACTGACAAAGGATTAATCTCCAAAATTTATTAGCAGCTCATGCAGCTCAAAATCAAAAAAACAAACAACCCAATCCAAAAATGGGCAGAAGACCTAAATAGACATTTCTCCAAAGAAGATATACAGATTACCAACAAACACATGAAAGGATGCACAACATCACTAATCATTAGAGAAATGCAAATCAAAACTACAATGAGGTATCACCTCACACCAGTCAGAATGGCCATCATCAAAAAATCTACAAACCATAAATGCTGGACAGGGTATGGAGAAATGGAACTCTCTTGCACTGTTGGTGGGAATGTAAATTGATACAGCCACTATGGTGAACAGTATGGAGGTTCCTTGAAAAACTAAAAATAGAACTACCATACGACCCAGCAATCCCACTACTGGGCATATACCCTGAGAAAACCATAATTCAAAAAGAGTCATGTACCACAGTGTTCATTGCAGCACTATTTACAATAGCCAGGACATGGTAGCAACCTAAGTGTCCATCGACAGATGAATGGATAAAGAAGATGTGGCATATATATACAATGGAATATTACTCAGCCATAAAAAGAAATGAAATTGAGTTATTTGTAGTGAGGTGGGTGGACCTAGAGTCTGTTATACAGAGTGAAGTAAGTCAGAAAGAGAAAAACAAATACTGTATGCAAACACATGTATATGGAATCTAAAAAAAAAAGTGCTTCTGATGAACCTCGGGGGAGGACAGGAATAAAGACGCAGAGGTAGAGAATGGACTTGAGGACGTGGGGAGGGGGCAGGGTAAGATGGGACGAAGTGAGAGAGTTGCATTGACATACATACACTACCAGATGTAAAATAGATAGCTAGTGGGAAGAAGCTGCATCGCACAGGGAGATTAGCTCGGTGCTTTGTGACCACCTAGAGGGGTGGGATAGGGAGGGTTGGAGGGAGACGCAAGAGGGACGAGATATGGGGACATATGTATATGTATAATTGATTTTACTTTGTTATAAAGCAGAAACTAACGCACCATTTTAAAGCAATTATACTCCAATAAAGATGTTAAAAAAATAATAAAATAAAATATACAACATAATAAAAGTATAACTAGGCCTTTTCTCCCCAAAAGAGACCTTTCTGAGAAAAGACTGGAGGGAGAAATCCCCTCAGGTAACAGCCACATTTAAAAGAAAGACTAAATGTGAAATGGAGTGTCTTCGAAGATTTTAGGGCCCGCTGCTGAGGTTTTCTTCTTAGATCTTAAGCAACTCTAATATTTCGAAGGCTCTATCAAATGCCACCTTCTTTCACCTATTGTCCCAGCCTCCAGTTCCTCTGTATTTATTACACCTACCGCTCCAGAACTTAAGGTGCTGTTTTGTCTGCTCTTTGCTTGCTTGTTTGCTTTCACGTTTGCATTTAGAATGATATCAGTATTTAAAACTGTATCATTAGTATGTATCATAATACATAGGAAGAATTCATCAAAAGATGAACAGAAGCTCAAGGCGGTGCTGGTCCCCTTGGCTTTTGTAATACATTGTATTCTTTCAAGCTTGGTCTTCAACGGTCACGTGGTCACATCCTCTTGTCTCCAATCCAATCATGTGTTGTTTCCTGATCTGTTTTAGCCCAGAAGCTCACTTCGATTTTCCTTGCTGTTTTCTACCCTCAAGCAGCACCACCTACAATTTGTGGGGCCCAGGGAAAATGAAAGTGTGGAAGATCTTATTCACAAAGCAGGAAAAAAATGCCATGAAAGGTATTAAAATAGAAAGTTGTTCCTTTCCTCTATGGTCTCTCACTCTCAACTTCGCACGGTGTGTTTAATTAGCTACTTAATGTTATTCTAAGTTAAGCAAAATTAAAAATTTTAATCATTAGCATGCACTTAACTGTTCATCGTTATATGGTGCAATGCCACTTTTAAATGCAAATAGAGGAGCACTTAACTTGTTTACAGAATCCCAGAAATTACACAATTCATTTTCATAGCTTATACAAGCTTTTACCAGAAGAGTGGAAATGCGGCACAAAACCAACCCAATTGTTTTTGCTTCACTTCTTGACAGGAGCACGCTTACCAGTATTGTGTACCTTCAGCTTACTGATGAGTAAGGAAGGAGGACTAAAAGGAAAAGGGGCAGGAACTAGGGGTCGTCCCTGTCTTTCCCTTTCCTTCTACGTCATCATCTCAGTGTCACTGGTTGGCTGATACAGGAAAGTAAATGAATAAAAAAGGATATGATAAGGTTCTTTGATTCTACGTGTTTCCTAGAACATCCTTACCTTCTTTTTTAAAATTTAAAAAAATTTTTTAACATCTTTATTGGAGTATAATTGCTTTACAATGGTGTGCTAGTTTCTGCTTTATAACAAAGTGAATCAGCTATACATATACAAATATCCCCATAACTCTTCTCTCTTGTGTCTCCCTCCCTCCCTCCCTCCCTATCCCACCCCTCTAGGTGGTCACAAAGCACCAAGCTGATCTCCCTGTGCTATGCGGCTGCTTCCCACTAGCTATCAGTTTTACATTTGGTAGTGTATATATGTCCATGCCACTCTCTCACTTCGTCCCAGCTTACCCTTCCCCCTCCCTGTGTCCTCAAGTCCATTCTCTAGTAGGTCTGCGTCTTTATTCCCGTCCTGCCCCTAGGTTCTTCATGACCTTTTTTTTTTTTAGATTCCTAGATAAATAAGTCCATTTCTAGATAAATATGACTAATTTAAAAATCTTAACCATCTGTAGCAGTTTTGAGGGGGAAGAGTAAATTTATAAAAAGTAATAAATAATACCTTTTCAAATGCACATTTTATTAGCATTCAACTGGTAGTAGTCATGTGAGCAGTTAGTTCATGCAAGGACTCACCAGCTATTCTGGAAGAGGTGAATTATATGGGGAGAGAATTCTGGTAAACAAAGAATAATTTATTAAACTGCTCTATTCCTGATGGGTTTAGCTTGCTTATAGTAATCAGAAATCTATGGAGCACTTACCACGTGCTAAGATATGCTTTCATGTGGCATTTGTTCATTTAATTATCACAACAGCACTGTGAAGTAGGTACTATTACTATTCCCATTTATTTATTTATTTATTTTGAAACATCTTCATTGGAGTATAACTGCTTTACAATGGTGTGTTAGTTTCTGCTTTATAACAAAGTGAATCAGCTATACATATACATATATCCCCATATCCCCTCCCTCTCGCGTCTCCCTCCCACCCTCCCTATCCCACCCCTCTAGGTGGTCACAAAGCACCGAGCTGATCTCCCTGTGCTATGTGGCTGCTTCCCACTAGCTATGGGTTTTACATTTGGTAGTGTATATATGTCCATGCCACTCTCTCACTTCCTCCTGGCTCACCCTTCCCCCTCCCCGTGTCCTCAAGTCCATTCTCTACGTCTGCATCTTTTTTCCTGTCCTGCCCCTAGGTTCTTCAGAACCTTTTTTTTTTTTTTTAGATTCCATATATATGTGTTAGCATATGGTATTTGTTTTTCTCTTTCTGACTTACTTCACTCTGTATGACAGACTCTAGGTCCACGCACCTCACTACAAATAACTCAATTTCATTTCTTTTTATGGCTGGGTAGTATTCCATTGTATATATGTGTCACATCTTCTTTACCCATTCATCTGTCGATGGACACTTAGGTTGTGTCCATGTCCTGGTTATTGTAAATAGAGCTGCCATGAACACTGTGGTACATGACTCTTTTTGAATTATGGTTTCCTCTGGGTATATGCCCACTAGTGGGATTGCTGGGTCGTATGGTAGCTCTATACCTAACCTTACACCTAAAGCAATTAGAGAAAGAAGAACAAAAAACCCCCCAAAGTTAGCAGAAGGAAAGAAATCATAAAGATCAGATCAGAAATAAATGAAAAAGAAATGAAGGAAACAACTGCAAAGATCAATAAAACTAAAAGCTGGTTCTTTGAGAAGATAAACAAAATTGATAAACCATTAGCCAGACTCATCAAGAAGAAAAGGGAGAGGACTCAAATCAATAGAATTAGAAATGAAAAAGGAGAAGTAACAATTTATCTTCTTTCTGTGTGTTAGAAGCAAGTTTCTGTTGGAACAGGAAGTGTTCTCTCTCCAGGCGGTCAGCAGCCCCTACTCCCCTGCTTATTCAGTCATAGATGTAACACACTTATGCTTGTTTTGGGTCTCACTGAACTCCATGCGTCATAGGTCCACTGGAATTCTGTGTCCATGGGGAATCTTGAAGGAAATATGTGAATAGGGGAGCAAGGCATAGTAGACAAATGTATTGCCCATGTCTCCTTGGGGTTCATTTACAAAACACAAGGTTGAGGATAAAATTCTTAAATATTTCAAAACAATGACAGCAAGGCATAAACCATGGGTGGGACAATTCTGAGTATGGGACTTTGTGTGACCACACAGGTTGCATGCCCTCACATCCATGATGATATCTTCACATCAAAGTACCCAATTTAGGTCATCAAAGGAAAATATTTATGAGATCAATGATATGGTAACTTTTATGAGGGCAGGGACCTCACATAACCTCACACAGGTAGAGTGCAAACGTCCCATAAATAATTGTTGAACAGGTAAAGAAACGACTATAGCTTGACAGGAGAAAAATGACAGAAATAAAGAAGAGAAAAAGGTAAACCAGAGCTACTACAACAAGGAGTGGAAGGATTAAGAGCACTGATTCTGAAGCCATGTCTCCTGGGTTCAAATCTCAGTTCCACCATATACCAGTTGTGTCACATTGGGTATATGACTTCTCTTGGTCTCAGTTTACTTATCTGTAAAATGGTACAGTGATAATAATATCTGCCTTATAGGGCTGTTGTATTAAATGAGTCAATGTATATCAAGTATTTAGAAGAGTGCCTGGCACACATTAAGCATTATGGAAGTGTGAGGTACTATTATTATTTATCAGTGTCAAGTCACTATGTCATATTCTTTCCGGAAGTTTCTCATTTACTCCTCACAACAAGGCTGAGAGGTATGCATCTGTGTATTCCTTATACAGATGAGGAAAATGAGGCTCAAAAAAATGTCACGTATCAAGTTTACACAGGTAAGAGAGATGAATACCACAATCTAATGTACCCTTACTATGTTCCTCTTATTTCCTAAAATGACCCCATTTTTTTCATAAAATCCACAGCTTCTACAGCATGCTTCAGTTTATTTACCAGTTGTGTTTCTGAGAAAAAATGACAAATAAATTTTCGCTCCTGTAACCACTTAAAATATGAAGCAAACTACTTTGGGGGAATCAAAGGGTGAACGATTTTGTAGGTTAAATGGTCACCTCACTAAAATTTTTAAACTGCAATCCTTTATTAGAATTTGTTCAAAAGAGAAACCACCTCTATTGGTATATTGTTGGAGAATCACTGAAGTTTTTCTATTCATGTCCACCTTTTTGTTCCTCCCAAGAAACATGGTGAGAGAACCCAGGGGCTCCAACACCTCACCAGAAGACAACAACAGCAGCAAAAGCCTAACTCTTTTATTTAGGAAGAACATCAGTTTCGGGATAACGAATTTGTTCAAAAGGATTGCCTTAGTCCACCCTTCAGCCTGATGCAAGGGAGAGATCCAGCCAGAGTCACAGTCTCCCAAGCATGGGATTGGATGTATATTATCCTTGATATGCTTATTGTTTCATGGTGGTAAACATGACAGTATTTTAAAAGTGTTTCAAAAATTCACTCCCAGTGTGGATGGCCTGAATACTATTTTTTTCAACAATGCTGTTTATCTGGGTACTTTCCTTCCATGGGGGTGTGGGTGTCAAGGTCTGATTTAATAATAGGAGAGCAACTTATTGACATGTCCAGGCAGAGATCATTAAAAGAAGAAAGCAAAATGCCACACATGTCCATTGTGATCTAATTGTGGTAAAGAGTAGCTATAGATATAAGTAGATATAGGTAGAACCTATTATGGAAAAGAGATGCAATAAAAGGTTAATAGTGATCATCTAGGTTATAGAAATAAAATATCTTTGTTTTCTTATTTTTGCTTATCTGTATTCTCTAATTTTCTACAGGGCACATATACTGCTTTTGTAATGATGAATATTAGTTTTAAATAAAATAAGTCTGGAAGGTATGCTACAAGGGAAGGAGGATATAAGAAACTGTTTAATAATATTTCTTTGATCGTGTTTTTCTAGATCTCAGTGCAATCACCCTTTACCTTTTTCTCTTATTTGATACTCCTTTAGGTCCCCGGCCCCTGCAGGTGGCCCAGTAGATATTGGGATCCACTTCTTTTTCGACATAAATTTCTCTTGTGTTCAGCCTGTCTTGTCTCCCAGCCAGCTCTTACAGTTACAACTTTGGTTCTGCATGCACTTAGTCCTTCAGCTTAACTGTCCTTGAGGCTTCGGGCTTCCCCTCTGTCGGCAGGCACTGGCGCTGCCTGTTTAGGATGACATTGGCCTTGATAAAGTCTCTTTTTGTTCTACAGCAGCTCTAGCTCAAGGCCTGGAGGGAAGTGTCTTTGTAAACAGACACACACACACACACATCATTCAATTATCTGTGGCAGAACAGGCAAATGCATAGAAACAGAAAATAGATTAGTGGTTGCCAGGGGCTGGAGAAGTATAGATTAGGGAATAGCTCCTCATGGGTGTGGGGTTTCTTGGGGGGGGCGGTGATGAAAATTTTTAAATTAAATTGTGGTGATGATTGCACAGCTCTGTGAATATACCAAAACCCACCTAATTGTACACTTTAAATGGGTGAATGGTATGGTATAGGAAATACATATCAATAAAACTGTAGAAAAATATCTGTGGCATTATTTTTTTATGATGAATCAACATATTTCTTATTCACTTCTTGATGCTGTTGTAAACTTCAAGAATACACACTGAGGTTGGCATAATGGTCCTTACGAACTTCTCTGTTTCTAAAATTCTTAATATTAGCCTAAAAGAAGAATGGCTTTTCAGAGAATCCGAGGATATTTCCAAAGTAAATAGATATTTGTAGGTATATTTACTGTTGTGAAAAGAGCAAGGACAAGAAGTCAGGGGTTCTAAGTTCCTCTACTGACCCTCCTACTCCCAATTTGTGTGAACTGTAGCAAGTCATCTCACCCCTTGGGCCTTGGTTTTCTATCTGTAAAATGGGTGGATCAGACCACACGACTGCCAAGGTTGCTTTCAGCTTTAAAGCTCTGTGATTCTATATACCTGGTCAAGTATTTGACTATTTTTGTAAGTTAGATTAACCTTCTAGAGCATCACTACTAAGTTCTTTCTAAAGAAAATATTTTTGAAAAGTTTAGATCTTATTTTCAAGTCTTCAATAACCTCGCACATCTCAGTAAGTAAAATGCCTAAAACATAATATGATTAAACACAAATGTGGGGGGTGTGGGAATAGTAAAATAAGTGTGTGTGTGTGTGTGTGTGTGTGTGTGTGTGTGTGTATTCTTGGTTTTTCTTTTTTTAACATCTTTATTGGAGTATAATTGCTTTACAATCGTGTGTTAGTTTCTGCTTTATAACAAAGTGAATCAGTTATACATATACATATGTTCCCATATCTCTTCCCTCTTGCGTCTCCCTCCCTCCCCCCCTCCCTATCCCACCCCTGTAGGTGGTCACAAAGCACCGAGCTGACCTCCCTGTGCTATGCAGCTGCTTCCCACTAGCTATCTATTTTACGTTTAGTAGTGTATATCTGTCCATGCCACTCTCTCACTTTGTCCCAGCTTACCCTTCCCCCTCCCCGTGTCCTCAAGTCCATTCTCTAGTAGGTCTGCGTCTTTATTCCTGTCCTGTCCCTAGGTTCTTCTGACCATTTTTTTTTCTTTAGAGTCCATATATATCTGCTAGCATAAGGTATTTGTTTTTCTCTTTCTGACTTACTTCACTCTGTATGACAGACTCTAACTCCATCCACCTCACTACAAATACCTCAATTTCATTTCTTTTTACGGCTGAGTAATGTTCCATTGTATATATGTGCCACATCTTCTTTATCCATTCATCTGTTGATGGACACTTAGGTTGCTTCCATGTCCTGGCTGTTGTAAATAGAGCTGCAATGAACACTGGGGTACATGACTCTTTTGGAATTATGGTTTTCTCAGGGTATATGCCCAGTAGTGGGATTGCTGGTGTATTCTTGGTTTTAATCATGAAAGCTCTGGCACCTCTCCAGAAAGCACCCATTTGCTTTCCACCTAATGGCAAGGACTTTTAAACCAAGCTGTGTTTCTCGTGCCTTCCCTCCAAAAGACAGGAGGCAGCAGCGAGCTCAGCAGTGCTAATCTCGGATGGCCAGTCCCATAGTTTGTGATCACAGGCCGCTGAGAGCCAAGGCTGCAGAAACCGCAGGAGATGTCAGTTCTGACGCATGGGCCTGTGTGGTGCCCAGAGCTTGTACTGGCTGACGCAAGCCTCGCAGGTGCCCTTGGTTATGAAGGCAGAAGCTGAACTCTCAGAAGCAGTTTGTGTTTTCAAGCCCCCTCTGAGGACACTGAGGTAGTGGGGCTAGGACAAGGCTGGAGATGGAAATTTTGTAGGGAACAAGGGGTGTAAATGAGAGGCCTTTTTTGACATTTTTGCTGGAGGGCTTAGTATTTTGAATGGTTTTGACACTTCCAAAATAAGATTTCCATGCTTTCCTTGCCAGAGTTTTTAAACATTTTAAGCAAAAAAAAGTGCATTTGATTCTGAAATTGAGCTCATAATGTTCAGAGGATTAAGTAATGGAGCACTGTCAAAGAATGGAAAGTAATCCTAAAACAAGCCAAACTAAAATCGTAGGATGTTCTACTCCTTTCTTTTTAATCTCTCCATCTCCCATTCTTTCCAATTTTGATTAAAGTCATTTCCAAATAAAACAAAATAAAACAGGTCTGGCCTGTTCATGTTGCCCCTCAGACTGTCTTCAGTACTCTACCTGGTCTGTGGCTTTCTAAGATATTCCACTAAATTCTTAGTATTATTCCTTTTCCCTCTCCTAGCAAGCTCTCCCTTGGTGAAAATAATTCCTGATGACAGCAGCTCTGGTAGGATGTTGGCGAGCCTGCTGAATTCAATTTCTCGGCCTTCTAGAGCAAGGCACAAAACATTCAGGGATATAGAGTTACAGGTAAGAAAATCTAAACATTTGATAGTTTTAAAATATAGAATCAAGATAATCACTATTTTAAGTCAGACAGAGAAAGACAAATATCACATGATATCGCTTATATGCAGAATCTAAAAAAAATAATACAAATGAACTTATTTACAAAACAGAAACAGACTGGCAGACATAGAAAACAAACTTATGGTTTCCAAAGGAGAAAGGTGGGGAGGGATAAATTAGGAGGTTGGGATTGACATATACACACTACTATATTTAAAATAACCAACAAGGACCTACTGTACAGCACAGGGAACTCTGCTCAATATTCTGTAATAACCTAAATGGGAAAAGAATTTGAAAAAGAATAGATGTATGTATATGTATAACTGAATCACTTTGCTGTATGCCTGAAACTAATGCAACACTGTAAGTCAACTATACTCCAATATAAAATAAAAATTTAAAGAAGATAATAACTATATTAATGTTCAAAGGTCAACTTATTCAATGGTCTGAATTTATTAAAATTACTTTGATTCTTCAAAAAGAGGGAAGAATGATAACAAAGTTCATTGAATCATCATCACTTCTGGTCAAATGTACACTTAGACTTTTTACTTTGCTTCTCTATGTCTATTACCAGTTGCACAGAAATGTAATTTAGTTTAGGACAATCTCATAGAGTGATGTTAGTGGGCAGAAAGAATTGGAAGGCAGACTTCTGGGTCAAGTAGGTAGTAATGCCTTAAAGAAAAAATATCCAAATTATTCCTTTAGCCAATTACCTGTATTTTTTTAACACGCTGGTCGTCATCGTATGCAAAGAACTACTCTTAGTAGTTCTATGAAAAGATATAATAAAGACAAAAAGCACCATTTGGAATACACTGTATTACTGTTCACAAATAATCTGAACCCCTAAATAGGACAATTACACATTTCCACCCTGTTGAACTCAGGCATGGCTGTGTGAGTTTCTTTGGCCAGTGTAATGTCAGAAGTGACATGTATCTCTTATAAAGAAACTTTAAAAGCCAGAACATGGTTCTCCAGTTTCTTTTTTCCCTCCCTCTGGAATTACGGAAACAAGTATCTGGAAACCTCCATCAACCTGGATCAGTGAGAAAAGATAAGCAGAGTCCCGCCTACCTACCCCCCCACCCCCTGTGCTGACCTGCAATAGACATGAAATATGAGTGATAAATAAACATCACTCTTTTAAGCTGTTGCTATTCGGTGGATGTTTGTTACTAAACCATAACCTTGTTTCTTGTGACTGATACATCATCCCTGCCCTTGAGACTTCTAACTAATGTAGTAGGTAGGACAAATACACATACTCATGCTTGCATAAATAATACATACAAAAATGCTACAAAGGTACAAATTCAAATCTTACACTACAGGGATGCAGATGAAATTTTTAAAGGATAAAGAAGGGAACATGCACATAGGGAAAAATTTCTAGATGACCTAGAGCCAGGTGAAGCTGCTTCAGAAAATCCTAGAAATGAACCTTGAAGAAAGTTCTGAAGATGAAGAGGTAAGTGATTCATGGGGGAGGCTGCTCTAAGGAGGTGACAGTTTGTAGGAATGACAGTAATAATTTCAAGAACTTCCTCACCAGGTTGCTGTGTTCCCATTCCTTCTTCCCCCGGACCTTTAGATCATCTATGGATTCTTTCTGTTCTCTCTCACTAGTGGCCATGTCAGTTCAAATCACATACCTTCATTAAATTTAATCCAGATTGCTATCCTATAAAAGAGTAAATCTTTTGCAGACTTAAGGAAAGGTGTTTATCCAATTAACAAAACTGTGCATCCCTTGGCATACCCCAAACCACAGAGTGGAACAACTAAAGGTGATTTTCATCAGCAAAGGAAAGAAGCAATACTGTTCATCTACTTGATGGTTTTACTGTGCAGGCTGGCTTTCGCACCCTAATGCTGGAAGTTTCCCTCCCCATGTTACTCTACCACATTTCCTCATCTGTATTCCAGAAACTTTCACTTCAGTCTATTATTTCCTTCAGCCCTAATTTATTTTCTCACTTTTAAATTCACCATTAAAATGAAAAGCAAAGGCATGCGTATTTGCCAGGCAGTTTCTCTGAGGTTCTTAGAGCCCTAATTATGATATGAAAACATGATTTCCAACTTTGCAGATGATGCTAAATTGAGAGAGAATAAAAACAAATGAGGAATAATTAGGTGGTGCAGCCAGATATAAAAGGATTTACAGCATTTATGTTTCTGGACTAATAGATGGCAAATGCAGGGCTGTGCAGATAAATGGAAGATAATTAGCCCCTACAAAGTATCAGAAATGGGGATCTCTGCTAAATAGGAAGGTGCTGACGAAAAGTGGCGTGAGTGAGAAGAAACACAGTGGGATGTGGGGGTCAGTGAGGGTGATTACAGCCTGGGGATGATTGCATCATGGAAAAACTCCAGAGATCTGGCACATTCTCCAGCTACCCTTTTAGTCTGCATCCCTCCCTCACTCTGTCACACAAAGGCATTCTGCTGTTAACAACGTGCTCCTTTAGAGCCTGACATAGAGCCTGGCTCTCTGCAGTCTTTGCATTGCAGGCAGGCTCTGTAAGAAGAAGGATAACTTCAGAGGAAGAACATTTTCTTTAACCAGGAAATTTTACCTGGCAGTCCATATACAGCACACAAGTTCTAGTAGTTTTTAAATGCTTATTCTGGTGGATTAAAACTAAAGTGCCATTCTGAGCACTTAGGAGATGCAAAAGAGAACACATACACATTATCTGTTTAATTCTTTTTCCAGGAGCCACTTTTCGTCCAATGGTCGGTCTCTCATGCTCTCTGAGGGTGCCTCACACTTTAGGCTCACGTTTCTGTTCCTAGACCTAAAAGGAAATCCAACTCAACATCTTATCCCTCTCCACTTGTAAGTACTCTAGCTTTGGTCTTCCAATGACAATTAACCAACACTGCCGGAGATGCCAGAACAATAACAATAATCGACCAAATAAAAGAACCATGGGCATGCACCTCCAAAGTCAAAGGCTGGCCAGTCACTGAGAAGCCCTCCCTCCTCACTGCTCTTAACCTTTTCGTGGCATAAGGCATCATTTACCAACCATCCATGGATCTCTTTAATTTTTGGCTTCCATGATGCTATATGATGACCTATACCACTCCTTCTCTCTCTCACTCTTATTCTCCTATTCACCTTCTTGTCCTCAATGGACATTCATCAAAATACAACCCTCTACCCACAACCTTTTTATACACTCTCTATTTCACAGAAACTATCCATTCTCTTGGTTCCAGCTATCACACTACCATACTATGCTTTGAGTTTCAATTTTAATTCTTTGTGAGCCATGAATCCTTTCTGTTCTTTCCCCAAAGAAGTGATTTCTTCTTGCTTTAAACTTCTCTGATGGGGCTTCCCTGGTGGCACAGTGGTTAAGAATCCGCCTGCCAATGCAGGGGACACGGGTTCGAGCCCTGGCCCAGGAAGATCCCACATGCCGCAGAGAAACTAAGCCCGTGCACCACAACTACTGAGGCTGCGCTCTAGAGCTCGCGTGCCACAAACACTGAGCCCACGTGCCACAACTACTGAAGTCTGCGCGCCTAGAGCCCGTGCTCCGCAACAAGAGAAGCCACTGCAATGAGAAGCCCATGCACCTCAACGAAGAGTAGCCCCCGCTCGCCGCAACTAGAGTAAGCCCGTGCACAGCAACAAAGACCCAACACAGCCAAAAATAAAAAAATAAATAAATTTAAAAAAAAACTTCTCTGATGCTCAAGCTGTACTTCATGAGCCATTTTTACACTTAAAATGTAAAACATATCATTGCAATAAAATGAAATCTTGGAGATATGACAAGGGAAAGACTGGTCCTCCTTTCCTTCTGTTAATTTAATATCTAAATAGGTCCCTATTCCAGGAACACAGCTGCTTCTCAGAGCTTAGCTCTCATCACCCCATTTAAAAGTCCTTCACGGGCAAAGAATCAAGCTCTTCCAACCTCTTTCTGCTCTCTTCTCACTGGTTTCTCTACGCCACTAAGAAGAGTGACTCACTTTGAGTGTCTCTATGCCCACCTAGCCCCAGTCCCTCATCAGGGTTTGGTTGACTTTTTTTTCTCAGTGTGGTAATTTATTTTCATATTCTGGCACTGCCTCAGTAGATCAACTGTCTAGTTTGATTCCTTTAGGAAAGGTGTCTACTACAATCCACTGAAGGGGCCCAGCTTCTTCTCATCCCCTCCCCCTATGTCCAGCTAACTCTGAAACTTCTCGAAGTTTTCTGCCTTCTCCTTTCCAATGCCACTGCTGATATTTTCACCATCAGCACCACTACTGCTCCTATTCTCTCCCAGACATGATAAAACATCGTGTCTACTCATTTTTTATCCCAGAAGAGCAGAAAACAAACAAACACATACATATCTCATCACCATCAGTTTCACCAGCACCCCAAGCCAAACCAACAGTTCCAAGACATACACTGGAGTACTATCCATACTCAGCTCCTCAGGCTGTTGATAAAACAAGGTATCCCTTATGTTGTAAAATTTCTGCTGACCCTATGGAGGAGGGAGACTAACACAAGCAGGTCAGCTCTCAGCACAGAAAAGGCAAAGTAAATGTTTCTCTCAAATGTTTAGGCTTTTTTTATTTTATAACATCTATATTGGAGTATAACTGCTTTACAATGTTGTGTTAGTTTCTGCTGTATAACAAAGTGAATCAGCTATATGTATACATATATCCCCATATCCCCTCCCTCTTGTGTCTCCCTCCCACCCTCCCTATCCCACCCCTCTAGGTGGTCACAGAGCACCAAGCTGATCTCCCTGTGCTATGCGGCTGCTTCCCACTAGCTATCTATTTTACATTTGGTAGTGTACATATGTCCATGCCACTCTCTCACTTCGTCCCAGCTTACCCGTCCCCCACCTCGTGTCTTCAAGTCCATGTTCTACGTCTGTGTCTTTATTCCTGTCCTGCCCCAAGGTTCTTCAGAACCATTTCTTTTTTTAGATTCCATATATATGTGTTAGCATACGGTATTTATTTTTCTCTTTCTGACTTACTTCACTCTGTATGACAGACTCTAGGTCCATCCACCTCACTACAAATAACTCAATTTCATTTCTTGTTATGGCTGAGTAATATTCCATTGTACATATGTGCCACATCTTCTTTATCCATTCATCTGTCGATGGACACTTAGGTTGCTTCCATGTCCTGGCTATTGTAAATAGAGCTGCAGTGAACATTGTGGTACATGACTCTTTCTGAATTATGGTTTTCTCAGGGTATATGCCCAGTAGTGGGATTGCTGGGTCATATGGTAGTTCTATTTTTAGTTTTATAAGGAACTTCCATACTGTTCTCCATAGTGACTGTATCAATTTACATTCCCACCAACAGTGCAAGAGGGTTCCCTTTTCTCCACACACTCTCCAGCATTTATTGTTTGTAGATTTTTTGATGATGGCCATTCTGACTGGTGTGAGGTGATACCTCACTGCAGTTTTGATTTGCATTTCTCTAATGATTAGTGATGTTGAGCATCCGTTCGTGTGTTTGTTGTTGGCAATCTGTATATCCTTTGGAGAAATGTCTTTTTAGGTCTTCTGCCCATTTTTGGATTGGGTTGTTTTTTTTTTTTTTTTGATATTGAGCTGCATGAGCTGCTTGTATATTTTGCAGATTAATCCTTTGCCAGTTGCTTCATTTGCAAATATTTTCTCCCATTCTGAGGGTTGTCTTTTCGTCTTGTTTATGGTTTCCTTTGCTGTGCAAAAGCTTTTAAGTTTCATTAGGTCCCATTTGTTTATTTTTGTTTTTATTTCCATTTCTCTAGGAGGTGGGTCAAAAAGGATCTTGCTGTGATTTATGTCATAGAGTGTTCTTCCTATGTTTTCCTCTGAGAGTTTTAGAGTGTCTGACCTTACATTTAGGCCTTTAATCCATTTTGAGTTTATTTTTGTGTATGGTGTTAGGGAGTGTTCTAATTTCATTCTTTTACATGTGGCTGTCCAGTTTTCCCAGCACCACTTATTGAAGAGGCTGTCTTTTCTCCAGTGTATATTCTTGCCTCCTTTATCAAAGATAAGGTGACCATCTGTGCATGGGTTTATCTCTGGGCTTTCTATCCTGTTCCATTGATCTATATTTCTGTTCTTCTGCCAGTACCATACTGTCTTCATTACTGTAGCTTTGTAGTATAGGCTGAAGTCAGGGAGCCTGATTCCTCCAGCTCCGTTGTTCTTTCCCAAGATTGCTTTGGCTATTCGGGGTCTTTTGTGTTTCCATACAAATTGTGAAGTTTTTTGTTCTAATTCTGTGAAAAATGCCAGTGGTAGTTTGATAGGGGTTGCACTGAATCTGCAGATTGCTTTGGGTAGTAGAGTCATTTTCACAATGTTGATTCTTCCAATCCAAGAACATGGTATATCTCTCCATCTATCTGTACCATCTTTAATTTCTTTCATCAGTGTCTTATAATTTTCTGCATGCAGGTCTTTTGTCTCCTTAGGTAGGTGGGCCTAATTTTCTATTCACCCAAACTGCTCAGCATTTCAGCAGGGTGGGAAATGTCCTTGCCACCTACAGTCTTTCATGTCCTGTAGTCCCAGGGTCCCTAGGCATGTGCTGATAACCAGAGAACTTACGTCTGAAACAGATCTAAATCTAAATCTCTGGGTTCCTGGCATGTTACCTTGCATGAGTTATGTGAGGATGATTCTTATCTTCCCAAACCATTTGTAAGGTCCTGCAAGTCAGGATGTTGTATTATACATTTAATAAGCCTGCCTGCTGTTCATTCAAGTTCTTAAAGACAGTTATTGGGTTGGCCAAAAAGTTCGTTCGGGTTTTTCTGTAACATCTTACAGAAAAATTCGAACGAAGTTTTGGCCAACCCAATACTATAAAGAGCATTAGGCTCAGAAGTGCTGGGTTGGCATTCTACTCATAAGATGTGCCTTCTTTTCTTATTTTTAACTTATTTTTCTACTATTTTTTATTATGACAATTTAAAAACATATGCAAAAGTACCATGATCCAGCTTCAATATTTAGAAACTATTTGCCAATCTTGTCTCATATATACACCCTATTTTCCCTTCTACTTGAATATTGTGAAGCAAGCTGAAAACATCAGATGTATGTTTCCCTAATAGACAACACTTTTTAAATTTAGGTTTTTAAAAATTATTAAGATATAATTTACATACAGGAAAATTCATCCATTTTAGCAAGAATGTTTTTAACATATCCTCAGTATAATCATAACCCAACTAAAATTAACAGTAATTACTATGCCATCTAATACTTGATCCACATTCAAATTCCCATAATTGGCTCCAACCTGTCTTTTTCAGTTGATTTGTTCACATGAGGATCTCAATACGGTCCACACATTATATTTGGTTTTTGTCTCTTAAGCCTCTTTTGTTTTATAACAGTTCCTGCACTCCTTTTTTTATTTTCATGAAATGAATTTGCTAAAGAATGCAGGCCATTTTCCCTGTAGATTTAACTATGTTCTGGATTTGGCTGATTGTATCATCTTGGTATCATTTAACATGTTTCTCCATCCTTTGTATTTCGTGCAAACTCTTAAGTTAGATGCAGAGGCATGATTAAATTTTGACCCCTTCCTCCACCTTCTTTTTGGCCAAGGATATTTCAGGAGTGCTGTATTACTTCCCATTGCATCCCTTCAGGTGGCACATGAAGAACGGCTGCCCCACTTTTAGTCATGCTAAGATGGATCAGGGCGTTTAGGTGCTTTCAGCCTCATTCATTAATTTTAAATTTCCTTATCTACCTTTCACATAACAGTTTTAGCAGCCTTAGATGACTGCTGCCTGGATATAGCATTTTATTAGGAATTGCACAATCGTGATTTTTCTAATATTATCATCCCTTATGAATCCATTAGTTGGAGTTCTAAAAAAGAATGTTCCCTTACAAGCTATTCAGTTACTCTAAAATACTGTTCAAACACAAGTGGCAGGTTAAACGCTGCATTCATTCACATTATTTACCAATTTACAGAAAAATAAGCTGATTCTTTAATAAACTCCAAAGGAGCCAGATTGATTTTAGTACTATTATTAATCCTCTTATGTTCACGTGTCTGTCGCACTCATTAGTCCTATGATATTTAAATTATTCCAGTTTTGACAGTTGGATTTCCCTGTGTTCCTTTAACAGGACCATAACAGACATTGCTTTTTAGATTTCTGGCACTAGATGCCCCAGAGTTCATCTTGTACATTTCCTACCTCAGACCTGAAATCACCCATTTCTCTAAGGAACTCTGGTTTTTTAACAGGACCTTATATTTAAAGATGACAACTTAGCTGCTAGGGGTAATCATTACTTCTATGCTTCTCTTCAGAGAATTGAGGTAGGAAATTTGTAATTTTTAGAACAAGAAAACTAAATCCTTAGTTCATAGTATGTTTCAAATTCACATATAAGATTATAGGGGTTGTATTTATTTAACTCCTTTTGATTTTATAGTTTTATCTTTTTTTTCTTATGATCAAAATCTTGGTTCCTAAGGACATTTATACAATGCTCCCCATATAGATTCAAAATAACAATACCCATATTATTTCTAACAATAAGATTTTTGAATGCAGTCTAACATTTATTTCTGGTTCTTTTTGTCCTTTGAATAGATACTAGTAGGGACAAAGTATCAAAATATTGTGTTTTAAAGCCACTTAAAATAATTCTTCCTTATGTGTTTATTCTGTGGCTTGATATGTAAAACATTTTAAAGTATGTTTTAAATTTGTAAGGATTAATTTTTTGCTTAATTTTGTTTTAAAATAATATAAACAATTTACATATTTACCAATTCAAAACTATAGTACAAGTTAGTTTCAGAGAAATACAGAGTCCATATTTTTCCCCTCCAGTCTGTACCCTTCCTTGTGTCCTATAGGTTAAACATTTTTATTAGTTGGTTTACTTTCCATTGTTTCTCTCAAAAAATAAAAATAACACTGTAATATTACTCAGCCATAAAAAGAACAAAATAATGCCATTTGCAGAAACATGGATGCAACTAGAGATTATCATACTAAGTGAAGTAAGTCAGAAGAAAGACGAAGACAAATACCATATGATATCACTTCTATGTGGAATCTAAAATATGACACAAATGAACCTATCTATGAAACAGAAACAGACTCACAGACATAGAGGACAGACTTGTGGTTGCCAAAGAGGAGGGGGAGGGATGGACTGGGAGTTTGGGGTTAGTAGATGCAAACTATTACATATAGAATGGATGGACAACAAGTCCTACTGAATAGCACAGGGAACTATATTAAATGTCCTGGGATAAATCATAATAGAAATGAATACAAAAAAGAATGTATATATGTATAACTGAGTGACTTTGCTATACAGCATAAATTAACACAATATTGTAAATCAACTATACTACAATAAAAAATAAATTCTACAATCAATAAGAATAACACAGGGCTTCCCTAGTGGTGCAGTGGGTGGGAATCTGCCTGCCAATGCAGGGGACACGGGTTCGATCCCTGGCCCAAGAGCCCGTGCTCTGCAACAAGAGAAGCCACGACAATGAGAAGCCCGTGCACCACTCGCTGCAACTAGAGAAAGCCCACGCACAGAACAAAGACCCAACACAGCCAAAAATAAAAACAAATAAATAAATAAATTTATAAAACAAAAAAACCACAAAACAATAACACACCTGTATGAATGAAATATATCATATAGACTATTCTTCCCCTTGCATTTAACAGTATGTCCTGGAGAGACCACTCCATAGATATCGAGATCTTTCTCTTTCCTTTTTACAGTGGCATAGTACTCCTTTGGGTGGATGTCCTATGGTTTATTCATTCAGTTCCCTCTTGATAAACACTGACTTATTTCAAACTTCCTGCTATTATAACTAGTGTTATAATTAATAGCTGTTTACATGGATCATTTCATATTTTTTCCACTTCTGCCTTGAGACAGATTTCTAGGAGTGAAGTTGCTGGCAAAGGGTAAATGCATACGTAATTTTGTCAGATATTGTGAACTTGCTACGTGCAGTCTTAAGCAACTCATTTCTGTGTCCCTGGTTCTTCATTTGCAAAATAGAAGTAATACCACCTTCCAAAAATATCATGAGGAGCAAACGGACAATGGAAATCAAAGCACCTTGAAAAAATGTAAAGCAATAAACAAATGTAAGTGATTAGAATTAATGAGTAACAATTCATTGTTAGAGGGGATTCATGGAGCCATGCCAATGTCTGGCAATTATCTCATGGACTGAAGTAGAGAATCAACCTAAGACATAGGGAGAGAGACATAGAAAAAACTGAGATCTATGTAAGATGGTATGGGACCATAAGAAAACAATTATTTCTCCAGGTGTGAAGATGTTGAGGAAACCAACACTGGAGCTGAATTTTGAAGTAGACAAGGAGATTACTAGATGGAGATAATAGGGCATTACAGAATAGGGGGTGGAGAGACTGCACAAGCAATAGAGGAGTGAAATTTTACTGGGAGAGTATTATTATCTAAGTAATTATTATCTTAGAGAACACGTAGTGGGGATTGTATGAGGAGATGTTAGAGAAATAAGTCAGAGTCAGAACGTAAAGGGTATTTATGCCATGCAAAGGATTTTCCTCTTTATAATATATACAGTGTGTGTGTGTGTTGGGGGGTGGTTGACCTAGAAGTTTTCTCAAATCTCATACTTTATATATTCCTCATAAATATGAAAGTCAGTAACTGATTATTATCAAATACACACATTATCTATTGTATAAAATGAAATGATATTCAAAACTATTCATAATGAGTTCCTTTTGAAACATATGTTCCAATGGCCAACTGCAGAAAAAGAATTCTTATTATACCAAGTCACATTTTGTCTTTGGTGATACTTTCTAAACACAAAAGGATAAAACAAAACCACATCCCCCCATCTTCTTGCTATCTGGGCGAGTCAACAAACCCAAGGTAGTTGCCTACCAATTCTATTACCAGTTACCTAGCTAAGCCATCTTACAGGTGCATATGCATTTCCAGAATATTAACTGGAAGTTACGGAGGAACCTGAGAGTGCAGCCAGAAGCAGGCTCTGCTTTCTCCAAAGCTGCAAGGCATTCTTCCTTCTGGGGCTCTGCGGTCTAAGACTACCTAAAGCCTGTTTGTGACTATGTAGAAAATTAGGGAAACATGTACTGGGAGTTGGGATTTTAGGGATGTATTTGTTTTAATAGTTTCATATAGTTTAGTCTTTGGAGTGAAGTAAATCTTTAGTTCTAGTGTCAAGAATAAACATGCTGGGCTTCCCTAGTGGCGCAGTGGTTAAGAATCTGCCTGCCAATGCAGGGGATACGGGTTCGATCCCTGGTCTCAGAAGATCCCACATGCCGCGGAGCAACTAAGCCTGTGCACCACAACTACTGAGCCTGAGCTCTAGAGCCCGTGAGCCACAACTACTGAGCCCGCGTGCCACAACTACTGAAGCCCATGTACCTAGAGCCCATGCTCCACAACAAGAGAAGCCACCGCAATGAGAAGCCTGTGCACCGCAACGAAGAGTAGCTCCTGCTCACTGCAACTAGAGAAAGCCCGCATGCAGCAACAAAGACCCAACGCAGCCAAAAAGAATTTAAAAAAAATAAAATAAATAAATTTATTTTAAAAAAAGAATAAATATGCAATACAAGGAATAGTTGTTTGTCTCTATAAATTTGGTTTCATGAATCTCATGACCCATGTAATCAATTTTTCCCTCTTTGCTTCAATTACCAAGAAGCTTACACCCAAATTTATGGCCTTCTCCAAGCAACTGTACAGGACTTCTTGTATTTGAGATTCTAACGTCCTCTATTTTATATTTGATTTCTTTATTTTCCTGTTACTTTGTTTTCTGCTATTGTTTCTTGGAATTCTATTTTCCCATGTTCTCTTTGCAATGTTCATATAAGAGACTATATGTAACATATATGCAAATCATAATGCATAATATATTTAACACTCAAGAAATAGATCATTACCCATACATTGCATCTATGTGCTTTATCCACAGTCTCACCTCCCTGTAAGTACTGTCCTGAAATTTATCATTCCCTTGTCTGGCTGCAATAGTTTTTATCACGTATTTGTATATGCCTAAACAACACATTTCTTAGTTTTTCTTGTTTTAAAGTTTTTTCTATCATAGTGTATATATCTGTTGGGACTTGATGTTTTTGTTTACCTAACATTGTGTTTCTAAGATTAATTACTGTTTCTGCATGTAGCTGTGCTCATTCCTTTTTCATTACTGGATAATATTCCATTATGTGAAAAAATGCATATATATTGGGTTGGCCAAAAAGTTCGTTTGGGTTTTTCCATAACATCTTACAGAAAAACCCGAATGAACTTTTTGGCCAACCGAATATTTGAGACTGTATACAGCCTGTGTGTATCTATATATATTCCTCCATTCTCCAATCTCTAGGCATTTGGATTGTTTCTGGTTTTGGACTGCTACAAAGAGTACACCTATGAAAATTCCTGTGCAGGTCTCCTGGTGAAAATGTGCAAGAGTTTTTCTAAATCATATTCCTAGTTATGAAAGTGTTTGGTCATCGGATATGTGAATGTCCCGCTTTGAGAGAGAGAGAGAAAATTCGTTTTCGAAAGTTGCTCTAATTTACTCTCCCACTAGTTGATCATAACAGTGTTCCTGTTGATACACATCCTCTGTCAAGTTTCTCAATATTTTGCCATTCTGGTGGGTGTGTAGTGCTATATTATTTCACTCTTAATTTGCATGTACATTAGTAAATGTAATGTAATCCTTCCATCTGTTCATTGGCTATAGATATTTCATTTTTTGGGTGAAGTGCTTGGTTTCTGTATTTATTCTAATTTCCTTTTGGGTTGTCTTTTCCTTATTCAGTTGTATTTTTCACATAACCTGGACACTAATCCTTTGTTAGTTATATGCTTTATGAATAACTTCACCCAGTTAGTGGCTTCAATTTCCCTTTCTTTCTCTGTATGTTTTAATGAATAATGGTACTTAACTATAAAGCAGTTAAATTTATGCATACCTGATTTTACGCTCAGATCTTTTGTGTCTTAAAGAAACCCTCTCCTACACAGAAGTCAGAAAGATTCTCCTATATTTTCTTCTGAAAGTTCTGCATTTCACATTTGAGTCCTCTAAGCTTAAAGAATTGATTTTTGTAAATTGTTCAATTTAAGGATATATCCAATTGCTTTAAATTTTCTACATGGATAAACAATTGTTCCCAGTACCATTTACCCAAGAGTCCTCTTCTATGCCCCAGTGATAAGCAAGACCACATCTGTCATACAATCAAAGTTTTGTATATGCATACACATTTCCTGTACATCTAATTTATTGGTCAATTTATTTTAATTCAATCCACTACCACGTTGTCTTAATTTTAAGAGCTTTAAATAAATTTTGATATCTGGAAGGGAAAGCTCACCCCAAACTGACAAATACTTGATTAAATTTAAAAACTGACTTCTTGTACTACAGTCTTTGTACTTTATATAATGGAATCATACAGTATATTTTATGCTTGTTTTCTTTTGCTCATCATTATGTTTGTGAGATTTGTACATACTGTTGATGTAGCTATAGCTCATTTATTTTCAGACCTGTCATAGTTGTATTGTATTCTATTTTATGATCTTATCACACTTTTTTCTCTATTTTACTATTAAATGGACATTTGGGTTGTTTCCAGTTTCCTTTCATTATATTTGATGTTTAAAAATTCTTGACTTTATCAAGAAAGGTGTGTGAAAAATTTCCACTAATTTTCTTAATGATGAATGTATCAATTTCCCCATGTAACTGTGTCGACTTTTTGCCTTACCAGTTTTGACATATACATCAGGTTCATGCAAGTTTAGAATTAGGTTATCTTCCTGGTGAACTGAACTTTTTTCAACTTTATGTAGTGACCTTCTTTATTTCTAATAGTGTTTTGGGTCTTAAAGTCTTCAGGGTCAGAAATTAGTATAATGATCCCAGAATTCTTTTCCTTTTAGTCAGTATTTACCTAGTCTATTCCTCTTTCATACTTTGGTTTTCTACCTTCTGCATCACATGCTTTTGGTTTGCCTATTAGGAAAATCACAGAGCCAGTTGATTTTTTTCTATTTTTACCCCAATATGATAATCTGTTTTTCACTGGCAAGTTTAGTTCATTTGTATTTATTCAATATACAGTGAGATTTATTTATATTATCTTACTTTAAAATTTCTATTTATCACGCTTTTAAAAATTCTTTCTATTCTTCTCTTTCAATTTTGGGTTGAGGTTTTTTCTCCATTGTGCTTTTTGTCTTTACTGTTTTGTTAATTATATTTCTATTCTTTTATGTTCACCCTTGAAATATTATCATATGTTTTTAACTAAACAATAACTAAATTAAACCGTGTCATAACCTGAACAAACAACATCAAGACCTTGGAATATGTTAACTTTGAATACAACCTTCCAAAATTAAATGCTATTTTTTCTTCCAGTATTGTAATACCGTGATTATTGTTATCATTTTATATTGATTATTCTTGGGTTTATATTTGTTTTTATCTTCTTATTTGCTCAGGTTGTCCTTCTGTGGTAATATTGCTTCTTCCTGAAGAACATCCTTTAGAAGTTCCTTTAGAAAAGTCATTGGTGGTAAAGGTATCACAGTTTATGCTGATCTTCAAATATCTTCATTTCATCTTCCAGATAGTTTTCTGAGTACACAATTCTAGGTTGTGATTTATTTTCTCTAAGCACTCTTTCTGGTTTAGATTTTGCTATTTAGTAGTCTGCTACCAATTTAACTGTCTTGCTTTTGTGGGCAATCTTTCCTACTTTTAGGAGGATACTTTTTAATATACTTTTGTCTTTGAAATTCTGCAGGTTCTCTATAATGAGCCTGGGCATGAGTCTGTTTTATTTATTGTGCTTGAGATTCATTGTGTTTTCCGTATCTGTGGATTCACGTTTTCCGTCACTCTTGGAAAATTCACATCCTGGTCAGAATCTCAGAAGAAATAATAGAATGAAGAAAGGCAAATTGGTGACGTGGCTGTAGTTCATGCATTTTCATAGCTTAATAGAATTCTACTTGATGAATATATTATCACTTTTTATTCTATTAGTTATAATTTTTTATTTCTACAAGTTCTAATTTCACTTACAAAATTTTCCAGTCTACTCTTAATAGCCTCTGATTGTTTGCAAATATTTCCTTTTTTAAAAAAAATCATTTCAAACATAATGGTTCTGTATTATGTGCCTTGCAATCTGTGTATCAGTAATACACAGTCTTAATGTGTGGAGTCTTAATGTGTGGTGGTTTCTCCTAACCTTTATTCATTGCAGTTTTTCTTCTCTTTTCTCTGCTGCTATTTGATTGTGAGGTCATCACCTGATACTACTGTGTGAGAGTGCTGCCTAAATTAAGAACATTTTCCCCAAAGAGGATTTGCTTCTGTTGCTAATGGCCAATGGCTACCACCAAACTGAATCCACTTTTACCCCCCTTTAAAGTTTCAGTTTAGTACAAATCCTATCTTTATTTTCCCTACCTTGCTTCTGGACCAAAGCTCATAGTATCCATACAGAAAGTGCTTCTACAGTCATCCACACTCAGGACCTCTCTCTTTCCCAGCTTTCCTCCATTTCATACTCCCAGCTCATACTTCAAACCTCTTTTTGGGTTAGAGGGCTTCCTGGGATACTCTCCTACCTCTTTAAGTCCACTACTATGTGTTCTATCCCATATTTGAATACTGTGTAGTCCCTCGGAACACTTAGTCTGCCATAACATTAGAAGCAATGCCATAAAAAAGAACGAAATAATGCCATTTGCAGCAACATGGATGGACCTAGAGATGACCATACTAAGCAAAGCCAGTCCGACAAAGACAAATATCACATGATATCGCTTATATGTGGAATCTAATTTTAAAAATGATACAAATGAACTTATTTACAAAACAGAAACAGACTCACCGATTTTGAAAACAAACTTATGGTTACCAAAGGGAAAACGTGATGGGGAGGGATAAATCAGGAGCTTGAGATGAACACACACACACTACCATATATAAAATAGATAACCAACAAGGACCTACTGTATAGCACAGGGAACTCTACTCAATATTCTATGATAACCTATATGAGAAAAGAATCTGAAAAAGAATGGATATATGCATATGTATAACTGAATCACTTTGCTGTATGCCTGAAGATAACACAACATTGTAAATCAACTATACTCCAATAAAATCTAAAAATAAATAAATAAAAAGGAGATATATATATATATATATATATATATATATATATATATATATATATATGGTAAAACATCAAAGAAACAGAAAAGGTACAGTAACAATAGTTCCTTACTCCTTACCGCTCTACCACAGTACCATTTTCACAAAACACCTTATTTTAAGTGTTTCTGCTCACAGAATTTATGATGGTAATCTCCCTATTTCTAAATAATATACATATACTTAGATTTTGTTACCTATGTAAGATATGGATTTAGTTTACTAATTTTTCCCTTTCTCTTTCCTCCTCCAAATTTTTTATTGAGCTTAGTTTTCTAATTAATTACATTTGTAACATTAAACAAAATATTCAATCCCCTATTCTGCTAATGTCCATCAGTATCTACTGACCTCTCCCTTACTTTGAGGATATGAACATGCTGACCCTTTCTTCCATGTATCCCGTGATCCTCCACTCACATCCTAGCTAATTCGAATTACATACTTAGTTTTATATTACCAAGCTGTTAACATTTAAATTGTTTGCAACTAATGTCAAAATTTCAAGATTTTTTAAATAGGATGATTGTAAAACCTCAAAATCAATAAATAGCATTTTCATTTTTAGGACAGCGTAAATACCTTCAGTACAGGCCAAGTTCTATTTTGAGATTGCCTGAGCTCAATGCTATGATCCTTAAGCCATGGGAAGGGGAATGGTTCAAGGGCAAATAGATATTGTCTTCTTATATTTTTTTAACTCCTGGACATCATAGTACAATTTAGTTTGTTTCATAGTTAGATCATTCATGACTTTTTATATAGTTTTCTGTCCATGCCCCACCCCCTGGAGTTTCAAATGGCCTTTCCTTATTTCTTGCATGATTTAGCTTTATCATCCCCTTCTTTTTTTCCAAGTGCTCAATCATACATTCTATTCTATCAACTTCTTCCACCCCCTATCCTACTACCTGGAAACTTTCCTCCTAGAGTCTCTATCTACTAGATCCAAACTGGATCAGCTGTTCTGCATGCCTACCAAACTGCTGTCATGTTGAGATGTCACTTCAGCACTCTCTTGAGTTGGAGCCAGAGTTTCCCAGTTCCCATACATTCCTCCTTATTGGTTTACCCTTAAAAATTTTTTTTTCTTTTTTGGCAAAGTACATCCTTGAGATACATTTTAGAAAAGGTGTATAGGAAATAAAATTTATGAATCCTTGGATGTTTTTATTCTTTCTTCACATTTGATTTATGTTTTTTCTCAGTATAGGAACATGGGCTATAATTTTGAAAGAACTGCTCCATCATCATCTAGGATGCTTGTAGTATGGCTCAGGAATCTTAATACTATTCTGATTATTCATATTCCCTCTTAGGTAACTTTTATAAGTACCCTTTTAAAGTCTTTCCCATTGGCGTACCTTCATGAAGTCATTTTTTGAAATCTCTCATTTTTTCATGACCTCCTCTCACATTTTCTTCACTCTTACAGGTTTATTACTTTTGTATAACTTTTTCCCCTATTATTTTAGAAAGAAATCTAGAGGGATGTGAGACAAAGATACATCCCATAGCCTACCATCTCAAATCTCCATCACTTATTTTCAATATATTATGTTGTCATACTGCATTCACCTTGTCAGGTGCCTAAACTTCTTTTTGGAATGAATAAGGATAAAATATTTATGCAGTCACTCAATACATTTCTAAAAGTTGAGGGCAGATGAGATGTTCCCTAATTCAGACTAATACATTTTTAATTACATAATCTTGGAAAATATTGGAGTATTGATTCCCTGGGCTAGCTAAGAATAATTACAGACCCATGGGCCTCAGAGAGTCTAACAGTTCAACATCCAAAGGGATGGATGGGATCAAACAGGTGCAAGCAATGAAAAATCTTAAAAGCACCAAGGCAACTGTGATGATGGAAAGTGTTATTGCAGAGATAACTGATAGAATAATTTCTGGTAAATATAGTTGTGAATTATTTTTCCCAAGGCTGCTCTTGGACTGACAGTCAGATCTTGTCTTGCCTGAGGCAAACAGATAATTAGCAATGGCCAGAGATATTTGGGCAACAACCTGTAGTGGAAAAGAAGGAAGGAACACCCAAAGGAAATAAAAAGGCCCATTAAAAGTTTCTGGTTTATGAAATACAAGTTACACGGCCTGGCATATCTAATTAGCTCCCATGGTGATAGACCTCATTACATTCTACATACTGTCTGAGGTCACCATACTTGGCATTCAAAGAATTGTTAAAACTTCAAAGACAGCTTGTTTTACTTCCTTACCTTTGGCACCCCGGTAGGCCTCCACAGAGAGCTGCCATTTTACATTCTCACAGGAAGCTGTACACCTTGAATACTTGCATTGTGGAAGTAAATGTCAAGGATGGACTTTGAACATGGCCACCAACCACTCCTATTCTGCTTGTTTCAGTTGAGGAAGACCTCTTGCCTAGGGGATGGGTAGGTCTGTGGGAATATAAAGAATGAGTAGTCTTAGCCTTCTTTCTTTTACCAATTTTTCTGAGTACTACCTGATAAGTTTCAGGCTTTGTGCAAGGCATTGGGAAGAAAATGCTCAAGAAATGGACAGGTCATGAGACCCTGCCCCTTGTATACAAGAAGTAGCTTGGCTTTTTATGCACCCTTCCCACAAAGAAAGACAATACCTTAATTTAAGAAAACCCATAGCCTCCATCTTTCTAAAACCAGACACCTGCAAGGCCAGGATAGGCATTCCCATATTCCCTCTAGCATAATCAACACAGTTGTCTTTCCATTTGGTTTATCTCTGAGAGTTTCTGGGAAACTTATAACCTAGGCAAAAGATAGGTCCTATTGTTCTATAGCCCCACTTGGGAAGAAAGGAAGGGATAAAGGAGGGAGAAAGGGCAGAGGAAAGAAAAAGCTGTATACACTAAAAGAGACACACCAGATTCAAATTAATTTATTCATTTGGCAAATATTTATTGAGATCTCACTTTGTATCAGGCCCTGTTTTGTCGTTTGGATTTAGAAGTTAAAATAGGGGCTTCCTTGGTGGTGCAGTGGTTAAGAATCCTCCTGCCAATGCAGGGGACACAGGTTCGAGCCCTGGTCCGGGAAGATCCCACATGCCACAGAGCAACTAAGCCCCTGCGCCACAACTACTGAGCCTGTGCTCTAGAGCCCATGAGCCTCAACTACTGAAGCCCACATGCCTAGAGCCCGTGTTCTACAACAAGAGAAGCCACCGCAATGAGAAGCCTGCACACCACAACGAAGAGTAGCCCCCGCTCGCCGCAACTAGAGAAAGCCTGCGCGCAGCAACAAAGACCCAAATCAGCCAAAAATAAATAAATAAATTAATTAATTAATTTTAAAAAAAAGTTAAGATAGACAAAAATCTCTGTCTTCATGGAGCTTGCATTCTAATTGGGAAGAGGCAGATAATATAAAGACACATAGGTAAAATACACACTATGTAAGACAATGATAAGGGCTTAAAAGGAAAACAAAGAAACAAAGAGAAACAGGAAGTGTCGAGGAGAGGGAGGTGCAATTTTTTATGTGTGTTCAAGAAAACCGTCAGGGAGAAGATGATATTTGAGTAATGTATGGAAGGAAGGGAAGCAATGCATGTAAATAATATAAATAGTTGGGAGTAAAATGCTCTAGGTAGTTTGATGAAACAAGTGCAAAGGCTCAGAGGCATTTTCAATGGATACTGAGTCCGTGTAACTATGTTAGAATGAGAGAAGGTGAGAAAACTAGATGATGGAGTCAGACAGGAAATGAAAATCTAGATCATGTAGGGCCTTGTAGGTCCTTTTAAGTACTCTGACTCTGGGATAAGTGAGAGCCATTAAATCTCAAGAGTGTCATGATCTATCTGATTTAGGTTTTAAGGGATTATTGTGTAAGGGTGGAAAGGCTAATGCAAATGAACATACTGGAAACTTGCGCCACAAGGACAATAGCAAGAAGAAGAAAAAGAAACATCTCATCATTAAAAATAGTGTTATTTAGGGCTTCCCTGGTGGCACAGTGGTTAAGAATCCGCCTGCCAATGCAGGGGACATGGGTTTGAGCCCTGGTCTGGGAAGATCCCACATGCCGCGGAGCAACTAAGCCCGTGAGCCACAACTACTGAGCCTGTGCTCTAGAGCCCATGAGCCACAACTACTGAGCCCACGTGCCACAACTACTGAAGTCTGCGTGCCTAGAGCCAGTGCTCCGCAACAAGAGAAGCCACCACAATGAGAAGCCCGCGCACCGCAACGAAGAATAGTCCCCGCTCACCGCAACTAGAGAAAGCACGTGTGCAGCAACGAAGACCCAACACAGCCATAAATAAATAAATAAATAAATAAAAATAAATAAATAAATAAATAAAAAATAAAAATACTGTTATTTATGCTTTCTCAAGAGGACCGTAAAATTTTGACACCATTTACAAATCTCTGATGTCCAGAGAATGTTATTCTGGATTCCTAAGAGAGAGAAAAATTAATGATCAATGAGCTCAAAATGGCTGAATTTGGACCCATGGATAGCATTTCCCAAGAGGCCACATCCTTTTGTACCTCAGACTTAATTTGCTCCTTCAGCATATGATGAAGCACATCTTTAACAGGGTGTGACAACTGACAAGAGAATTAAACTGATGCAAATTAAAACTTTAACAATAACATTACATGGAGCTTAAAATCCTTTGCACTTTTTTTTTTTTTTTTTTTTTTAAGATTTTTAGAAATTTCATGTAATGTCTGAAACATTTATATTAACATGTTTCCATACAAATAACCCAATGAAAGTTTAGTATTAGTTGTTTGTTTTTTTATACTGCAGGTTCTTATTAGGCATCAGTTTTATACACATCAGTGTATACATGTCAATCCCAATCGCCCAATTCAGCACACCACCATCCCCACCCCACCGCAGTTTTCCCCCCTTGGTGTCCATATGTCCATTCTCTACATCTGTGTCTCAACTTCTGCCCTGCAAACTGGCTCATCTGTACCATTTTTCTAGGTTCCGCATACATACATTAATATACGATATTTGTTTTTCTCTTTCTGACTTACTTCACTCTGTATGACAGTCTCTAGATCCATCCACGTCTCAACAAATGACTCAATTTCGTTCCTTTTTATGGCTGAGTAATATTCCATTGTATATATGTACCACAACTTCTTTATCCATTCATCTGTTGATGGGCATTTAGGTTGCTTCCATGACCTGGCTATTGTAAATAGTGCTGCACTGAACATTCGGGTGCATGTGTCTTTTTGAATTACGGTTTTCTCTGGGTATATGCCCAGTAGTGGGATTGCTGGGTCATATGGTAATTCTATTTTTAGTTTTTTAAGGAACCTCCATATTGTTCTCCATAGTGGCTGTATCAATTTACATTCCCACCAACAGTGCAAGAGGGTTCCCTTTTCACCACACCCTCTCCAGCATTTGTTGTTTGTAGATTTTCTGCTGATGCCCATTCTAACAGGAGTGAGGTGATACCTCATTGTAGTTTTGATTTGCATTTCTCTAATAATTAGTGATGTTGAGCATCTTTTCATGTGCTTCGTGGCCATCTGTATGTCTTCTTTGGAGAAATGTCTATTTAGGTCTTCTGCCCATTTTTGGATTGGGGTGTTTGTTTCTTTGATATTGAGCTGAATGAGCTGTTTATATATTTTGGAGATTAATCCTTTGTCCGTTGATTCATTTGCAAATATTTTCTCCCATTCTGAGGGTTGTCTTTTCGTCTTGTTTATGGTTTCCTTTGCTGTGCAAAAGCTTTGAAGTTTCATTAGGTCCCATTTGTTTATTTTTGTTTTTATTTCCATTACTCTAGGAGGTGGATCAAAAAAGATCTTGCTGTGATTGATGTCAAAGAGTGTTCTTCCTATGTTTTCCTCTAAGAGTTTTATAGTGTCCAGTCTTATATTTAGGTCTCTAATCCATTTTGAGTTTATTTTTGTGTATGGTGTTAGGGAGTATTCTAATTTCATTCTTTTACATGTAGCTGTCCAGTTTTCCCAGCACCACTTATTGAAGAGACTGTCTTTTCTCCATTGTATATCTTTGCCTCCTTTGTCGTAGATTAGTTGACCATAGGTGCGTGGGTTAATCTCTGGGCTTTCTATCTTGTTCCATTGATCTATGTTTCTGTTTTTGTGCCAGTACCATATTGTCTTGATTACTGTAGCTTTGTAGTATAGTCTGAAGTCAGGGAGTCTGATTCCTCCAGCTCCATTTTTTTGCCTCAAGACTGCTTTGGCTATTCGGGGTCTTTTGTGTCTCCATACAAATTTTAAGATGATTTGTTCTAGCTCTGTAAAAAATGCCATTGGTAATTTGATAGGGATTGCATTGAATCTGTAGATTGCTTTGGGTAGTATACTCATTTTCACAATGTTGATTCTTCCAATCCAAGAACATGGTATATCTCTCCATCTGTTGGTATCATCTTTAATTTCTTTCATCAGTGTCTTATAGTTTTCTGCATACAGGTCTTTTGTCTCCCTAGGTAGGTTTATTCCTAGGTATTTTATTCTTTTTGTTGCAATGGTAAATGGGAGTGTTTCCATAATTTCTCTTTCAGATTTTTCATCATTAGTGTATAGGAATGCAAGAGATTTCTGTGCATTAATTTTGTATCCTGCAACTTTACCATATTCATTAATTAGCTCTAGCAGTTTTCTGGTGGCAGTTTTAGGATTCTCTATGTATAGTATCATGTCATCCGCAAACAGTGACAGTTTTACTTCTTCTTTTCCAATTTGTATTCCTTTTATTTCTTTTTCTTCTCTGATTGCCGTGGCTAGGACTTCCAAAACTATGTTGAATAATAGTGGTGAGAGTGGACATCCTTGTCTCGTTCCTGATCTTAGAGGAAATGCTTTCAGTTTTTCACCATTGAGAATGATGTTTGCTGTGGGTTTGTCATATATGGCCTTTATTATGTTGAGGTAGGTTCCCTCTATGCCCACTTTCTGGAGAGTTTTTATCAGAAATGGGTGTTGAATTTTGTCAAAAGCTTTTTCTGCATCTATTGAGATGATCATATGGTTTTTATTCTTCAATTTGTTAATATGGTGTATCACATTGATTGATTTGCGTATATTGAAGAATCCTTGCATCCCTGGGATAAATCCCACTTGATCGTGGTGTATGATCCTTTTAATGTGTTGTTGGATTCTGTTTGCTAGTATTTTGTTGAGGATTTTTGCATCTATATTCATCAGTGATATTGGTCTGTAATTTTCTTTTTTTGTAGTGTCTTTGTCTGGTTTTGGTATCAGGGTGATGGTGGCCTCATAGAATGAGTTTGGGAGTGTTCCTTCCTCTGCAATTTTTTGGAAGAGTTTGAGAAGGATGGGTGTTAGCTCTTCTCTAAATGTTTGATAGAATTCACCTGTGAAGCCATCTGGTCCTGGACTTTTGTTTGTTGGAAGATTTTTAATCACAGTTTCAATTTCATTACTTGTGATTGGTCTGTTCATATTTTCTATTTCTTCCTGGTTCAGTCTTGGAAGGTTATACCTTTCTAAGAATTTGTCCATTTCTTCCAGGTTGTCCATTTTATTGGCATAAAGTTGCTTGTAGTAGTCTCTTAGGATGCTTTGTATTTCTGCAGTGTCTGTTGTAACTTCTCCTTTTTCATTTCTGATTTTATTGATTTGAGTCCTCTCCCTCTTTTTCTTGATGAGTCTGGCTAATGGCTTATCAATTTTGTTTATCTTCTCAAAGAACCAACTTTTAGTTTTATTGATCTTTGCTATTGTTTTCTTTGTTTCTATTTCACTTATTTCTGCTCTGATCTTTATGATTTCTTTCCTTCTGCTAACTTTGGGTTTTGTTTGTTCTTCTTTCTCTAGTTTCTTTAAGTGTAAGGTTAGATTGTTTACTTGAGCTTTTTCTTGTTTCTTTAGGTAGGCTTGTATAGCTATAAACTTCCCTCTTAGAACTGCTTTTGCTGCATCCCATAGGTTTTGGGTCGTCGTGTTTTCATTGTCATTTGTCTCTAGGTATTTTTTGATTTCCTCTTTGATTTCTTCAGTGATCTCTTGGTTATTTAGTAACGTATTGTTTAGCCTCCATGTGTTTGTCCTTTTTACGTTTTTTTCCCTGTAATTCATTTCTAATCTCATAGCGTTGTGGTCAGAAAAGATGCTTGATATGATTTCAATTTTCTTAAATTTACTGAGGCTTGATTTGTGACCCAAGATGTGATCTATCTTGGAGAATGTTCCGTGCGCACTTGAGAAGAACGTGTAATCTGCTGTTTTTGGATGGAATGTCCGATATATATCAATTAAATCTATCTGGTCTATTGTGTCATTTAAAGCTTCTGTTTCCTTATTTATTTTCATTTTGGATGATCTGTCCATTGGTGTAAGTGAGGTGTTAAAGTCCCCCACTATTATTGTGTTACTGTCGATTTCCTCTTTTATAGCTGTTAGCAGTTGCCTTATGTATTGAGGTGCTCCTATGTTGGGTGCATATATATTTATAATTGTTATATCTTCTTCTTGGATTGATCCCTGGATCATTATGTAGTGTCCTTCCTTGTCTCTTGTAACATTCTTTAATTTAAAGTCTATTTTATCTGATATGAGTATAGCTACTCCAGCTTTCTTTTGATTTCCATTTGCATGGAATATCTTTTTCCATCCCATCACTTTCAGTCTGTATGTGTCCCTAGGTCTAAAGTGGGTCTCTTGTAGACAGCATATATATGGGTCTTGTTTTTGTATCCATTCAGCCAGTCTATGTCTTTTGGTTGGGGCATTTAATCCATTCACGTTTAAGGTAATTATCGATATGTATGTTCCTATGACCATTTTCTTAATTGTTTTGGGTTTGTTTTTGTAGGTCCTTTTCTTCTCTTGTGTTTCCCACTTAGAGAAGTTCCTTTAGCATTTGTTGTAGAGCTGGTTTGGTGGTGCTGAATTCTCTTAGCTTTTGCTTGTCTGTAAAGCTTTTGATTTCTCCATCAAATCTAAATGAGATCCTTGCCGGGTAGAGTAATCTTGGTTGTAGGTTCTTCCCTTTCATCACTTTAAGTATATCATGCCACTCCCTTCTGGCTTGCAGAGTTTCTGCTGAGAAATCAGCTGTTAACCTTATGGGAGTTCCCTTGTATGTTATTTGTCGTTTTTCCCTTGCTGCTTTCAATAATTTTTCTTTGTCTTTAATTTTTGCCACTTTGATTACTATGTGTCTCGGCGTGTTTCTCCTTGGGTTTATCCTGTATGGGACTCTCTGCGCTTCCTGGACTTTGGTGGCTATTTCCTTTCCCATGTTAGGGAAGTTTTCGACTATAATCTCTTCAAATATTTTCTCTGGTCCTTTCTCTCTCTCTTCTCCTTCTGGGACCCCTATAATGCGAATGTTGTTGCGTTTAATGTTGTCCCAGAGGTCTCTTAGGCTGTCTTCATTTCTTTTCATTCTTTTTTCTTTAGTCTGTTCCGCAGCAGTGAATTCCATCATTCTGTCTTCCAGGTCACTTATCCGTTCTTCTGCCTCAGTTATTCTGCTATTGATTCCTTCTAGTGTAGTTTTCATTTCAGTTATTGTATTGGTCATCTCTGTTTGTTTGTTCTTTAATTCTTCTAGGTCTTTGTTAATCATTTCTTGCATCTTCTCAATCTTTGCCTCCATTCTTATTCCAAGGTCCTGGATCATCTTCACTATCATTATTCTGAATTCTTTTTCTGGAAGGTTGCCTATCTCCACTTCATTTAGTTGTTTTTCTGGGGTTTTTTCTTGCTCCTTCATCTGGTACATAGCCCTCTGCCTTTTCATCTTCTCTATCTTTCTGTAACTGTGGTTTTTGGTCCACAGGCTGCAGGATTATAGTTTTTCTTGCTTCTGTTGTCTGCCCTCTGGTGGTTGAGGCTATCTAAGAGGCTTGATGGGAGGCTCTGGTGGTGGGTAGAGCTGACTGTTGCTGTGGCGGTCAGAGCTCAGTAAAACCTTAATCCACTTGACTGTTGATGGGTGGGGCTGGGTTCCCTCCCTGTTGCTGTGGCGGTCAGAGCTCAGTAAAACCTTAATCCACTTGACTGTTGATGGGTGGGGCTGGGTTCCCTCCCTGTTGGCTGTTTTGCCTGAGGCAACCCAACACTGGAGCCTACCCGTGCTCTTTGGTGGGGTTAATGGCAGACTCTGGGAGGGCTCACGCCAAGGAGAACCTCCCAGAACCTCTGCTGCCAGTGTCCTTATCCCCACGGTGAAACAGAGCCACCACTCGCCTCTGCAGGAGACCCCCCAACACCAGCAGGTAGGTCTGGTTCAGTCTCCCCCAGGCTCACTGCTCCTTCCCCTGGGTCCTGATGCACACATTACTTTGTGTGTGCCCTCCAAGAGTGGGGTCTCTGTTTCCCCCAGTCCCATCAAAGTCCTGCAATCCAATTCCCACTAGGCTTCAAAGTCTGATTCTCTAGGAATTCCTCCTCCCGTTGCCTGACCCCCAGGTTGGGAAGCCTGACGTGGGGCTCAGAACCTTTACTCCAGTGGGTGGACTTCTGTGGTATAAGTGTTCGCCAGTCTGTGAGTCACCCACCCAGCAGTTACGGGGTTTGATTTTACTCTGCTTGCGCCCCTCCTACCGTCTCACTGTGGCTTCTCCTCTGTCCTTGGACGTGGGGTATCCTCCTTGGTGAAGTCCAGGGTCTTCCTGTCAATGATGGTCCAGCAGTCAGTTGTGATTCTGGTGCTCTCGCAAGAGGGAGTGACAGCACGTCCTTCTACTCCGCCATCTTGGTTAATCTCTCCTTTGCACTTTTGACACTGAATTTATGCTAGCTACTAAAAATCACTAGACTAAAAGGTCCTTACAGAACTACCAGTCAAGGACAATGCATTGTCTTTACAAGAAAAATAATACAGAAATTCTTAGTATCAGTAATAGACAGAGTTGATGAGCTAAGGATAGAAGCTTTATATCTCTTTAATCAAACCACAGGATAAAGTTTAAAATTACAGTTCATTACTAGGGAAGACAGCAATTCTGACTGAATCTGGAATAAAGCACATATACGGCTTTTATATTATCTAAGGAATATATGTATGACTTGCCTTTACCTTGTTATCCATGAAGAATTTAGAGCTTATCTCCTTCAAAACAGAACAATGAACAATAACTAGCATTAGGGGCTGAAATGTTACACGTAAGGCAATGCTCCCTTTCACTCCCTATTCTAGTGCAGTTGTAACAACCCTGCCAATGGTCAACCTGTTGCCATATTTGAATCAGTATTGCACATTTAAATTACTTTCTCATTTTGTTATTAATGCTAAACTTATCACTGTGGCTTTCATCAATCTATAGCAAGATGCAGGGCTAAGACAGAGGTACCAAGGTACTAATAGGAGAGCTATTATTTTGGCTGAGCTCCGCATTCCTACTTCCAACTACCTAATGGACACTTTCATGTAGAATTCTCACAAGTATCTCAACTCAACAGCATATCCAAAAGTCCCCTAGTTCCAGTTAACGGGATTGCCAAACTCAAACATCAAAATTAGCATCACCTTTCTTACCCTCACAACCAATAAGCCATTATATTCTGTCAATTCCATCTCAAAAATATCTTTAAAACTCCGGCTGGCTCCATAATGACTCATCACGATAATGGTAAAGCATATTTTTTACTTCCTTGGCCGTATTTCAGAAGTTACTGCTTTTATAGCCACACGTTTGATTATGTTACTTTTCCTCTCAGAAACTTTGTCTGTGTTCATCGCCTTAATAATAGAATCTGTGTTCCTTAATCTTGGGTTCAAAACTCTCTAGAACTTGACCCCAAAGACTTTCCAACCTTTATGTCTGTCCTGGGTAAACGATACCCAGACACCCTCATTTTTTCCCAGAATAGTTCTTCAATCTTCTTTCCCTTACTTAACCCTGAAGCTTCTCTAAAAATTCATTTCAGTAAAGGGCCAGATAGTAAATATTTTAGGCTCTGTGGGCCATGTGGTCTCCATCGCAGTTACTCAGCTCTGCCCCTGTGGCATGAAAGCAGCCAAAGATAATACATAAACAAATTAGTATGGCTGTATCCCAATAAAACTTTAATTACAAAAGCGGGCACAGGCTAGAATTAGGCCCGTGGGTCCTGATTTGCTGGCCAGTGACCTAGATCATAGTACAAAGTGACAATTCTTTTATCAAGCAAGCATCAAATGACCATTCTATTGCTCACAAATCATGAGAAGTTACAAAATATCTAATACTTTGAAAATTTCAAACATATTTTGGAATGTGTACATTTACTTTCATTAAAAATAGAAACAAGGGCTTCCCTGGTGGTGCAGTGGTTGAGAGTCTGCCTGCTAGTGCAGGGGACGCGGGTTCGAGCCCTGGTCTGGGAGGATCCCACATGCCGCGGAGCAACTGGGCCCGTGAGCCACAACTACTGAGCCTGCGCGTCTGGAGCCTGTGCTCCGCAACAAGAGAGGCCACGATAGTGAGAGGCCCGCGCATCGCGATGAAGAGTGGCCCCCGCTTGCCGCAACTAGAGAAAGCCCTAGCACAGAAACGAAGACCCAACATAGCAATCAGTCAATCAATCAATCAATCAATCAATAAATCTTTAAAAAAAAAAAATAGAAACAAGAAGACAAGATAGGGAGGAAAGTACATCCAACATTGTTAGTGACTATGCATCTGGAAATTCCTTTTCCCCAAACTGTACAGAAAGCTATTTCTCAGAAATATTTAACAAAATATAATGCAGGTTAAGAGATTAATTTGCCAGTAAACATATTTCAATTCAATTTGGAATCCATGATGGTAGTAGTGGTCCCTGAGGTTCTCTGTTACATTTCTGTACACATATTCTTTGATTTATAGCGCCCTAAATTTTCTCTCCTATACCCTTTTAATTGGTTTACTGGGTTGCAAAGGATTTTAGTTTGTATACACAAATACATTTGCCATTGTTTGTATTGCTCTTAGCAATCTGTGAATTTCTATAGCCTACACATTATATGAATTTTACAATTTAAAAATGATGTGTGGAGAAACCGAAGAATCAGAGCACAAACAACTTTGTAAAAGAGGGAAAAAGTTGGATGATTTATACTATCTGATTTCAAGATTTACTCTCAAGTTACAGTAGCTAAGACTTGCAGAATTGTTGTAATGTTAGACAAACAAACAGAGAGTACAGAAATAGACCTACGCATATATGATAAATTGATTTTTGACAAAGATGCAAAGGTAATTCAATGGATAAGTGATAGCATTTTCAACAAATGGATGAATGGTGTAGGAATAATTGGACATTTGTAAGACAAAGAGAGAAAGAAAGGAAAGAAGGAAGGAAGGAGGAGAGGGAGGGAGGGAGGAAGAAGGAAGCAAAGAGAGAGAGAGGAACCTCAGCTCTTTTCTCATACAATATACAAAAATTAACTTGAAATGGATCATAGACCTAAATGTAACACTTCAGTATGAAACTTCCACATGAAAACATAGAAGACATTTTTCTGCCTTTGAGTTAGGCAAAGATCTGTTATATAAAATATAAAAATAACAAAACATAAAATTAAAATTGATCAAATGAACAACATAAAATTAAAAATATCTGTTCTTTGAAAGCCATTTCTTAATTCTCTGAAAGAATTATGAAATAGATTGGGAGAAAATATTTGCAATTACCTATCTGACAAAAGACATATCCAGAATATATAAAGAACTCTCTCAACTCAATAATAAGAAGATAAATAATGATTTAAAATGTCCGAAAATTTGAATAAACATTTCATGGAAGAAGAGATATGGATAAGAAATAAGCATATGCAACATTAGTCATTAGGGAAATGCAAAACACAACCACAATGTGATACCATTACAGTCCTATTAGAATGGCTAAAATTCATACAAAACAAAACAACCCAACAAAACCTGTCAATGCCAAGTGCTGATGGAAATGTGGAGCAACTAGAATTTTCTAGATGTGGAGCAACAGGAATTCTCATACTTTGCTAACAGGAATGCAAAATGGTACAACTACTTTAGAAAACAGATTGGCAGTTTCTTACTTCTAGGTATTTCCCCAGAAAAGTGAAAATATGTGTCTACACAAAGATTTGTATGCAAATGTCTACAACAGTTTTATTCATAACCACAAAATACTGGAAACAATTCAAAAGTCTATCAGTCAATGAATGGATACATTCATGCAATGGAATAATAGCAATAAAAAGGAATGAACTACTGATACACGCAACAACACGGGTGGACGTCAAAAGCATTCTACTAAGTGAAAATACAAAAGGCTATATAACTATGATTCCATTTATATGACATTTTGGTAAGGTGAAGATATGAAGACAGAAATCAGATCAGTGGTTGCCTCGGGCTGCAGGTGGGAGGAGGGAACTGAGTACAAAAAAAGATAAGAGAACTTCTTAGGAGTGATGAAAATATTCCATACCTGGAACATGGTGGTGGTTACACAATGAATATGTTTGTCAAAACTCACTGAACTGTTTATCTAAAAAAGGATGAGTTTTACTGTATATAAATTATACCTCAATAAACCCAACTTTAAAAAGATGATATTACTCTGAGGAACACTCTATCCCTAAACGTTTATGAATTTCCTCTGAATTTTTATACATTCAGGAGTCTCTTTCTTGAGCACCTAATCTATGCATGGTTTCATTCTATATCCATGCTTCAGTGATCAGACACAATTTTCCTTCATTAATTTTTCTTTCATCGTAGTATCCTGAATCATTTTTTGAAATTTCTTCCCATGAGTGAACTCAGGAATTTACATATTTACTTTCTTGGTAAGTTCTAAATTCAGAGTTTGATGAGAGTCTGCTTTCCAAGTCTGTACCTGAGCATTAAAGTAAATGGTTCATGTCTTAAGACTCCCTAACTCTCATACATCCTGAAGCCTTACTGCAGAATTGCATTCTTTAACCATGCCCCCAGTTAATAAAGTGCTTTTGGCACTTCAGTTATTAAAATACATGGGTTTGAGGAGGATTTAAAATAGACTTTGTTAATATTTAAAATTCCCCTTTATATTTAATAATCCAAGTTCAATGATATTGTTGGCTATTGGAAAATTACAAGTAAACTTGAGGACCCAAAATCTGGCATCTCTCCCTTCAATGAAGTATTCTAAATGACAGTTACAGGCAGAAGGGTTAACAATGTCTCACATCTTCTTTAGAACAGAGCATTGTTAACAAGGACATTACTTCAGAAATAAAGGAGACAAACCTTGTTATTGTGCATTGAAAATATTTGCATTCCATCCATGTTACAGTTCAGGATTAAAGAACTTTGGCAATGACATTACCCTTTCCAAACCTGAACCTAATTTACCAAGCAGTTAGAGTGACAAAGTAGAAAGCATAGGATTTGTAGTTCATTTGCTCTGTCCACAGATCTGGGTCTCTGTGTAAAGTCTGCAAAATTAAAAGCACAATCAAAGTAGATGTTTAAAGAGAAATGGTGCATGCTATATCTCTGAGATGCCACATAAAATCAAGGCCCTTGGGAAAGTTGTTAAGTAAGGAGTATTGATTTAAATTACTTAACAATAGCAAGAGTACACATACTTTTGCCTCGAAGATTTTTCTTTCTTTTTAAAATAAAAAGTCAGTGATTTGCCAATAGACACGTTCATTCCAAAAACTTAAATGTCAACAGTATCAACAGCATAAACATGAATGTAATATATCTTTCAGAAAGTAAATGTTTCCAAAAACTTTGTGACATACACTTTTTGGAATAGTTATGATTTTGTCTGAGATATATATAAATACACACATACACATATTTAATCACTTATGGGACTCCTGAAAAAAAAATAGTAACTCTAAGACATTTTTACCAAAATGAAATATGAATAATGAATAGTACACTTTTATTGAGGAACTTTTATTGTAGATTAATATTAATCAAAAGTATGTCATAATTAGAAAATAAGGAGAAACAAAAAAATAATTTGTAGTTCAACGATTAGATATAGCCATTTATTTCTTCATTAATTCTGCAAATATCTACTGAATGTGTTCTATGTGCCAGGCAGTGTTTTAGGCACTGCAGGTTCAGCAGTAAACAAAATATATTCAAAATTTCCTGTCCTTATGGGGTTTACAGCAACCTTTACCGTTTTGTTGTACAGCCTTCAAGAATTCAGATATATGTATCGATATATATATATTACACACACACATACATACATACACACACAAAGACAAAAGCATAATGTTATTCTGTAGGTATTACTTGTAACCTACTTTTTAAGACTACACGTGACTGTGATCTTTTAAAAAATTTTTTACTGTGGTAAAATCACTTAACATGAGATCTGCCCTCCTGACAAAATTTTAAGTGTACAATACAGTAATGTTAACTACAGGCACTATGTTATACAGCAGGTCTCTAGAATGTATTCATCTTACATAACTGAAACTTTATACCCATTGATTAGCAACTTCTTTTCTTACCACCAAATATACACTGATATCTTTTTTTTCAATGACTTCATTATATACCATTGTATGGGTCCTCCTAAACTATTTAACAATTCCCTCTCATTGGACATTTAGTTTGTTTCATTTTTTTGCGTTATAAATGGTGCTATGGTAATATGTAAGCATGACTATTATAGCATATGTTATAATTATATACATATATACACACACCCAATTTTTTTTTATCATTGTCAATTCCTAGAAGTGAAAATTTTGTTTCATAGGGTATTAACAATTTTAAGGCCTGTATGACTTTTCTCTATGATTGGTTCTTTTCTGAAATAGAAAAGCTGAAAGCAAAGTATAGCATATGTGCTTCATTCAAGGTGTGAAAACTCTAAACAGTATGCCTAGAGTAGTGTTTATCCTCTGAGGTTGTCGTGATGATGCCAGTGTCTTAGAATCCCAGCACGACGATCAAAAGGGTAGATCACGAACGAAAACCAGTGGTTTTGAGATTCTTTTCCACAAGGATAACCAAGCTTTAGATGAAAAAACCGAATTAATTGACATGTTTTGAACATTTCAATGTACATTTCAGACAAAACTTCATTAGACTTCCATTCCAAGTAATACCCTTGAATTCTTCTTTGCTGTAACAGCAGGGAAGCATCCCAGCTTTCAGAGTTAGTTTTCCTATAATCATTCTTAAGATGCCTATAAACCATTTTATTAATGAAAGTATTTATAAAACATAAACTATAATCTCAAATTTTAAAAATGACATGGCCTTTTTCTTTAGGACATCTGATTTTCTAAATACCTGTGGAAAGTTTAGAATAAAATTTGGTTGCTCTAACATAATGTTTTATTCTGCCTACAAGATGTACTCTTATTATATATGATTTTAAGAGCCAAGTTGATCAATCTTTTTTTTTTGTTGTTATATTTTCTAGCTCCTCATTCATAAATTCTGTATGTCATTTATGGGAAAATAAGTCGCTAATCATATAAAATCAACAAGTACAGGTTTATGGTAAGAAACTAAGATATACCAAAGTAGAAAGGCAAATTTGAGAAAAGTTTGATTTCATATGACAGTTAAAAACATTAAAAAAAAACCATTTATAATTTAATAATTTCTTTCTGAATACAGATTTGTAGTAAGAAATCAGCTACAATCAATGATATGAATAAATTATTCTACTTGTTTTAATTCAACATGATAAAATGGAAATGTGAGAATTATAGTGATCCTTAAATTCAACTCGATCTTTCAAGGTGTTCAGCATTCCCTGATTCCTCACCCAGGTCATAGCAGGGGAGAGATATGATGAATCCTTGCACAGATGTAACTGCCTGTCTAGTATTCCTCTAGTATATAGCATTGTTTGTTCCATATCCTATGGATTTATGTAGATTTTGTAACACGCAGTTCCTCATCTAAGAGCTGGTTGCCAAGTAACATCAGAAGGATTCCAGGACCAAAAGCATTCCATCTTCACAGAGAATTAATTTTTGCCTAATAAGACTTAAGACTTAATAGCTACTTTACCAAGCTGCACAAAAATGTGGTTTGCGAGAGACATCCTTGAAAATATTTAGGGATTTTAAAATTATTATTATTATGGTATTATTATTATTATTATTACTGGGTGCTGAGAACTACTCTAGCGATACCTGCAGGGAAGAAACCTCTAGGATTCTTTTTCATAGTGTGGGCTCTCTTCAATTCCACTCTCCTTGTGGCTCTACTTTTGTTGGGCTTTATAAAAAAATCAAAGTAAAATGAAAAGTAGGCAACAGTATTTGTGTAGTTTTAATTACATCTCTGTTACTATGATTGAAATTGAGAACTTTTTACAAGGTAAGGGTCATTTGTGTTTCTTTTTCTGTGAACTATTGCTCATATCTTTTGCTCTTTTTTAAAAAAAAATCAGACTGTTGATATTTTTCCACTCAATTTTTAGAAACTCTTTAAATGTGAGAGATATAATTTATGATATTATTTATACATATTTTTCCCAGTTTGTAGTTTGCTTGTGGTATTTTATTTTTCTGTTCAACAGCTTTATAAAATATTTATCTATATATCTATATCTCTATCTTTCTAATCAAATTATCAGTCTTTCCTTTTATTGCTTCTGTATTTTTAATCATCGGAAATGTCACAGGTTTGGTTTCCCAGGAAGCTGACTCTGAGATGGAAACTATAGTGCTGGACTTTATTAAAGAATCTGTCTTAGTCAGCTCTGGCTGCTATAATAAATACCACAGAAGGGGTGGCTTAAATAACAAACCGTTGTTTCTCACAGTTCTGGAAGCTGAGAAATCCAAGACCAAGGTGCCAGCAGACTTGGTTCTTGGTGAGAGTCCTATATGGTTTCCATCTCTCTGTACTCACATGACCTCTTTGTATGCATGCAGAGAGAGAGCTCTGGTCTATCTTCCTCTTCTTATAATGACACTAATACCATTATGGGGCTCCACTCTTATGACCTTATTTAAACCTAAGTATTTCCCAGAGCCTCAATCTCCTAATACCATCATCTTGGAGGTTAGGGATTCAACATATGAATCACAGAAGGAACACAAACATTCAGTCCATAACAGAATCCTTGGGACTAACAGGTGTGGATCAAAGGACTCTCAACACTAGGGTAATAAGCTCTTTATTCCTGAAGAGGATCTAGGTGGCACATCAAAGCATTTACCATGGGAAATTCTCTCCACTCCAAGAAATGAAACAAAGGGATAAAACAACACAGCTAATAAGGTATCCATCTATGGCTTCTTATACTACTTGAATAGTTTAATTTTGTACATTAAATCTCTGATCCATTTGAAATGGTGTGACAAACTGAGCCAATGTTATATTTTCAGACTTTCAGTGGTCCCAGTAATATATTAAAAAGATGATTTGAAAAGTTATCCATTATTCTAAAAGTCTAAATTTCCATATATGTTTAGGTTTGTCTCTGGATTTCTTTTTTGTTCTATTAGTATATCTGCTCATGTGCTAATACCACATCATTTTAATTATTTAGGTGTTGTAATGTGTTTTAAAACCTTTCACTAACCATTTCTTTTTTTATTTTTAAGGGTTTCCCAGATATTTTTCCTAGATAAACTTTACAACTAACTTGTCTAACTATAGAAAAATTGTATTTTATTTGGATTTCATTAGATTCATAGATTAACTTAGGGAAAACTGACATAAATCAACTTTGGAAAAGCTGATATCTTTATTATGTTGTGTTCTCCTTTCAATGAAGACAGTATATCCTTCTAAATGCTCAGATCTATTATGTCTTTCAAGAATATTCTATAGTCTATAAGGGTTTTGTGCCCCTTTTTTGTCATGTTTATGCTTAGGTTTAAAAAAATTTTTTGACTTCCTATTATAAATGGAATCTCCTCTTACACTATTTTCTAACTGGTTATCGTTCAGGTTCCCTGCTTTATTAAGTAATTAATAATTTAAATCTACTTTAAAATTATTTTAGTTCTTTTAAAATTTTATACTATTGATATAAAAAATCTCCAACATATACAAAATTGAGAAAAGTGAATGATAAATCCCCATGTGCCCATTATTAGATGCAACAATTATCACTTCATTACTAATCTTATTCCATCTAAAACCCAACCTACTTCCTCTCTCCAAGATTATACTGAAGCAAATCCAAGGTATCATATCATGTAATCTCTATGTATTTCAGTATATATTTCCAAAAGATAAGTACTCTTTTTAAAACATAGCTTCAATGCTACTAGTCCACCAAAAGTCCCCAACTATAATAATTCCATATTATTATCAAATATTTAGTCAATGATTAAACTTCTCCAATTATCTCATCAATTTTTCAGAAGTTTGTTTATGCCAATCAGTATACAAATAACGTCCACACATTGCAATTGATTGATATATTTCATTTAATCTATAGGTTACCTCTCCATCTCTTTTTTTTCCCCTTGCACTTTATTTCTTGAAGAAACTGGATCACCTGTTCTGTACAGTTTTTCATAGTTTTGCTGACTGCATTCCTGTAGCATTTTTAAGCATGTTCCTCTCTTCACTGAATTTCATGTAAATTAGTAGTGCGAACAAGAGGCTTCATTAGACTCAGATTTGATTTTGTTTTTTTTTTTGGTTAAGAATATTTCCTAAGTGCTATAGTGAATTTCCAGGAGGGAGCACATAAGGTCTGATTGTATCTGTTTTAAATCTAATAATTCATTAGACTTTGCAAATTGATAATATTCTAATTTTACCACTCTTTTATTTATTAGCTAGAACTCTTCTATAAAGAGTAACTTTTCTTTATCATCTATTTGATTACACTGAAATACAGTTCATAGAGCAATGGTAGAATAAATGCTTGATTCTTCTTCTTTATAATAGCTTTTAAAATTATGTGTTATATTTGTAGTATGCTCTAAAGGTGGCCAATAAGCTTTTCTTATTATCATTATGGACTCATGTATTAAACATATTTGATGTATTTAAATCCCTTGTAAATTTTCCCATTTTGGGTGGTCAGTGGGAGACTCTTCAAGTTAGCTCTTTTTGATATGACCCTAATAGTGATGATAGCTTCCTTGTTTTCTGCCTTGAAAATATGTTCCTTACTGTCTTTTACATTCCCTGTCCCAAACTGGGGATCAGGCACTTCTCCCAGGAGCCCTGGTTCCTTTAATAGGAAGTAGTATTTTGAGATCATAATCTAGGTACTTAAAGTGCTCTTTGTTATTGGTTTTTCATTGTTCCTACACCCTTTCTTGTTGCAGAGCTAGGAAATGTTTTTTTGCTGTTGTTAAGATAAAATAGATCTTGCACACAAACAGATAATTCTAATTCAGATATAGCACTGAAGATTTTTATTTAACCTCATTGCACTTACGTGTGCTTCTCCTTTTTCATGTAACAGGTATCTGGGTTCTCAATGACATCAATATAATTATTAATTTGCTTTATCCCACAACATACATGACGGTTTCAGGATGATAGTAAAAACATTATCACCAACACCATTACATTCATTTCTTTCATTTTGTTTTGATGTTTATGTATTCCCTTTTAAAACAATTCTTTATAATTATGCAGAATATTTACATGGTTCCAAAATCAAACCTACAAAATAAGAAGTCTAGCCAGCTTCTACCATGTCTATTTTCTCTCCTTTCCTCCTATAAATATTTAGATATATAATTTGAGAGAAAAGCTAGAAGGGAACTAAAGGGAAAAAAACTTGGACTCAGAGGTTAAAGTTCAATCTTTGCATGAAAGTTGTGTAACAAGAGTTGGAAATATTCATATTAGGAAGTTAGAAGAGAAAGTGGAATAATTTAAAATATTTCATTGATTGGCTAAAAGAGGAAACAGTCAACAATGCCAAAGTCAGCAGAAAATCTTGGTAAAAGTTGACAGAAGTAAAGCTATTGGATTTCTCAATAATAAGGCCTTTTAAAAAAAATTTCAGAGAGATAAGTTTCTTTGAAGGAGCAAAGCAGAGTTTCAAAGAGCAATAAGGGAATGATTGGAAAGGAAATAGAGAAAGGCAGCCTAAAAACTTACTTGTGATGCTGGAAGTTTGAAAGGTAGGAACACACAGGTCTATTGCTAGCTTGAGAAATACAGTCAAATGCAGATTCTTTATTTTCCCAATAATGAAAATCTTAAAGTCAAAGAGGGAGCTATCAGAAGGAGAAGCTAGAATGAGGGAGGTAGGAGGTAGATGGGCCCCTGGGCAGAGCAGCCGGAGTGTGTCAAGTGGAGTAGATTGGAGCTTTGTCTTCCCTGACACTCCAAAGACAAAGTTAATGGCAGGAGCTGAGCTCTGCTGGAGTAAAGAGGTAAGAGGACCACATCTGTCACTCCTGAGGTCAAGGAAACCTCCCCGACTGCACATGAACAGGAAGGCTCCTCGGGGGTCAAAAAGGGAGAGGGCGTCACCCCATAATAAGTGTGGAATACTCCCTTTAGCCTTTGCACTGGAATCCATCTTGGCAAAACGATGTGCATGCATATTGGGAGGGACTTGGACAGGTCAGGCGTGGAAAAGAAGCGAGATAATTTGCCAGAGGAGACCAAAGACCCAGAAGACCTGCCGCATATAAGTGATTTATTTTTTATAAATTTATTTATCTATCCACTTATTTATTTTTGGCTGTGTTGGGTCTTCGTTGCTGTGCGTGGGCTTTCTCTAGTTGCGGCGAGCAGGGGCTACTCTTCGTTGCGGTGCACGGGCTTCTTCTCATTGCGGTGGCTTCTCTTGTGGCGAGTGGGGGCTACTCTTCATTGCAGTGCACGGGCTTCTCGTCGCAGTGGCTTCTCTTGTTGCAGAGCATGGGCTCTAGGTGCATGGGCTTCAGTAGTTGTGGCACAAGGGCTCAGTAGTTGTGGCTCGCGCACTCTAGAGCACAGACTCAGTAGATGTGGCGCACGGGCTTAGTTGCTCTGCGGCATGTGGGACCTTCCCAGACCAGGGCTCTCAAACCCGTGTTCCCTGCATTGGCAGGCGGATTCTTAACCACTGCACCACCAGGGAAGCCCCATATAAGTGATTTAAATCACCTCGCTGGCACGCCCCTCCTCGTTAGGGAGGACAACAACACCCTTTCTCTCCGGGTGTGTATTTCTGCCTTGCTTCTGTCTTAAATAAACTACTTCTCTGTGTGTTCTCCCACATGTTGTGCTGTGCTAATAATAATAAACTGTGTACCTGTTTTTATAGTTTTTGCCTCCTTGAAACATCCTTGCTTTCAAACGGGGGCAAGAGCCAGGGCAACTTTGCTTCTAGCCTCTGACCCCCGGTGGCCTGGCAGCTAGGATTCCTGGTTTTCATCCAGGCTACTCAGGGTCAATTCCTGGGCAGGGAGCAAAGATCCTGCTCCAAGACTGCTCACTGCTGTGCCTCAGAGAACATGAGAACATGGAAATGCTGGAACAAATCTCTCAAGAGTAAGGAAGGAATGAATCTAAGGATAGAGAACAGCCAGCAATTCAGCCTCCATGCACAGAGACCAGGGCGCTAAGTGAGAATTTTGGGACATGCAGCTTATTCCAAGGAAGCATGTAATAAATCCAGACTTCTGAGTCTTTCCACACCAAAGTTGAATTCTTCCACAGAGGCTGATTCCATTCCTCACTTAGATCCCTGGAAATAAAAACATCCCATGGCGGGCTTATTCCCCTGAGTCAGGATTCCCCATGAAACAAAACTAACTGAGTTCACTGCTAGTTTATTCTGAGCACACAACCCGCAGTTTCTAGTCTACTCCTAATACACTGCACCTGATTGTTTTGGAAGCCTTGAAATCAGCTCAACTTGGAATGGTCACATCTTAGTTATCCTTGGTCACTGTCTAGGTTGGACAACCCTTGGATCATCCAAATTCTTTCAAACTCTTATTTCCATATTGCTCCATATAAGCCTATCTTGACCATAAGACCATGCCCCCACATTTCTTCTTCCTCTTAAACCTTCCTACTGTGTCCTATGGTAACTCTTATTTCATGGTAAACTATCTTATATCTCAACCTCTTCATGAGAGGTTCCGCCTACCTCCTAGCCCAAATCTGTATTCACCACTGCTATTTCTAAACCATTATTTGTTTTCTTTCTGACAACTGTTCTTTTGAGACATATACTGTCCCACTGAATCTGTCATTCATTAATGTCTCATCTTGTGTCAGTTTCTCAGCTTGGTTTGTCAATCGCTTGACAGGGTCAAGAAGAAAAAAAAATGGATGTACAGCAGTTAAATTGCTAAGGAAGAGCATGGAGTGTCTGGAGAGCAGAATTAGACCAGACACGGGAAAGGTGGACTCAAGGGTAGGCAGAATGTGTGAGCCACATAAAATCCTTAAATAATGGATAAGGTACGTGGTATGTCGGAGCTGGCTCATACTAGTTTACAAGAGCCAGTTGTTAAATTTTCAGAAATTTTGCAAGCTCTTACGTTGATAGCTTGAAATGGGACATCATGGGAGTATTTATACCATGAAAATCTGCAAATGCTACAAATCAGGACTCATTTTCCTCTGAGAGCCAGTTCTTAAATATTTACCAGCACACCACTGGGTGATAGGGAGGAAGAGGAAATGAAATACTGAGTGGATGCAAGGTCAGGAAAGTTGAAGGCAAATTTTACCTAATTCAAAAATTCTGTCTAGGAACACTATCACCAAGAAATAAAGTAGAAGTCCAAGAAATAAAAAATAAGGAAGATTTAAACGGTAGATCCAAAAGGGGTAAAATTAAAGACAGGTTCCAAAGAAAAATAACTGGAACATATCCTTCTTTTAACTTAACAAATAGATTTCATCTTTATTAATGAGGCTGAACCACAACTGTATGGAAATGAACGGAGATGATATTGGCAGGTTCTCCTATGTCACTGGATACTCTTGTGTTGAACTCAGCACACAGCATTTGTTTATTCTGTGCTTATCTAGGCTACTGGGTACAGCTTCAGGCTCCAAAAACTTAGATGGGGTCAAGAACCTAGAAATTGACAAGAATAATGAGAATATGGAGAAGATATGGCTCTTAGGAGCATCTATACAGTGAAATAAAAAGGGTGGAGTTTATATCCTGTCTACCCTCATCCACTGAATGATATCGTGCAAGTCACACAACCACTCTGAACTCATTTCCTAAGCTATGATGTGGCAACGGAGATACCTATCTCTTAGTGTAGCTGTGAAAATTACTCAGGTTTATGAAGTTTCAAGTGTTGAGTCTGGTGCCTTGCTCGTAGCAGATACTAAAACGTGTGTTCCCATCTCATTCTTAATTCTTTCTTCTCCATGAGGTAAGGCTAAATACATATTCTTGAGAAGAGAATAAGAAGTCAGACCGAAGTGTATGAAGGAGTTTCTCAGTAGTTCTCTTTTTTTCACGTCGTTGGAAAGCTCTAATCCAGGGGTTGGCAAACTTTCTGTAAAGAGGCAGAGAGTAAGGCTTTGCGGTCCACAGAGTCTCTGTCCCAACTACTCAACTCTGCTGTTATAGTACAAAAGCAGCCACAGACAATAAATCAACAAATATGTGTGTGGCTGTGTTGTTAATAAAACTCTATTTATGAACACTGAAGTTTAAATTTCAAATTATTGTTCATGCTATGAATATCTTTTCTGTTTTTTTCAACCACTTAAAATGTAACAATCTTTCTGAGCTCACAGATCATATAAAAACATGTGGAAGGCTGAATTGTGCCTGTAGAGTGCAGTTTGCTGACACCCGCTCTTATCTCATACTTCAGGAATAAATTGGGATAGGCCAGTAGTTTTGAAACATATTTTAAAATCTTGGAATCCGGGCTTCCCTGGTGGCGCAGTGGTTGAGAATCTGCCTGCCAATGCAGGGGACACAGGTTCGAGCCCTGGTCTGGGAAGATCCCACATGCCGCGGAGCAACTAAGCCCGTGAGCCACAATTACTGAGCCTGTGCGTCTGGAGCCTGTGCTCCGCAACAAGAGAGGCCGCGATAGTGAGAGGCCCGCGCACCGCGATGAAGAGTGGCCCCCGCTTGCCGCAACTGGAGAAAGCCCTCGCACAGAAACGAAGACCCAACACAGCCAATAAATAAATAAATTAATTAATAAATTAAAAAAAAATCTTGGAATCCTTTGTTCAAAGAAAATCTTGCATGACAACCACTTGTTAGCAGAGTTTCTGTGAGGACGGGAATTTAGCATCCCTCCCATTCCCTCAAGAACCTATCTTTCCACCAACACTTACACACACACACACACACACACACACACACACACACACAATCTCCTGAAGGGATTTTATGGGACACTTTTCTGGAAGTCTTACAATGAAACATCAAAAAGAAACACTGATAATTTTGCACTATCCGACCCCCTTTAAGGCAAACAAGATCCGAACACAAAAAAGCCAGGGAACAGTAATTAAGAGAGCCCTCCAAAGGCTACACATCCTTAAAGTTGTTTTTTTCCCCTACATCAGACTTCTTATTTATGCTTTCAGACACTTGTCTCTCAAATGAACCTTTCTCTCCTCTGATGAGAATCTCCATAAACCGAACACTGTAGTTTATCTCTCTTGTCCGCATGATGGTTTGATCCTCTCTCCTTTCTTGGCTGTACTGGTGTCTGTTATTGGGATTTGGCCTCTGCTTTGGCCCTGAGCACATGGCACATGCAGTTCTCAGTCACCCTGCTATCCCAGATCCCTGACCACACCAGCCAGATCTTAGTTATGAAAAATGCCCTCCAATCAATTCAGTAGGAAGAAAACCCATCAAAGCAAAATCTCTGTACAGACATCCATGGAGAACTGTCAAATGTCAGACTACATTAATAAAGGATGTAAAGAAGGAAACAAACATTTAGTTAGGTCTGCTATGTGGCAAGTGCTGTGCTAATCATTCATGCTAAAATTAAGAAAAATTTGACAAGCATTTTATGAATGGTGTAAAGTGCAACCCAATCTTAGGAAAGAAGTTAAAATGAGTGATTTTCTAAGTCCTCCCCCTTCAGGTAAAGTATGAGTTCCTTCCTTCATGGAGCTCTGTAGATACATTTTCTAGCAAGGAGAGATACCTGGAGAAAAAAGTAGATCCAAGAAAAAACTATTTTGAAAGACTGTTAAAGGCTTCCACTGGCATCTGGGAAAACCAGACTACTTTTGGTACAAACACAGATACAGATATTGAAAAGAAAAACACAAATATGTTAAAAAGCTACTCCTCTGTCACTAACACTAGCAGATAGATGAACAGACTTTCCTATGCACGCAATCCAACTGCAAGGATGGGGCCCGTTATACAGGGCAATTCGAGATGCTATCTTTAGGTGTGAAAGTAAACAAACCAAGAAAACAAAAACATAAACAAAACCAAACAAAACCTTTGGCTTGAGCTTTAATTCCAGTGTGGTCATGTTCTGTCATACACATAATCTCAGATAATATGTGTCAAGTGAAACAAAACGACCGAGCATTTACATTAAGAGCTGGCTTTAGCTCCTGTACAAATTCAAATAAATGTTTTTCAAGGCAATATTTGAAAGTCATTGCTTCTAATATCTTTCATTACCATCTTCCGGACTGTATCAGAAAAAAACACATAGCAGCTGAGATGAGACAAATCAAATGACCTGCATGTATTAATTAACCACCATGTGTCTACTTTCCGAGGACTTGTAGATCTACTCTCCAACTTTCCCCACACTGCTTTATGACCTGGGGAAAGACTTTTAGGGACTGTATCAAATGAGTTTCCTGGGCCTCTACTTTAAGTTGGGTGCAACCAATGGAAAGTACCTCCTGGAGATCAGCAAGGAATGTGAGTTGAAGGTTTTTATTTTCCTGGCTCTTTCCTTGTTTGACAAAATTAACGGGGGCTCCATTTCGCTCCTGAACGCTAACACTCTTGTGTGCTAGGAACCATTCCCTGCCCCCTGTATCTTCAGGCCAAGTGGTGATAATGGCTCCTTACTGTTGCTACTCTTGGGGTACTTTATTGTGCCTTGTTAGTTTCCTTTAACGGTGCTCACACATTTGCAGGTAGTACGTTCATTAAGCTCTCCTCAATCCTCCCCTTAGAGCTGCTGCCTACTTCCTATGCTGACCCTGAGTGATAATGCCCCTATTTTTCACTCTTATTTGAGATTGAACAAAGAGAATCAGATTCATTGTTTTCTAGCCAACGTTGTATATTGATATCCTTTATTGTACACCTGTTGCAGCAAGTTCTAGGGAGTGAAAAGCATCATACGGGGGCCCACAGAGAACTTCAAATGTTGCATTTCTCAAGCACACTCGTTCAGGGATATTTATATTACCATCTTTGGATATCTTGCATGTGTATTATATTCTTTCTGTATATGAAATAACTCATCATAAAAATGCAACAGCGAGACAAAATTATTTGCAGTAAGTAAAGCTTTTATGTGTATATATGCATGGGAAAGTTTCTGAAAGGAATTAGAAGAAAATAATATTAGTTTCATTAGATCTTGAGATTCTGGGTGATTATTTCCTTATATTTTTCAAATTTTCTACAGTAAGTCAAAATATATAGTCAATAATAAGCAGTAAATACTTGGTAAAAAGGGAATAGCTTCAAACAAGTTCTAGACCAGTTACTGTACTAAATCATTTCACTGATAATTGGAACCACTTAAAAGAGGAAACCCCAAATAAAAGTTCAGACACGTGACTAAAAGGCAAAAAGAGGAAAATGCCCTATGAGCCAATGAGAGTGTCACCTCTTCAACAATTATGTCATAGGAAAAGGATTTCAGGAGACCATTAGGATATGAACTTGCTTATAAAGCTGCCAAAGGTGACCTTAATCATCCAGTCATGTTCTGTTCAGAACCATTATTTGGTTTTCAGTTGCTATGAATAGTAGCTGTGTGATATAGTCATGTTTAAAGGGATAGTGGCTGTTCATTTTCATCTGCAGTCTCTCCTTTAGGCTGTCATTAAGATTTCATGGAGTTTGCCAAACGTCTGTCCCCTGAGACCTTGCAAAATGAGTGGCAAGTACAAAGACTTTTGATGCTCAATGTCAGGAGGACGATTCACTTGGCTGTGCTGCAGCCCAGCAAGGCCAAGACCTGTTATTCAGATGATATTTAATAACAAACATGCCAATTACTGGACTTTTATTAACTGTCTGGATAAGTGAAGTATAGATATATGAAAAATGGTGTTTGATAACATCACGTTGATTAAATAAGGTCTTGCCAGCATTATTCATTATAACACAGTATCCAATTTTGCTATTTAGATTTGAGTCAGGTAGCATGATTTTATAACCTATGGTCTCCTTATCATAACCCTTCCCTAGTGTCACTCAAACAACAGACTAGGTAGAGGTCCTTGTTTAGCTTGACTCCTTTTCCTCCCTCAGCACATATGTCTGATCTTTCTCTAACTCTTTATACCACCTTTGTTTGTACTAAAGATATTAATAAGTAAAAATTCCAGTCACTAGTGTTTTTCTGATAGTTTTAGGTACAATATATTTTTAAAAATCTGGTCCCTTAATTAAACTAAATTAAACATTCCCCTATATAACATGGCATGAAACAATGTGAAGCATGATAGGATAATCATTTGCGGACTTAATGTAATTAATTTTTAAATAGGGAACCAAGAAGCATTTTATGAGGCTGCATATATGGTTTCATAAATTCACAGAATATTTGGTTTGGAAATGGTCTTAAAGATCAGCTAGTCCAACCATTCACTCAGTGCTTGAATCCCTTCTAAAACATCTCCATCTGTTTGTCTCTGTCATCCTTGAACTGCTCTAGGAAAGAAGAACATTTTTTCAAGCAACTGATTTGAAATAGGAGGTACTAATTTCCTTATACGGTCATCTATCGGTATCCACAGGGGATTGGTTCCAGGACTCCTGTGGATAACAAAATTCATGGTGCTCAAGTCCCTTATATAAAAGGATATAGTACAGTCAGCACTCCATATCTGCTGATATGAAGGGCCAACTGCACATATGTATATAAAAATATTACACAAACATGATTACTGCTCCTTATTTTAAATTTATTATGAAATATGTGACTGGGAAAAAGAGAAGAAAAAAATTCTTCCCTAGTTTTCTTACATGTATTCCTTTTTAAAATAAATTTGACAATCCTGGAGGACTCAGAGCTTTCCTCTTCTTTGACCCACAAAATGAAATAATTAAATAATGGCAAAGACCCTAGTTTCTAGGACACATGCAAAGATCTAAAACAAAACGTCGAATGAAGCATCATTTTCATCTTTTAAATTTATTTTGACCACCTGTGTTTCATCCAGCAAGTCAAGTCAAATAGGCACAGAGCTTCTTGCCAAGAATATGTTCGAAATAAAAGACACACTGGAAAACTCACACAGTCCTCAAAAAGCTGTATTGTATAGGAAAGCAAGAGAACCACCAAAAAATCACTATCAGCTGTTAAGAGGATAATTGTAAGTTTCCTGGTGCAAAGAAAGTTTCATGAAGAAGTGATTTTAGAAATCTTTTGACTCTAGCTATAAAATGTGTTTGGCAAATCTTGGAACATAAAATGCCCTTCTTCCTTAAAAATCTGACTTGCTGCAATGCCTGAAGTCCCTCCGTCCCCAATCTGAATTAGAGAAGCATGGCTTTGGGGTTTAAAGGCCTCTTCATTTTCAGGATCCCCTGGCACCAAGCCCCTAACACAGACTCATTATAATGTAAAGCCTTAGTGAAGAGGTGACTGGTCTGTAATGAGATACTGAACAGGCTTTTGGCAGATAGCAGGGATCTCAGAAGCTGAAAGATACAGAAAGAGGAAGAGGGAGGTGAACTGAAGATAAACTTCACTCCCTCCTCAACTTTCTCAGGGCTAGGCTTTCCACTGTACATTACCTTATTTATTCTTACATTTGGATTATTTTGAAAGTCTTATAAACCTACCTAAGGCCAGGGAAAAGACTGTCAAACACTTTTGTTGAACCAAATGTATGGAACTAAGAACCTTTCTTCATAAATCAAATCTGTCCTTAAATCTTGGGAGATATCTTTACAAAATCATGAATACTCTTAAGGATAAAAGCTCCTTCTTGTTTAGCATTGTGCTGGATACATATTATGTGTTTCATAAAAGTACTTTATTGAGAATAGCTGAACAGCATTTCTAGTGATAAAGCAAGTTCCATCGTGAATCATTTACCCAGCAGCTACGGGGTAAATGGAATTAAGTAAGAGTCGTAAGACTTAATCAATTTCTCTATATACTTTCACTTTCTAAATTGGCAAAAGAATCTCAGATAAAGAACAGACTTCAAAATGAGTACATTCAAAGAAACAAATAAGCTGTTTGTTTTATACTCAGTTATGACTATTGTAAATAAATTATTCATCTAAAAGCTGAAAGACTTACGTCACTTAAGTGCTTGGGATAATCAAAAGTAAACTGGGTTCAATTAACAAAAAAGGGGAAGCAGAGAGAATAAAGCAGAAAAAAAAGACTTAGTCAATGATAAAATATTGCAAAATCATAATGAAAATATGTAGGACCTTTGAAAAGATAAACAAAATCGATAAACCTTTAGCCAGACTCATCAAGAAAAAAAGGAGAGAGAGGGCCCAAATCCATAAAATCAGAAATGAAAAAGGAGAAGTTACAACCAACACGACAGAAATACAAAGGACCATAAGAGACTACTATGAACAACTATATGCCCATAAAATGGAAAACCTAGAAGAAATGGACAGATTCTTAGAAAGGTACACTCTCTCAAGACTAAACTGGGAAGATACAGAAAATATGAACAGACCAATTACTGGTAATGAAATTGAATCAGTAATTTTGAAACTCCCAACAAACAAAAGACCAGGACCACTTGGCTTCATAGGTGAATTCTGCCAAACATTTAGGGAAAATTTAACACCTATCCTTCTCAAACTATTCCAAAAAATTGCAGAGGAAGGAACACTCCCAAACTCATTTTATGAGGCCACCATCACCCTGATACCAAAATCAGAAAAAGATAACATAAGAAAATTACAGGCCAATATGACTGATGAACATAGATGCAAAAATCCTCAACAAAATACTAGCAAACAGAATCCAACAATACATTAAAAGGATCATACACCATGATCAAGTGGGATTTATCCCAGGGATGCAAGGATTTTTCAATATCCTTAAATCAATCAACGTGATACACCACATTAACAAACTAAAGAATAAAAACCATATGATCATCTCAATAGATGCAGAAAAAGCTTTTGACAAAATTCAACACCCACTTACTATAAAAACTCTCCAGAAAGTGGGCAAAGAGAAAACATACCTCAACATAATACAGGCCATATATGACAAACCCATAGCTAACATCATACTCAACAGTGAAAAGCTGAAAGCATTTCCTCTAAGATCAGGAACAAGACAAGGATGCCCATTCTCGCCACTTTTATTCAACATGGTTTTGGAAGTTCTAGCCGCAGCAGTCAGAGAAGAAAAATAAATAAAAGGAATCCAAATTGGAAAGGAAGAAGTAAAACTGTCACTGTTTGCAGATGACATGATATACATGTCTATATATAGAAAATCTTAAAGATGCTACCAGAAAACTACTAGAGCTCATCGATAAGTCTGGTAAAGTTGCAGGACACAAAATTAATGCACAGAAATCTGTTGGATTTCTATATACTAAAAATAAAGTATCAGAAAGAGAAATTAAGGAAACAATCCCATTTGCCATCACATCAAACTGAGTAAAATACCTAGGAATAAACCTACCTAGGGAGGCAAAAGACCTGTACTTGGAAAACTATAAGATATTGATGAAAGAAATTGAACACAGCATAAACAGGTGGAAAAATATACTGTGTTCCTGGATTGGAAGAACATTGTTAAAATGATCATACTACCCAAGGCAATCTTCAGATTCAATGCGATCTCTATCAAAATACCAATGGCGTTTTTCACAGAACTACAACAAATAATTTTAAAATTTGTATGGAAACACAAAAGGCCCTGAATAGCCAAAACAATCTTGAGAAAGAAGAATACAGCTGGAGGAATCAAGCTTCCTGACTTCAGCCTATACTACAAAGCTACAGTAATTAAGACAGTATGGTACTGTCACCAAAACAGACACATCAATCAATGGAACAGGATAGAAAGGCCAGAAATAAACCCACACACTTATGGTCAATTAATCTACAGCAAAGGAGGCAAGAGTGTACAACGGAGAAAAGAAAGTCTCTTCAATAAGTGGTACTGGGAAAACTGGACAGCTACATGTAAAAGAATGAAATTAGAATATTCTCTAACCATATACAAAAATAAACTCAAAATGGATTAAAGACCTAAATGTAAGACCACTCTCTTACTTCGAGAGCGGCATGGACATATATACACTACCAAATGTAAAATAGATAGCTAGTGGGAAGCAGCCGTATAGCACAGGGAGATCAGCTCGGTGCTTTGTGACCACCTAGAGGGGTGGGATAGGGACGGTGGGAGGGAGATACAAGAGGGAGGAGATATGGGGATATACCTATATGTATAGCTGATTCACGTTGTTATAAAGCAGAAACTAACAGACCATTTTAAAGCAATTATACTCCAATAAAGATGTTAAAAAAATAAAAATAAATGTAAGACCAGACACTATAAAACTCCTAGAGGAAAGTATAGGCAGAACACTCTTTGACATAAATCACAGCAATATTCTTTTTTGGATCTGTCTCCTAAAGCAAAGGAAATGTAAGCAAAGGTAAACAAATGGGACCTAATTAAAATTAAAAGCTTTTGCACACCAAAAGAAAGCATCGACAAAATGAAAAGACAATCTAATGAATGGGAGAAAATATTTGCAAATGATATGACCAATAAGGGGTTAATATCCAACATATATAAACAGCTTATACAACTCAACATCAAAAAAACAACCCGATTAAAAAATGGGCAGAAGTACTGAATGGAATTTTTTCAAAGAGGAAATGCAGATGGCCAACAGGCACATGAAAAGATGCTCAACATTGCTAATCATCAGGGAAATGCAAATCAAAACCACAATGAGATATCACCTCACACCTGTCAGAATGGCTGTCATTAAAAAGAACACAAATAACAAATATGGGTGAGGATGTGGAGAAAAGGAAACCCTCTTACACCATTGGTGGGAATGTAAATTGGTGCAGACACTGTGGAAAACAATATGGAGGTTTCTCAAAAAACTAAAAATAGAACTACCATATGACCAACCAAATCTAGTCCTGGGTATATATCCAAAAATAAAAATAAAAATACTAATTCTAAAAGATACATGCACCTCAGTGTTCATAGCAGCATTATTTACAATTGTCAAGATATGGAAGCAACCTAAGTGTCCATCAAAAGATGAATGGATAAAGAAGATGTGCCATATATATATATATATATATATATATATATATATATATATATATATATATATATATATATATATATATATATATACATACAATGGAATACTACTTAGCCATAAAAAAGAATGAAATCTTGCCATGTGTAGCAATGTGGATGGACTTGGAGGGCATTATACTAAGTGAAATAAGTCAGAGAGAGAAAGACAAATGCTGAATGACATCACTTATATGTGGAATCTAAAAAATACATCAAACTAGTGAATATAACAAAAGAGAAGCAGACTCGCAGAAATAGAAAACAAACTAGTGGTTACCGGAGGGGAGAAGGAAAGGAGGACGGGCAAGATAGGGGTAGGGGATTAACAGGTACAAACTATTAGGTATAAAATAAGCTACAAAGATATATTGTACAACATGGGGAATATAGCCAATATTTTATAACAACTATAACTGGAGTATAACCTTTAAAAATTGTGCATCACTATATTGTACACCTGTAACTTACATAGTATTTTACAACAACTATACTTCAATAAAAAAAAGTTTTCAGCAACAACAAAAAAGCAGCATTAGTCTGAGGCTAAAATCCTTACAGTACATTCCAAAGAAAGTGATACATCAAGTAGGAGAGAGTGTCTGGGAGGGTACAGATGTTAGAGAGAGAAATGTAGCCACACTGAAGGAATAAGGCAACCCTGTCCAGGAGGGAGAAACACTAAAGATTGCCACTGCCAGAGAAAAGCCCTTCTTATTTTAGCACCTGGGAACTCCCACTTGCCTGCATTGACAAAAAAAAATGTAGGCTTTTCTAGATTATAAAATCTTAAGTGAATTCAAACTTGCAAGCACAAAGAAATAAGTAAATATCAAGCAATCTTTTATTGCATTGACCAGAAAGGAAAGCATTAATATTCTATTAAAATGAATTGGCTTTTGCCTTTATCATTGTCTTATTCTGGGGTTGCCCAACACCAGAGTCTGAGACAAAGACCACCTTGTCTCTGTAGGTTAAGGGTTGCTATTGGCCTTTGCATTCCAGAATTCTCCTCTTCTTCCCACTGGTATTAGGAAGCCCAGTTCCATAGCAGTATCTCTTTCTGTCAACCCTGGCCTTCAGAGGATACCACGGAGCATCTCTAAGATGTCACTGCTTATTGCCAGGACATTTCTTATTGCCTTAATGAAGGGACTGTCCTATGACCCTTCTTAGGAACGTGGTCAAGTGGTAGGTTTACTAGTCTCACAAAATAAATCCATTCTAATATTCCACCTCCCTAATTCTGTTCCTTTCCTCACTATCATGCCCAGGTGTTCCAGCATCACTACCTCATTTACTGCAGGCCATTATTGTGTCAAAACTTCAAAGAGCCACCCCGGAGTCTATTAGAGCAAAATTCAAGAAACCAGCCTTCCTTGCCAATATTTTGAACCCCAAGTCACAGGTGAGAGCTTGTAGGTCAATGATTCCTTGGTCCAATACCCTTATTATTCACTCCCACATTAGATCCCCTGGTCCCTGCCAATACCAATTACCTGGTCCTGCAATTCCCTCAGGGTGTAAGCTATTTGCTTACACAACAGGGACTGTGTTTCTATGCATGGGCTGGGCTGTGACCTAACCTTGGCTCCCAGTCTTGAGGTATGAGGATGGCAGGAGCAGTTTTTGAGAAAGACAGGCATCATATTCAGGTTACATGCCTCAGATAAGGTCTTTCCAATGTATCCAAGCAACAGAAAGTTCTCTCTTCCCGCAAAGAGCAGGGTAATCCTACCAGTTGGAAAGGTTTAGTGGAATCTGGGATTCGATATTCTAAGGCTGTTCCATCCATATGTGCCCATCCAAGTATCATGATCACACTCACTTCCTCTCAGAGTCCTGACTTTTATATAGGAGACCTGTCAAGACTGTGCTTTCAATTTTCACTGCATCTCTGCCATCTTTAAAATTAGATCTTGGGTCTGATTTCTATCATGATTTTCTCAGAAGCTGCAGGAGATTCAGTTCTCCTTATTTGCTTCCATAGGGACCCTCTGGCTTTCAGTTTCTTGAGTTGCTATTTGGCTGACCTGACCCTGTCATTTTTTAAATATATTTCCTAAGTAATATATTATTTATTTACCTTCATCATATCACTATAACTATCTTTTGCCCCCATACTTTTCCTGTTACATTGCTATCATGTTCCCAATTTTTCACCTTCCACCTGCGCTTTGCCCCAATCCACTATAGGTTAAAGTCTTAGTAGTTGTGATGCTTCTAGAAGCAAGCTGGATATTATCACTGCTCCACTTTGGCACCAACTCTTTTAGTCTGGTTTCCCTAAAAGCAGAATGTGAAAGAAAGGTCTTTCTGCAAATAGTTTATTTGGGAATGTAATCTCATGGAACAGCGGTTAAACAACAGGTGAGTGTCCCTCTCCTGGAAAGGAAGAAAGGACGATACAGGGATGTATTATCAACTGGCCACCAGTAGGGTAACTTGAACTTGATCTCAATGGATCTTACGAGAAAACTTATGAACTCCATCTCAGAACTTTTTTTTTTTTTTTTTGAGGATGAAAGGAGGAGGAAATTATCCTTTGGCTCCTGTTTCCCATTGTTTAATGTGGTTTGGTTGGTCAAGGCTTTCTGGCTTGTGCATTCATGAGCGCTGAGGAGTTTCCTGGGGTTGATTGTCACTTGCTGTGGTATCAGAGAAGCGCCAGGGCATAAAGTGAGCCTGAGGCAAGGCACAGTCAGGTTACATCTGTCAGACTGTTTGAAGTCTCTGCTGAACTGGTCACTACAGCAGTAGTATATGGTGGGCTGAGAGGATATGAGGTGGATATAAGAGGTGTCTGATATAATCATCAGCCATGGTTAGCATTTATTGTGAGTTCTTCGTTGACACAGCTCTGTGATAAACACTGGGGATTAATATGTTCTACAAACCTGTAGGCGATTTATTGGGTTGGCCAAATAGTGCCTTCGGTTTTTAAGTAAACATAAAAGACACATTTTTCATTTTCACCAAGAACTTTATTGAACAATGTATTCATCCTTTTGTTCCACTACCTTCTGCCATTTTCCAGGCTTCTTCATAATTCCATCTTCCCAAAACTTTTTATCTTTTTGAGCAAAGAACTGTTCCAGGTGCCTTTTACAGTCTTCCAGGGAATTGAAATTTTTTCCATTAAGAGAATTTTGTAAAGACCGAAATAAATGGAAATCTTAAGGTGCAATGTCTGGTGAATACGGTGGATGAATCAGAACTTTGCAGCCAAGCTGTAACAGTTTTTGCCTGGTCATCAAAGAAACATGCGATCTTGCGTTATCCTGATGGAAGATTATGCATTTTCTGTGGACTAATTCTGGATGCTTTTCATCGAGTGCTGCTTTCAGTTGGTCTAGTTGGGAGCAGTACTTGTTGGAATTAATCATCTGGTTTTCCAGAAGGAGCTCATAATAGAGGATGCCATTCCAATCCCATCATATACACAACATCACCTTCTTTGGATGAAAACCGGCCTTTGGTGTGGTTGGTGGTGGATCATTTCACTTGCCCCACGATCTCTTCCATTTCACATTATTGTACAGTGTCCACTTTTCATCGCCTGTCACTATTTGTTTGAAAAACGGAACGTTTTCATTACGTTTAAGTAGAGAATCACATGCGGAAATATGGTTAAGAAGGTTTTTATCGCTTAACTTATGTAGAACCCAAACATCAAAGCTATTCACATAACCAAGCTGGTGCAAATGATTTTCAATTCTTGATTTGGATATTTTAAGTATGTTGGCTATCTCCCGCGTGGTATAACATTGATTGTTCTCAATTAATGTCTCGATTTGATCGCTATCAACTTCAACTGGTCTACCCGACCGTGGAGCATGGTCCAGTGAGAGATCTCCAGCACAAAACTTGGCAAACCACTTTTGACATGTTCAATCAGTCACAGCACCTTCTCCATACGCTGCACAAATCTTTTTTTGTGTTTCAGTTGCATTTTTACCTTTCTTGAAATAATAAAGCATAATATGCCGAAAATGTTGCTCTTTTTCTTCTATCTTCAATATTAAAATGGCTACACAAAAATTCGCCAATTTTGATGTCTTTTTTAAAATGCACGCTGACATGACAGCTGTCACATACAATCTAACAAAATTGTTTTGAATGAAGTTAAAGACAACTTTAAGTGCTACTAGAGCCATCTTATGGAAAAAAACGAACAGACCTTTTGGCCAACCCAATACAATCTGGTTTGGGGGAGTGGTCCAGGCTATATACATATGCATATATTTTGTAACTGTACCATATGTATAAAAATATGTATTTGTGTGTGAAGATTATAAGCATCATTCATCTTTCTGGAGTGGCCAAATATTATTCTTGGATAAAACACAATCGTTTGATTGTTCAAAAACTTGTATTGCATTGTTCTGGCAATATGTACAACTGGTTTTACCGAATATTGTTTTGGCATTATTGCCACAATTCATATTCTTGAAAAAGCAACCATATGGTAAGATGCCCTCAAAATTATTGTCAAGATGATGTTGAGGACAACGTGTTTCATATCCTGTAAAAACCCCTTTATTAGAACCATCAAGAGAAATGTATCTCTTAATACTCACACCAGGAAAAAATGAGCTTTTCCTAGACCCAACCTCTAAAAATATTATCAAACTGTAAATCTTGCAAATAATGTTGTTTTCTTTGCTTTGGCCACTGCGAAGCTTGAAGCCAAATCTCTATTCTACTTTTAGTGACTTAAGAAGATTTTATTTTATTTATTTAAAAATTTTTTCAAATTTTATTTTATTTTTTAATATACCAGGTTCTTATTAGTTAAGAAGATTTTATAATAGGCATTTCTGTAAACAAATTGTACCTTCTAGTTTCATTTTATTAGTCCACCCTTATGTTCCTCCCCTTTGATCTATTTATCAATTTATATTTTATTTTTATTGTTTATAAGTCACTTCAAGTCTTTATACTTACTGGGATGGGCATAAATTCATCTAACTCAAACAATTTACATAGACAGCCATTAAATATACATTTAAATTTATATCTTATATTAAATGATACATATTAATATATATTTTAATTTATATTTTTAATTAAATAGCAGACAAGCTTATTGAAAGTGAATGATACAGCAGAGGTGGTGGTGTATAAATATGTACATGGAATGGTAAATTTGAAGAGCAGTTTTAACTGATGAAGAATAAGTGGCCCTGAAGTCACTATTCAACAAAGTATATACTTATTATTTTTAAAATGAGGGAACAGCTAAAATTAGCAATAAACATTTGTATTTTCTTACATTGTTTCGAGTCACAATGAAGTCTTAAAAGAAGCTAGAAACACTGATTTTACTCCCCATGTCTCACTTACTACTAACTATTTAGATCAGGGAATTTATCTTAAATGTATCTATTAAGAACACTAACACTGAGGGTACAGTATGAGTTAATTTAATTTATTAATTGAAACAATTCAATTTAAAACTGTCAAATGCATAATCCTGCCACATAATAGAATTACCCCTATGTCACAACAAAATTAAACTTAAAAAAAAACCCGGTGAAACAAATATTATAGCAAAATATAATGGGCTAAAGTACAAATGGCAACTAGTATTAGAATGATTTACCTAAAATGACAAGCTCTATTGAAATACCACGTTGCAACCAGTTAGAATATCTTCATGTTTAAGAAACTATGAATGAAGCAAAGAAATATGATAAACAAGGATCATGAAATAAGGGGGTGGAGGATAGAAAACAATGTGCACATAACTATCTGAATATTAGAGTGCTCTCAACACTTAAGATCCTGAATCATCTTATAGGATGATGCAAGAATATTCCAATCTTAGAATGGAGGTATGTGACCAAAATCTCACAGTGCTTATTTCACACTAGGGGTTAAATCCCAGGAGAAATGATGAACGCAATGCAGCAATTAATGATAGTGATGAGTATAAAGTTACAGTGGCATCTCCGTGACCAACACAGAAAAAGTGCCTTTGGCAGCTGCCTGCCCAGCTGATGATATTAACTCATGGGGAAGTCAAATACAAACCCAGCGTACAGCCATATGGTGAAACTACCTCCTAGCTATTCACAAAAACATAGACTGGATGGGGCAAAAATACAGTAAAATGTAAGGCAATGATGTTTCTATGTCTCTGAAAAGAATATTAAAAGTAAATTATCAGTGTGTCTGATATGAGGGTCTATAATCCACAATAGGTTAAACAGTAAATTTAGTCCATTCCTAGATAAATATGACTAATTTAAAAATCTTAACCATCTGTAGCAGTTTGAGGGGGAAGAGTAAATTTATAAAAAGTAATAAATAATACCTTTTCAAATGCATAATTTATTAGCATTCAACTGGTAGTAGCCATGTGAGCAGCTAGTTCATGCAAGGACTCACCAGTTATTCCGGAAGAGGTGAGTTATATGGGGAGAGAATTCTGGTAAACAAAGAATAATTTATTAAACTGCTCTATTCTTGATGGGTTTAGCTTGCTTATAGTAATCAGAAATCTATGGAGCACTTACCACATGCTAAGCTATGCTTTCACGTGGCATTTGTTCATTTAATTATCACAACACTGTGAAGTAGGTACTATTACTATTCTCATTTATTTATTTATTTATTTTTAAACATCTTCATTGGAGTATAATTGCTTTAAAATGCTGTGTTAGTTTCTGCTGTATAACAAAGTGAATCAGCTATACATATACATATATCCCCATATCTCCTCCCTCTTGTGTCTCCCTCCCACCTTCCCTATCCCACCCCTCTAGGTGGTCACAAAGCACTGAGCTGATCTCCCTGGGCTATGCGGCTGCTTCCCACTAGCTATCTATTTTACATTTGGGAGTGTGTATATGTCCATGCCACTCTCTCACTTCGTCCAGCTTACCCGTCCCCCTCCCCGTGTCCTCAAGTCCATTCTCTACGTCTGAGTCTTTATTCCTGTCCTGCCCCTAGATTCTTCAGAACCGTTTTTTTTTTTTTTTTAGATTCCATATATATGTGTTAGCATACTGTATTTGTTTTGCTCTTTTTGACTTACTTCACTCTGTATGACAGACTCTAGGTCCATCCACCTCACTACAAATAACTCAACTTCGTTTCTTTTTATGGCTGAGTAATATTCCATTGTATATATATGCCACATCTTCTTTATCCATTCGTCTGTCAAAGGGCATTTAGGTTGCTTCCATGTCCTGGCTATTGTAAATAGAGCTGCAATGAACATTGTGGTACATGACTCTTTTTGAATTATGGTTTTCTCAGGGTGTATGCCCAGTAGTGGGATTGCTGGGTCGTATGGTAGTTCTATTTTTAGTTTTTTAAGGAACCTCCATACTGTTCTCCATAGTGGCTGTATCAATTTGCATTCCCACCAACAGTGTAGGAGGGCTCCCTTTTCTCCACACCCTCTCCAGCATTTATTGTTTGTAGATTTTTTGACGATGGCCATTCTGCCTGGTGTGAGGTGATACCTCATTGTAGTTTTGATTTGCATTTCTCTAATGATTAGTGATGTTGAGCATCCTTTCATGTGTTTGTTGGCAATCTGTATATCTTCTTTGGAGAAATGTCTATTTAGGTCTTCTGCCCATTTTTGGATTGGGTTGTTTTTTTGATATTGAGCTGCATGAGCTGCTTGTAAATTCTGGAGATTAATCCTTTGTCAGTTGCTTCATTTGCAAATCTTTTCTCCCATTCTGAGGGTTGTCTTTTCATCTTGTTTATGGTTCCCTTTGCTGTGCAAAATCTTTGAAGTTTCATTAGGTCCCATTTGTTTATTTTTGTTTTTATTTCTATTTCTCTAGGAGGTGGGTCAAAAAGGATCTTGCTGTGATTTATGTCATAGAGTGTTCTGCCTATGTTTCTCTCTAAAAGTTTTATAGTGTCTGGCCTTATATTTAGGTCTTTAATCCATTTTGAGTTTATTTTTATGTATGGTGTTAGGGAGTGTTCTAATTTTATTCTTTTACAGTAGCTGTCCAGTTTTCCCAGCACCACTTATTGAAAAGGCTGTCTTTTCTCCACTGTATATTCTTGCCCCCTTTATCAAAAATAAGGTGACCATATGTGCATGGGTTTATCTCTGGGCTTTCTATCCTGTTCCATTGTTCTATATTTCTGTTTTTGTGCCAGTACCATACTGTCTTGATTACTGTAGCTTTGTAGTATAGTCTGAAGTCAGGGAGCCTGATTCCTCTAGCTCCGTTTTCCTTTCTCAAGATTGCTTTGGCTATTCGGGGTCTTTTGTGTTTCCATACAAATTGTGAAATGTTTTGTTCTAGTTTTGTGAAAAATGCTGTTGGTAGTTTGATAGGGATTGCATTGAATCTGTAGATTGCTTTGGGTAGTATAGTCATTTTCACTATGTTGCTTCTTCCAATCCAAGAACATGGTATATCTCTCCATCTGTTTGTATCATCTTTAATTTCTTTCATCAGTGTCTTATAGTTTTCTGCATACAGGTCTTTTGTCTCCTTAGGTAGGTTTATTCCTAGGTATTTTATTCTTTTTGTTGCAATGGTAAATGGGAGTGTTTCCTTAATTTCTCTTTCAGATTTTTTGTAGTTAGTGTATAGGAATGCAAGAGATTTCTGTGCCTTAATTTTGTATCCTGCTACTATACCAAATTTATTGATTAGCTCCAGTATTTTTCTGGTAGCATCTCTAGGATTCTCTGTGTTATTCCCATTTTAAAGATGAGGCAACAATGGCTTCCAGTGGTTAAGTGCATGTCCAGTTTATAGGGCCAGTCAGAGAGTGGTTGAGCTGGGCTTAAAGCATGGATTTGTCCCCAGAGCCCAAACACTCAACCACTTACGTGGTTACTGCCTCTGAAACCATTCTTGAATTAATCCTCCAGGGAGTTGATTCCTGATCCTTGAAAAGTCCTGGTCATATACTAGCTGTTCTATTCTAGAGCATAAGCTTTTGCACTCTTCCAAAGGAAAAAGGCATTATTTATAATTTTGTACAGGGGAGGCATCTTCTTACCTAGTGTCTAAGATAACATCTATTTCTCTTCTTTCCTTCCTCCCCCATTCTTCCTTGAACCTTAAACTCAATTTTAGATCAGAAGAGGATCCTAGAGGCTATCTTATCAGGTCTTCTCATTCTTTTAAAATGAGAAAACCAGGCCCAAAGGGGTTAAATGATTGATGGTTGGTAGGGCTCCGCAATGTCTGGAATCCCCCTCTACTGTTTGTCCTATTATGTTACAGTAATTTCCATCTCTGTCTCCTGTTTTTCCAGCCACCTGATGCAGGAAAGGTATCATGAAATCATTTTTTCAGTCTCAGTAAAGAGAGGTTTACCACTGATATTTGGACTGCTCTCATGTTATAACAGAAATAATGAAAGAGGCTTTACTGAGCTTCTCTATTGCAACTACAGGCTAACCGTGACACTGGACACAAACAGTCCTGAAAACCAAACTCAGTTTTCTATTTGAACTAAAAGGAAGAAAGTAAACACATGAACGTGTCAGACTGGGGATTTAACTTGGAGAAGAAATAAAAAGCCAGACAGAAATAGAAAAGCAAGAAGGAACATAGGAAATATAAAGGAAAATACCAGCTGTATAAATTAGATTAACACTAGGCACCCCCCAGGTCAATTTTAAGTTTTACATTTCTGATACATTACGTAGTTTTCCTATCTCCATTTCCTCTGCCTCCTGACAGCCCTTCTTTCTGGCACAAATTAGAAAAATAATCTATAAACTAATTACTAATTGACAGAAAGTTAACTAAAAAGGGCCTGCCCCCCCCACACACGCACACACACACCTGTACCTCTACACTATATACAAAGTCATGTTAACAATTATTTAAACACATTAGAGGCCGATTATTGAAATACATTATCTTTCTTGCAGTGTTTTTCAGGGCGTTACTGATATCTTGAGTGAAACAATTATTCCTCGGTTAGACTGTCGTATCCACTGGATGCTTCTTAGCACTCCTCCTGCCACCAAATCCCAGTAGCTGCACGTAGTCATTGTGATAACCAGAAAACACCCTTAGGCATTTCAAAATCCCCCCTGGGGTGGGACAATACTCCCCCAATTGAGGAACAGTGGGACTAAGAACAACACTCTAGGTCCAACTTAGAGAAATTATTCACATCCTAGATTCATATATTCTATTCAACACTTATTTATTGAGTATCTGCCTCACACAAGGCCCCATGCTAGTTGCTGGGAGGTACTTTAATGAATCCAAACAGATTTTGCTGTAATGGAGCATGTAGGATGGTGTGAGAGACAAATATTGATTAAATCTTCACACACACATACACGCACATAAATACATACATTCAGAACTCCGATAATAGCAACAAAGACACATGGTGTTTTTAGAGCGTCTAACAGGAAGATTTGCTGAGATTAGTGAAGAGTCCCCAAGGAACCTTTAGCTTGAGCTGAGATCTGAAGCATAAGTAGGAATTCACTTGTTGATGATGAAATGGTAAAAACATTCTCCGTAGAGGAAACAGCATGTGCAAAGTTACACAGATGAGATGGACACGAGACTAGTGTGGCTAAACCTGAGAGAATGAGGGGGAGTGTCCTGTGACATGAGGCTACAGAGACAAATAAGGGTGAATCCACACATGGTCTTGTAGCCTACGTCAATAAGAATAATTGCCAGGTACCACTAAGCAAGTGAAATGTGGTAGAAGGCAGAAGAAGGAGATGGCTCACGTGAGACGTAAATCCACTGATGGGTGTTGCACCATGAAACTTCAAATCAAATCAACCCCCACCTGAACGGAGATCAAGATAGCACAAATAAAAATACTTCCAGTGGGGTATAATTGTGTGGAATTTACCCAGTCAATAGATTTGGTGCCATGCAAGGTTGTCTGGAGGTTGTAATATGTAAGAGCAGATGTCTGTCCAGGAATGTTGGGGGAATCTGGAGACAACCTAGAGAGGGCACAGGTTACAGGGAAAGAAGAACTGGAATTGAAGTGCCAGCAATTGGGTCTCACTCCTGGACTTCCCTGTCTCATGGCAACTTTGCCAGTCCCTGATTAGGGCTTTTATCAGTAAGATAAGGACAATAACTCCCCCAGGTTTCTGAGTAGGATTAAATGAAATATCTCGAGGAAGAATGTCTAACCCAATGTTTGGCATATCCGAAGTGCACAATTCATGCTTTTAATGAAACTAAAAGTTTCTTCAGTTGTAAAATAAAGTCAATAATAACTGCCTTGGCATCCCAAGGGTGTCATAAGGGCAAATGGGATAAGTTAGTAAAGAAACAAAGGGTATTATTATTATCAATAAAGGAGTGTGGCATGAATGTCAATCTGAATTCATCATCCCTTAATTGTTCTGTCAGTGGGCTATATTCATAGAGGCAAAATGCTCCACAGAACATCTCTCTTCCTGTAGTTCTCAGAAAATTCAGGGATGGGGGAAAGGAGAAATGAGAGTAGGCAAGTTTTTTTTTGTCCTGATGAAATAACAATTACTGTGATAAGAAAGTTTAAGTGCTATAGACACATGTGCACACAATTTTCCTTTGTATATGTTGCAGAAAATGAAGTATTGTTTAAGATGAATTTTGTACCAGCCTATGCACCAACATTTTGGGACATGCTGACTGACCATGGTTCACACTCACAAAAAGAGGAAAAGGAAAAATATATATATATATCGTTGCTCCCAAAGTCCACCGCCTCAATTTTGGGACGATTCATTGCCTATTCAGATATTTCTCAGATGCAGGGTACATCAGGTTGACTGTGGGGATTTAATCCGCGGCTCCTGAGGCTGCACAGAGAGATTTCCCTTTCTCGTCTTTGTTCGCACAGCTCCTGGGGTTCAGCTTTGGATTTGGACCCGCCTCTGCGTGTAGGTCGCCTGAAGGCGTCCGTTCTTCGTTCACACAGGATGGGGTTAAAGGAGCAGCTGCTTCGGGGGCTCTGGCTCACCCAGGCCGCGGGGAGGGAGGGGTACGGAGGAGGCGGGGCGAGCCTGCGGCGGCAGAGGCCGGCGTGACGTTGCAGCAGCCTGAGGCGCGCCGTGCGTTCTCCTGCGTTCTCCCGGGGAAGTTGTCCCTGGGTCACGGGACCCTGACAGTGGCGGGCTGCACCGGCTCCCGGGAGGGGCGGTGTGGAGAGTGACCTGTGCTCGCACACAGGCTTCTTGGTGGCGGCAGCAGCAGCCTTAGCGTCTCCTGTCCGTCTCTGGGGTCCGCGCTGATAGCCGCGGCTCGCGCCCGTCTCTGGAGCTCGTTTAGGCGGCGCTCTGAATCCCCTCTCCTTGCGCGCCGCGAAACAAAGAGGCAAGAAAAAGTCTCTTGCCTCTTCGGCAGCTGCAGACTTTTTCCCGGACTCCCTCCCGGCTAGCTGTGGTGCGCTAACCCCTTCAGGCTGTGTTCACGCCGCCAACCCCAGTCCTCTCCCTGGGATCCGACCTAAGCCAGAGCCTCAGCTCCCAGCCCCCGCCCGCCCTGGCGGGTGAGCAGACAAGCCTCTCGGGCTGGTGAGCGCTGCTCGGCGCCGAGCCTCTGTGCGGGAGTCTCTCTGCTTTGCCCTCCGCACCCCTGTGGCTGCGCTCTCCTCCGTGGCTCCGAAGCTTCCCCCCTCCGCCACCCACAGTCTCCGCCCGCGAAGGGGCTTCCTAGTGTGTGGAAACCTTTCCTCCTTCACGGCTCCCTCCCTGAGGTGCAGGCCCCGTCCCTATGCTTTTGTCTCTGTTGTTTCTTTTTTCTTTTGCCCTACCCAGGTACGTGGGGAGTTTCTTGCCTTTTGGGAGGTCTGACGTCTTCTGCCAGCGTTCAGTGGGTGTTCTGTAGGAGCTGTTCCACTTGTAGAAGTATTTTTATTTTTTTTATTTTTTTTTAATTTTTTTATTTTTTATTTTTTATTTTTTTAAAGATTTATTGATTGATTGTTATGTTGGGTCTTCGTTTCTGTGCTAGGGCTTTCTCTAGTTGCGGCAAGCGGGGGCCACTCTTCATCGCGGTGCGCAGGCCTCTCACCATCGTGACCTCTCTTGTTGCGGAGCACAGGCTCCAGACGCGCAGGCTCAGTAGCTGTGGCTCACGGGCCCAGTTGCTCCGCGGCATGTGGGATCCTCCCAGACCAGGGCTCGAACCCGTGTCCCCTGCATTGGCAGGCGGATTCTCAACCACTGCGCCACCAGGGAAGCCTTGCAGAAGTATTTTTGATGCATTTGTGGGGAGGAAGGTGATCTCTGCGTCTTACTCCTCCGCCATATTGAAGGTCCCCCCTGAGCCCACCTTTAAATGAACCTGCAGCTCGGACGACCAGTTCCCAGTGCATGGACAATTTCCACTTCAGTTGCCTGTTCTCACTGCTTCTCCACCCAAGGTCTTTCTCTGGAACCATGAGCTCTTGCTCAGCCTACTTGTTGGGAAGCCTAGAAGTCTCTGAAGCTTAACCACCCCAGGGGCTACCCTCAACCAATGATAGTTGAGAGGTGGTAGATGAATATTTCATTTTACTTTGTCCTTTGATAGATTAATTCTGAAACATGTTCCACATGGTTCCTCAGAGAGTTTCCAATGATTTGAACCCCAGTTGCCCATGGTGATAACCTGCTCATTAAAACCCTTTTAGTAGATTTGCCCCTTCCTTGTCTCACTTTCTCTACTTTCTTTCATGTACTTCTCATAATTATCTCTCAAATTAACTACCTGCAACCACTTCATGTGTAGTACATGTAGTACTTTTGGGGAAACTCGAATTTCGTTATAGGATTCCTGGAATTGTCCAGTTCGTAATGCAAGATCTGCATTTCTACTGACACAATGGTATGTACTCTAAAAAGACATATGGCCCAATGGTTGGTAGAAGGAGGAAATAGCTATTTTGTAATGCCTCTTAAAGGAAAAAGACCAAAGTCAAGGATACATTCCCTAGGAAAAAAGTATGATCTGTTTAGAATATCAGTATTTTCATTTTAAACTTTATTGGAACATTAGGCCATACCACAATACCTACTAACTTTTGAGGGTCACTTACTCTACTTTTTATTTTTTAATTTTTTCAAAGTAGCATCTGCATTTTATTTCAACATCAAATCACATGTGTGTTATAAAAAGGAAAGTGTATCACTTTGATTAAAGAATAACTTTCCTGTTGTGATGTTTATAGTTAACCCATACCTTCCCTAAGCAACAAAGGTGGGTCAGCCACATAAATTACTGGCCGAGAACACAGAAAAGAGAGGGTCACTTACTTTAAAAGCAATGAGTTGAAAAGATTAAGTATTTGACAGATGACTTTGTGCCTAAATGTCCTTTACCACCTTTTGATTCCTAATTGCCTATATTGAAGGTATTAAGCTTAACTTGGTAAATAAAGCCTAGAAGGAGTTACATTTCATTCGAGTGACCTACCAATGCCCATCCAAGCCTCTTGCAGTGGTTCCAACAGATGCTAAACTATGCAAACCATGTAATTAGCTATTTTAGGTACTGAATTAGTAAGGACCCTAGACCATATACTCAGTGATAAAAAGTGCTATAGTTGTTTAATCTACCTCAACACTGCTAGTTTCTAACACAGCGCCTTGTACTTACTAAGTGTTCAATAAAACGTTCCTGAATGAACACATAAGCAATCTCCATTTAGATGACCTTTACTATACTTACATGCATTAAGATAGGAGAAAATTTGGTATCTAAATAGTTACAGATCTAAGGAGAAAATACTATCGTACATTTATCAGTCATCTTTAGTGTGAAGTTATAAAGCTACAAAGCTACCTGGCTCTTTTCTGGTCTATTTATATATTCACATCTGGGAAGTTAGGAGCAAGAGAAAGCTGAAAGTGTAAGATATAAGAGTGACCCTCAAAAGAAATATTTTACCCATATAAATACTTATCTCAGCTCACTATTGTCTGTTATTTTAGTAAAGCTGATATAGAGGAATAATGGAACGTCAGGTCAGAATCAACTTCGCAGTATATTCTTTATGCTATCTTAGGGAAAAAAAGGGAGTTCAGAAGAGTAGCTCCTTCACATTTGTAGCAACTAAGCAATAGCTAATCAAATCACTACAGATTATCACCTTTTTTTAAGGAGGTGAACATTATATTATTGGTGTATGAGTGATGTACCCTGGAGCATTTTGGGTTTAATATTAGTCCCAATGTAGGAATGAATTAGCAAAGGAAAAAAAAAAAAGAACTTAGCAATGTAGGCATGCTTTGCATAATAACTGAATTTCTACAGGACTCAGTATTTTCCTAGAATGTAGGAAACCAGTCCTGACTTGGTCTTGTTAATCTTTTATATCCCCCCTCATTCATCAAGCCTCAAAAATTTTGAAATGCTATCTATTAATATCTATGTGATCATGATTCTGTGCACCAATAAGACCTTTAGAATTTGTTCTTTTGATGTGATGATTGTTTTTGCCCAGTTCACAGAAAGCTAAAGTGTTACCATCCACATTTGCTATATGAACCTCAGAGTTTGTTAGAGAAATCTCATTAAGTGTGTGAGATAAAGCAAAGGGGAAACAGGGCTTTGACCTTGCAGGGTGTAGATAGTGGAGGAAAGCTCTTCCCATAAATGGAATATACATAAATTGATACTTTTGGCAGTTTAATTGAAGAGAAATTATAAAACCTTAGCAATTCAAAAGTTTCAATTCCCTACTCCTCCTACCTAGTTCAACCAGACTAGTTTTGCTTTCATCTGAGCTCAGGGCATCCTGGGAATTCCCAGGTTGGTTCTCTGATTCTCTGCCATTGCCCTGTGACTAAGGACTGCTGAGGAATTTTTTCATTCTTAGCACTCACCAGCCCACAATGACTGACTTTTCTGGCTTGTTGTGACCGTGTGCTGTGCCTAAAATTGGAAAGCACCTTCTCTCCTGCCCTTGCTCCCCTTGCCCTTCACCACTTTCTCCCCTAGTCCAGGCCTACTTTTAAGAGCTCTCCCTGCTGGCAAGCCTTTTCAGTCAGTCCGTTGGCCTTTCTAGGTCGTCAGCTACCAGAGCCACTTTGCCTCTGCTACGGAGCACCCTCTGTGATTCCTTAAGGCCCCAGTTTTACCACATTTATAGAAGAACAGGAGCAGAAATTTAGCCTTTAACTATTTACCTGCCAAAATAGATTGCTTTTACCAAGAACATCTCTAACACTCAGAATGATAAGACACAGCAACAGGTCCATTTCAGGGGATGCTGAAGGTATAGAAATGTTGCCTTGTAGGAAATAAAAAGCTTTTCCTCCAGTATCTGTACCCAGCAAGGTCAAACACTTTGTTTTTGACCTTATTTAATAAACAAATGTGATGTTAATAGGTATCAACATTGACATTTTAGGTTTCTCGGAAGTGATTTTAAGAGAAAGATAAATTCTAAAAGTTGTATACTAGCATACAAGTAGGCATGCTTTGCATAATAATTGCATTTCTACAGGACTCAGTATCTTCTCATTATGTAGGAAATCAGTCCTCAATCAGTCTAAGAATACCTATATATTCTTTGAAAAAAATTACAATTTCTGAGGCTGATGGAATGAGGTCTTTACTTAGGAGGGGGAGGAACAGGGTATTACCAGTGATGAATGAGATAGGTTTTCAGGACTATTACTAAACATTGCAAATGTGAATGGTTTGACTTTGTTTCATAATCCTTTGCTGAATGAACATTTAACAAATTGATTTATATCTATACAAAAAGCTATTCTGTTCATTTATAAGTTCATAAATGGAACAATACTCCTAATTGTAATAATTATGTGAAAACCGCAGAACTGGAAACCAAAAAACCTGTGTTTAGGTTATGTCCCAAACTATTTTGGGGGCTTTGTTTAAGTCACTTAGTGGGCCTCATTACCCCATTTGAAAGAGGCAAAGTTGATAAATTCTAAGGTCTTTTGCAAATACATAGTTTGGTGAGTCTATAATTATTATATAATAAAAAGAGTAGTTTATAAAAGAACAGATCCTAAGACACTGCTTCTACTCTATCTTAAGTCAAGTTCCCTGGAAGCAGAGCCTAAGATGAGGATTCTTTAGCAAGTGATTTCCTGAAGAAATGTTCCCAGGAGAAACCTGTAAAGGGAGTGAGGGAAGCAAGATGGCAGAAGAAAGAGCTAAGCAAAGATACACTTTCAGGAACCTGATCCTATAGGGAGCTCTGGAGCATAAACTGTGACACCAAGTTTTTCCCACCTTGAAGCAAGGATCCTGAACTTTTATATCTCCATATTAGTAAGACATTGGCCAAAAACCACTTTGGGAAATGGAGGCATACCTTCCTAGGCTTTTCTAGATGGGGCAAACCTCTGGAGAAGGGGATACATGAGCCGTAGCAGCCGACACCACAGCAGCCATTGGGTGGCTGGTCTGGCATGGTAAAGAGAATCTGGATGGGTGACAACAGCGTCTGTTATATACTATTTCTTCTTTACCCTATCTAGTTTTTATATTGAAGTGGCATTACTAGGTTACAAAACATTCATGTCATTTATCTCATTGGACCTTGATAATTTTTCATACAATTCACATAATAAGCATTTGATAAATACACATAAAAGACTGGTTATTATGTTTTACAAAAAGGAAAAGCTCATATAGCAGTAATTTTATTTTTTGTTAGCATCTCACTTAGATAGCATAGGGTATGAAATGGTTGTTCAATGAAAAAGTACAAAATGGAACTTAACAATTAAGGCTTCTTGGACAAGAAGTACCCCTGAATTTTATTTTACTTCTATCAAGTGACCTTGTTCCAGGAATTCATATTACATTTAGAACTGACTGAATACTGGATAAGATAGTTTACTAGAACTTAACACAAAACAGAGCATATGTAAGGCTGATAATATTTGTTTTGTTTAAAAAATAAAAGTCTGCTCTCTGTGGTAGAGACAATAGGTTTCTACCTATAAAATGTTCCCTTCAAATGGATTACTATTTGAAATACGATATAGGAGTTTAATTCTTTAACACTCAGATAACTTATTAAAAACAGCACAGTTAACCTTTTAAGCTGTTATTCGTAGCATCCTCCTTATGATGAACCAAGACTAAAGAACGCATTTTTAAAAAGGAAATTTAGCAGCGCTCACAGGAGAACTGTGGACTTGAGGAAAGCCAAGCACAGGGGAAATGGATGCAGTAAAGACACATGTAGCTGATTTCACCATGTTGTCTTGGAGGGTCTTAAAGGATGCTCAGAAGTAATGCTCCTTAATCTTTTTCAGGTCATGGACCTCTCTGAGAATTTGATGAAAGTTACGGACTTTCTTTCCAAATGGGAAAATACATATGCACCCGAAATTTTGCTATCAGTTTAGGGTAATTATAGAATATCGAATCCCTCTATGAACCACTGTTGTAAAAAGAATTGGAAGTACGTTTGAGACTATGAAGAAGAAACGACAATAATAGGCCAGAAAAAATTTTCTATTCTGAATACATATTTCCTTTTTCTTTCACTTGGAGAAAGTGCATCTCAGGTTTAATGATGTTAATGAAGCTAAAATGAATAAGAAATACAGTTAAGAATATCGAATACAATAGTCACAAAGATTTTTTTGTGTGTGAGGAAAAGAAAGTAATTACAGGTGGAGTTTCATTAGGAGGACCAAGGAGATATTTCATGACAGACTAGGCTGAGATTAGATTTCTGAACCAATAAGAACTACCCATTAAAGTTATTTTCATGGCAAAATTTTACCTTCCTTTTTACATTATCAAATGACATTCTGTTTAATTACTTACTTTCTTGACATCATTGCAGCCTCTCTGTAACTCAGGATGCAGTCTGACAGGAAGCCCTTTGCAAACCAAATACTTTTCTACCTCTCCTACTTTTGAGAAATGTAAGAGAGGCTAGTTTGATTTAGATTGATGCTGATCTTTATGTATTCCAGCTCCATTTTTAACCACTGGTTTTTGGGGACCTCCAAGGTCCATCCCTTGCTTTTTCTTAAAACCTGTTTATTGCTTTGGCTTCACAGAACCTGGCTGTCTTCCATATATTTATAATTCACCACCATCTACTTTGTTTTGGGGTTTTTACTGACCTCTACTTTCCAGTAAGATCTTTAAAAGCAGGTTTCTGGAAACAGAATAGGCCATCTAAACAGCTCCAATTCAAGATGTAAAAAATCATAATATACTCTTAAAGTATAGTGTTCACATTTAAAGAAAATTTAGTTGCCTCAGATTTTCATTTCTATTTGAATTCCCTGTAAGCGGAGTACTTAATCATTGTGAGATTCACTTATATGCTCCACAGTGCTCACACACTCCATGTGCAGATTAGAAGCCAGACTAATTCGTCTTTCCTCCCAAATTATTAAAACAGGTAATGCACTTTTATTAATGTTAGAACCAAGTGAAATAATTCTGGAAAATTAATGCTCCAAATGAATGCAATTTCAGAGCTCGGTGAGTACATTATAGGCTTATTATTCTTACTCTAGGATGTTATATTCAGCAGTTTTGATTTCTACAGAAAACTAGGAATAATTTCTCTGTCTCTTCTGCATGATAACCTGATGACCTGGCACTTTTCCTGAAATGAAAAGGTATCACTGTAGCTTGGATGCCATAATCTTTTAAGAGCTATTCAGTTAAAATATCAGAGGGCAATGGAAGAGGATTTTGGTTGTTAAATTTTCTGACATAAGCCTAGAGATATAGCATGCATGCACCTCTTTTCTTCCGTCTTTCTCCCTCTCACAAGCACACACATACAAATATGAATGATATACATAGATGTTTATTATACCAAGCATTTTACAAGGTATGAGGCATATCTATGGTAAAAACAGAATAGACAATATCTGCCCTCATGGGGTTTATTTTCTAGTGGATGAAACAAAGAACATATGCAGAGGGACTGTCATTCAGTAAGACGCAAGACTCTCCCCAAGACTTAAGAGGAGGGAAGAGAGAAGACGTAGTAGGTTCATAATTTGGTAGTGGTAAAAGGAGAGAATGCGCACTTGATACTTATTATTTTCCTCCATGAAGTGTGGGGTAAGATCATAGGCTCAGAGTAAGGAGAAAAGATCCAAATAAGGAGATTTAAAGAGAGAGGAGAAAGGGTAAACTAGTTATTTTGGAGACTGGGAAACTATAAATTTACTGGGCAGTGCTAAGGATCTATTTAGGTTTGCGCTAATGAAATTAAGGTGGAAACAACTTGCCATTTTGTGATTCTTTTCAGTAAAATTAAGTGGCTGGGATGCAGGAATGGAAAAGGCAAATGGGTGGTTTAAACAGAGTAGAGGCTTTTCAAGGAAAATACAATGGAGCGAGATGGGCAAAGGAACTGCAGGGTATTTTCAAGGGGAGACCAATGAGATTCGGATAATCATGAAGGAAATTGATGAAAAGAGGAATGGTGGATAAAGAACTATCAATAGAAACAATGGATTGGAGGTAATAATTGTTTTAATGTGAGTATTAGAGAGAAGAACTTCAAAGGAAAGAAGGCTATGTTGAAGAGTGGAATGTTTGCATTTTTGACGTTGAAGTTAGTGCACTTTTTGAGGACCTGGTTCAGGCTGATGTGGAATGGGGACAAGTCAAAGAATTCAGAGACAGTTTTTGATTACATGGATGTTAAAATTGCCAAGAATGATAACAGCAGTTTGAGTGTGAAGAAGGAATATAAACCAGACGAGAAGTTCTTCAGTGAATGAAAGAGAGTGACCAAGAAATCTAAAGGAGGAGCAACAAGAAGGTAGTAAAGGCCTTATGGTGGGGGGCTCCTCAAAGAAACAATTTTTTTAAACAACAGAGTAGGCGGAGCATCATGAGCTGTAATTGCAAATGGAGAGAAAGGTGAGATACCTGTCCTGAAATACTGGAGGAGGGTAATAAAGCTTTGTTTTAAAGGAATTTAGTGATCTACATCCTCTGAAGACAGCCAAGTTTCAGTAAAGGCAAATAGGTAATACAGGTGTTTTAGTTGTGTTGAATGTGTGTGTGTGTGTGTGTGTGTGTGTGTGTGTGTACATATGTGCATAAATATACGTGGCCTTTTAATCATGCCTAAATCCTTTTGGTTTTCAATAATTTGGTAGATAAGAATAGTATTTCACTAATAAAAAAATATTTCTTGAATACATTTGCATAAGTTTCAAGCAAGAATCATCAGGCATATTTGTAGACAGACCATGTATTTTAATCCTTTGGGATCTTATACTAAAAATCAAAGCAAATAATAACCTAGGTCCCACAAAAAACTTTTAAAAAATTGTGCTTATCTCCCAAGTGGAAGACTTTGCATCTTCACTGATACAGACCAGTGGTTTTCAAACTGAGCACCAAGGATCTTAGGGACATTAGTACTTTAAGGGCCACTCGGGATCTACTCCATTTGTATTTAAACAAAATGGCTCTCTCTTTCATATATTGAGTTTCAAAGTTTTAAGAATGTTTTACTCTTTAAAAAAAGTTTGGAAATTTTAGACTGGAGTAATGAGTCTCAGAAGATGCTACTCATCTGTCTAGAATGTGAACTCCAGCATTTATTATCTTTTACCTGGGGCTGACACACTTCCTATGTCATCTCTGTAATTTCTTTTAAAATAAACTTATAAAATGGTGAAAATAATGCTTGTCCAGGGTTGTTGAGAGATCTAATGAGGTAGTACATGGAAAAGTGCTTTGTTTGATGTATATGCAATGGAATTTTATCATAATTACTGTCCAGGAGAAAGGCTTTTATTCATTGACTAATAAGTTGGTGGTCTCTTAGAGATCTGGACATAATGAGGGACAGTGATGAACCACAATATTTGGTCTATCTTTTGAGACCTTTCTTATTTACTGGATATGGGGTAGAAATAATTCTGAAATAAAAGTTCTCCAAAAAGCTTATTTTTAATAAAGTATGTTTTAATGCTGTGTCTTTGGCTTTAGTCAAATATCCACATATGAGACAGTGAAATGAGGACCACTGAACACTTTTTCTACACCAAGTACTGTAAATATTCCCTATTATGTTGCTCAATATTCCCTGTATAAGGACTTATTACAGTTCTTTCAGTACTAGTGAAAAGGTTCGCTCCTTATGAAGAAAGGGTATGTATCTTTTGATCAGATTATATATTCTATCGTGTTTTGGTTTTTGCTTTAACTGCTTGCAAATTCAGAACACAGTCTAATGCTCTGTCACGATATCTGTATTAGCCTGGGGACTTGAACTATAAATCTCTCTCTCTCCAACACACGGACACACATGCACGCACACACATATGCACAAACACATGCAATTTCAATATCGCTTTCTAGGAATACAATAAAAAGGTCACTTATTTTCAGTCATCTCCCATTATTTTTGAAAATTAAATTCATTTCTATATTAATTTGACTTATAACATTATAATTTTTACACTGGCAAGATAATGATGTTAAGTGTGTGTATATATAATTTATCAAGACATAATTTATTGAGCTATTTAATAATTTTTGCATCCTTAACTTATTTGTCCAGAAAAATATTTATTGAATCCCAACTATATGTGTGCGTATGTATATATGTATTACAGAGACCAGTAAGACTTGGCCTCAGTGGTGAGGCCTCGATGAGTTCACAGCCTAATTTAATATAATATATAAATAATATACAACCATTATATATGCTCTTGAACAAGGGTCTGTAAGCTATTTTTAGAAAAAGCCACTTAGGCAATAAAGTTTTATTAGAAAATAGCCAAACTCATTCATTTACATATTGCCTACGACTACTTTAGCACTACAACAGCAGATAGCTATGACACAGACCTTAGGGCCCACAAAGTCTAAAATATTTACTATCTGTCTTTCTACAGAAAAGTTTTGCTAAGCCCTGATCTATAGGCATTTGTTGGTGTATATATTTTCATCCCAAGGAACAGTGAAAAACAACTCCTCATAAGCTGATTAGACAGTAACTGCTGGGCCTTAGTCTTCATCTCACATGTTCAGGACTGAGTAAAAGTGTTTTTCAATGAGCAGGTGATGTGTTGGTGGTGGTGGTGCAGCTAGTTTCCCCATGGTTGGTTTCGGAAGGGCAGTGATTGAGGGGTTAATTACAGTGGCACTGCCTGAAGTACAAAAGGCTGCTTTTAGGTAGCTGGTAAAAACAGTAGCAATAAAAGTAGCTACAAATTTTGAGCATTTACCATATGTTAGGTGCTGTTCTAAGCACTACCCACCCTGGATTTATTCAATCCTCAGAACAGTCATATGATATATCTAGTAATATTTACATTTAGGAGATGAGAAAAGGGAAGCTCCAGGAGATTCTGTACCTTGCCCACGGATACACAGCTAGTTAGTGGTGGAAATAAGATTCAAACCTGAGTATTTCTGACTTCAAAACTCAGGCTCTCACATACTAAGTTATACTGTGTCTCTGCTGGAAGAATTCAGCACTTTCGTGTGTGATCTTATTGGAACCTCTCTGAGACCCTCTGAATAATGCCTATCACATTATTATAATTATCATCAGCATCTACTCCCTGTATCTGTGAGCACCTAGAGTTATGACTCTCTAATTTTCATCTTGGTATATCTAGCACCTAGCACAGTATTTCTCAATAAAATGGTTCATGGGGAATGAATGAGGAACATTTTCTGAGGGAATATGGGCTGGACCTGGCTGAAGGAGGAGTAAGACTCACCTCCCTATCCACATCACCTTGTAAAGGAAGGAGGGGAGTGGCTCAAAGAAAGTTCAGAGGGAAAGCATTCCATATCCTGGAATACACTATGAGTCCCTCTCAAAAATTTCTAACCATGGTAAGAAAATTTCTACCCATAAATCATGCAGTTGGAAGCTACTCCCCGTATTAATGACCATAATGTTATTTATTCCTATGTCCACAACTCTTCTGCTGATTAAACAGAATTCCAGAAGATGAAAATAAACTTGTCATAATAATATTTTAGTCAGCTTTATATTGGAATTATAAACTATTCCCAACTGTATTTTACCTCATAGTAATTTGCATAAGCAACCAGAATACAGTACCCTGATCAATTATATTTTTAGACAAAGAAAATGTTCAGTTTAAAAACCTATTTCCAAATGTCACCATTATAAGATTACATACTCAGTATGAGTTTCATTATATTCTCATGCACTGGTGAAAAATAAGAAATAATTATATGTATATATATTTAAATAAATTCACAAATATGTATAGAATCATTAAGGAATATATAAACCAATATGCCAAATCCTTTTTAACTGATTCTATAAATGATATACATCTGGTTCAATAAAACCTTATTGTCTATGAAAAGAATTCAAATCATATTTGAAGCATTCATTTTAGAGACAGCACACTTATTTGATATGGTTCCTAGCTACTGCAAACTGCTTCTAATATCACAGCTGGAAAATAACCATCAGTATCTTTTCTCCAGGAGCGCAATGTAAATTAGTAATCAGAAAAAAAGAAAGTATCAAATAAGAAATGTTATGAAATAAGCAGAGATTACAGGGAAAAAGATAAACCTTGTAGTCACATCTATGGAAAACAGGTTTTTTTTTCCAAATCTACCCTCTCCAAATGAACAGAATATGAGCAAGCACTCCATACGTGACTAGTACTCACTTATGTCCCCAGGACAAATTCTGGAACTGTCATATATATATATATATATAATATATATATATATATATATATATATATTATATATATTATATATATATATGTATTATATATATTATATATATAATAAAATTGTTATCTGAAGCATATTTTATATAAAAATAATATTCCTACCTTTTTTTAAATGGTAAGGGACTCTCTCTTAATATTCTGAATTGCAAGCAATATTACATTGCCAAATACTACTTTTAATGTGCTCTAATATTAGACATTAAATATTATTTTATACAGTAAAATGTAAGTACCAACAAGAAAAATTAAGCACATGTGCAAGCATTAAAAATCCACTGTCGGGCTTCCCTGGTGGCGGAGTGGTTGAGAATCTGCCTGCCAATGCAGGGGACACGCGTTCAAGCCCTGGTCTGGGAAGATCCCACATGCCGCGGAGCAGCTGGGCCCGTGAGCCACAACTACTGAGCCTGCGCGTCTGGAGCCTGTGCTCCACAACAAGAGAGGCCGCAATAGTGAGAGGCTCGTGCACCGCGATGAAGAGTGGCCCCCACTTGCCACAACTAGAGAAAGCCCTCGCACAGAAACGAAGACCCAACACAGCCAAAAATAAATAAATAAATAAATAAATAAATAAATAAATAAATAAATAAAATTTAAAAAAAAATCCACTGTCTATAATTTTTGTAGTTATTAAGGATACCTTGCACTTTATTTTTGTTTTAAACATGAAAAATTTGTACAATGTTTCCATTAGCATTTTCATGCTAGTGTCACTGCATCTAATCTTGAGAATAATTTTTTAAAAAAACATACCAAGCCAATCCCATACTCTTTTTGTGGTAGTTGTTGGTTTTTATAAACAGCCTTGATAAAAAAGCCACCTGAAGAGTGACTCACCTAGGCACAATCAGCTAAAATACAGCAGAGAAAACAGCATGTAATGGCCAAAACAAAGCTAAATTGAGGACAGTGGCTTCTGATTAGACATGAACAAATGGCTGAAGCTAGATCCAGCTGCACATATTTATTAGGAAAAGCAAACACAAACATGGGGAATGTCTTTTTCTGTCCTTTTATAATAAATACATTTAAAATAAATTTTAACAAAGTGAAACAAACAAAACATTCCTTGAGTAAAAAAGAGATTATTTTTGTGGTGGTATGGAGCACTCAAGGCAGGTCCCTTCATGACTGTCATAGGATCTGAAGCAAATGAAAAGTACCTACTGACTGGATACTGAAAAATGATGCTGTGTAGAACTAAGGGATAACGCAGACCACAAACTGATCACCCTCAATAAACTTCTCAGATTCTTTACAGCAACGTGTATTTTAATCTGGATTACCTTTTACCACGCCTACCCCTTTTCTCAACCAAAACTATAAAAAAGCTACATCATGCTTTCTGATGACCTCCTCATTTTAATATTTATTAGTAGTACCAGCTAGTCCCCGAATTATCCAGACTTAGACTTGCATCATCTTGGACTTCCCCTTTCCTTCATATGCTTTCAATCACTAAAACCTAACACTTTTCCTTAAAAGGGTTAAGACAGTAGAGATTAGTGTTTAACTTGATGGGCTTTGGAGGTAGACATGAATCATATGAATCCAGGTTGAATCTCTTAATAACAGTGTGACCTTGCTAGACATCATTACTAAACATCAACTTTCTCATCTGTAGAGTTGAGATAACAATACCTGTGGCACAGGGCTGCTGAAAGGGTTAAATGAAATATTGTCTGCCCAACAGTGCAGAGCCTGGGGCAAAGAAAATACTCAGTGATAAACATACTAAAGATATACCTACTCCTTCCCTCCCAATCTGCTCCTAGCTTCTATACTACACACACACACACACTCTCCTGGATAGCATTCTGTACTGCGCTATTACTGTCTACAGTGAGTTAAATAGTGGGCCCCTCCAAATTCGTGTCTACCCAGAACCTATGAATGTGACCTTATTTGGAAATAGAGTTTTTGCAGATGTAGTTGGTTGAAGCTATGATGAGGTCATAATGGATTAGGATGGGTCCAGTAAGACTGGTGTCCTTATAAAAAGAAGAAATTTTGGACATGGAGATATAGAGAGGAGAATGTCATGTGAAGATGGAGGCAGAGATTGGGATGATGCATCTATAAGCCAAGGAGCATCAAGGACCGCCAGCAACCATGAGAAATGAGGAGAAAGGCATAGAGCAGATCCTTCCCTAGAGCCCTCACAGGGATCACTGCGCTACTGAAAAATTCATTTTAGAATTCCAGCCTCCAGAATTGTGAGAAAATAAATTTCTGTTGTTTTATGCCACTGAGTTTGTGGTATTTTATTATAGCAGCCCTAGAAACTAATGCATTCTCCTTTCAGTTAATCAATGTAACTTAATCTCTCCTTTACCTCTGCCCGCCCTTCCAATTTTCTTTATCTGATCAAAATAGTAGCATCCAGGGGGGGGAAAAAGATAAAAGGGAATAGATGTGAAACAGTTAAGTGTACCCTTCATCCTGGGAGTATGCAGCAATTATAAGTAAAACACTGGGAGGACCTTCAAGATGGCAGAAGAGTAAGACGTGGAGATCACCTTCCTCCCCACAAATACATCAGAAATACATCTACATGTGGAACAACTCCTACAGAACACTTACTGAACGCTGGCAGAAGACCTCAGACCTCCCAAAAGGAAAGAAACTCCCCATGTACCTGGGTAGGGCAAAAGAAAAAAGAAAAAACAGAGACAAAAGAATAGGGATGGGGTCTTCCCCTCTGGGAGGGAGCTGTGAAGGAGGAAAGGTGTCCACACACTAAGAAGCCCCTTCACTGGTGGAAAATGGGGGTGGGCGGGGTGGGGGGGAAGCTTTGCAGCCACAGAGGAGAGCGCAGCAACAGGAGTGCGGCGGGCAAAGTGGAGAGATTCCTGCACAGAGGACCGGTGCTGACCAGCACTAACCAGCCTGAGAGGCTTGTCTGCTCACCCGCCGGGGCGGGCGGGGGCTGGGAGCTGAGGCTTGGGCTTCGGTCGAATCGCAGGGAGAGGACTGGGGTTGGCTGTGTGAACACAGCCTGAAGGGGCTAGTGCGCCACGGCTAGCCAGGAGGGAGTCCGGGAAAGTCTGGAGCTGCCGAAGAGGCAAGAGACCATTGTTTCAGGGTGCGTGAAGAGAAGGGATTCAGAGCACCACCTAAACGAGCTCCAGAGACGGGCATGACATGCTAAGGCTGCTGCTGCAGCCACCGAGAAGCCTGTGTGCAAGCACAGGTCACTCTCCACACCTCCCCTCCCGGGAGCCGGTGCAGCCCGCCACTGCCAGGGTCCCGCGATCCAGGGACAACTTCCCTGGGAGAACACACGGTGTGCCTCAGGCTGCTGCAATGTCACGCCGGCCTCTAGCACTGCAGGCTCGCCCCGCACTCCGTACCCCTCCCTCCCCACAGCGTCAGTGAGCCAGAGCCCCTGAATCAGCCGCTCCTTTAACCCCCACCTGTCTGCGCAAAGAACAGATGCCAGAAGGTGACCTACGTGCAGAGGCGGGGCCAAATCCAAAGCTGAACCCCAGGAGCTGTGCGAACAAAGAAGAGAAAGGGAAATCTCTCCCAGCAGCCTCAGGAGCAGCGGATTGAATCTCCACAATCAACTTGATGTACCCTGAACCTGAATAGAAAATGAATCATCCCAAAATTGAGGTGGTGGATTTGGGAGCAACTGCAGACTTGGGGTTTGATGTCTACAAATGACTAGTTTGTGATTTCTATGCTTATCTTAGTTTAGTTTTTAGTGCTTGTTACCACTGGTGAATTTGTTTATTGGTTTGGTTGCTCCCTTCTTTTTTTCTTCTTTAATTACTTTTTAATTTTTTTCTTTTAATATTTTTTATTTTTAATTTTAATAACGTTACATATTTTACATTATTTATTTATTTACTTTTCTTTCTTTCTTTTTTTCCACCCTTTTCTTCTGAGCCTTGTGGCTGACAGGGTCTTGGTGCTCCAACGGGCTGTCAGGCCTGAGACTCTGAGGTGGGAGAGACGAGTTCAGGACATTGGACCAAAAGAGACCTCCTGGCCCCATATAATATCAATTGGCAAGAGCTCTCCCAGAGATCTCCATCTCAACGCTAAGACCCAGCACCACTCAATGACCAGCAAGCTTCAGTGCTGGACACCCCATGCCAAACAACTAGCAAGACAGGAACACAACTCCACCCATTAGCAGAGAGGCTGCCTAAAATCATAATAAGGTCACAGACACTCCAAAACACACCACAGGACATGGTCCTGCCCACCAGAAAGAAAAGATTCAACCTCATCCACCAGAACATAGGCACCAGTCCCCTCCACCAGGAAGCCTACACAACCCACTGAACCAACCTGACCCTCTGGGGGCAGACACCAAAAACAATGGGAACTACGAACCTGCAGCCTGTGCAAAGGAGACCCCACATACAGTAAGTTAAGCAAAATGAGAAGACAGAGAAATATGCAAGAGATGAAGGAGAAAGGTAAAAACCCACCAGACCAAACAAATGAAGAGGAAATAGGCACCTTACCTGAAAAAGAATTCAGAGTAATGATAGGAAAGATGACCCAAAATCTTGGAAATAGAATGGAGAAAATATAAGAAACGTTTAATAAGGAACTAGAAGAACTAAAGAGCAAACAAACAATGATGAACAACACAATAAATGAAATTAAAAATTCTCTAGAAGGAATCAATAGCAGAATAACTGAGGCAGAAGAACGGATAAGTGACCTGGAAGATAAAATAGTGGAAATAACTACCACAGAGCAGAATAAAGGAAAAAGAATGAAAAGACTTGAGGACAGTCTCAGAGACCTCTGGGACAACATTAAACGCACCAACATTCGAATGATAGGGGTCCTAGAAGAAGAAGAGGAAAAGAAAGGGACTGAGAAAATAGTTGAAGAGATTATAGTTGAAGACTTCCCTAACATGGAAAAGCAAATAGTCAATCAAGTCCAGGAAGCACAAAGAGTCCCATACAGGATAAATCCAGTGAGAAACAGGCCAAGACACATATTAACTGACACTGCAGAAATACAAAGGATCATGAGAGATTACTACAAGCAACTCTATGCCATGGACAACCTGGAAGAAATGGACAAATTCTTAGAAAAGCACAACCTCCCGAGACTGAACCAGGAAGAAATAGAAAATATAAACAGACCAATCACAAGCACTGAAGTTGAAACTGTGATTAAAAATCTTCCAGCAAACAATAGCCCAGGACCAGATGGCTTCACACACGAATTCTATCAAACATTTAGAGAGGAGCTAACACATATCATTCTCAAACTCTTCCAAAATACAGCAGAGGGAGGAACACTCCCAAACTCATTCTACGAGGCCACCATCACCCTGATACCAAAACCAGACAAAGATGTCACAAAAAAACAAAACTACAAGCCAATATCACTGATGAACATAGACGCAAAAATCCTCAACAAAATACTAGCAAATAGAATCCAACAGCAGATTATAAGAATCATACACCATGATCAAGTGGGGTTTATCCCAGGAATGCAAGGATTTTTTAATATATGCAAATCAATGTGATACACCATATTAACAAATTGAAGGATGAAAACCATATGATCATCTCAATAGATGTAGAAAAAGCTTTCCACAAAATTCAACACCCATTTATGATAAAAACTCTCCAGAAAGCAAGAATAGAGGGAACTTACCTCAACATAATAAAGGCCATATATGACAGACCCAAAGCCAACATCGTTCTCAATGGTGAAAAACCGAAACCATTTCCACTAAGATCAGGAACAAGACAAGGGTGCAAACTCTCACCACTATTATTCAACATAGTTTTGGAAGTTTTAGCCACAGCAATCAGAGAAGAAAAAAGAAATAAAAGGAATCCAAATCAGAATAGAAGAAATAAAACTGTCACTGTTTGCAGATGACATGATACTATACATAGAGAATCCTTAAGATGCTACCAGAAAGCTACTAGAGCTAATCAATGAATTTGGTAAAGTAGCAGGAAAGAAAATTAAGGCATAGAAATCTCTTGCATTCCTATACACTAATGACGAAAAATGTGAAAGAGAAATTATGGAAACACTCCCATTTACCATTGCAACAAAAAAGAATAAAATACCTAGGAATAAACCTACCTAAGGAGACAAAAGACCTGTATGCAGAAAACTATAAGACACTGATGAAAGAAATTAAAGATGATACAAACAGATGGAGAGATATACCATGTTCTTGGATTGGAAGAATCAACACTGTGAAAATGACTATACTACCCAAAGCAACCTACAGATTCGGTGCAATACCTATCAAACTACCAATGGCATTTTTCACACAACTAGAACAAAAAATTTCACAATTTGTATGGAAACACAAAAGACCCCAAACATCCAAAGCAATCTTGAGAAAGAAAAACGGAACTAGAGGAATCAGGCTCCCTGACTTCAGACTATATTACAAAGCTACAGTAATCAAGACAGTATGGCACTGGCACAAAAACAGAAATATAGAGGAATGGAACAGGATAGAAAGCCCAGAGATAAACCCACGCACATATGGTCACCTTATCTTTGATAAAGGAGACAAGAATATACAGTGGAGAAAAGACAGCCTCTTCAGTAAGTGGTGCTGGGAAAACTGGACAGCTACATATAAAAGAATGAAATTAGAACACTCCCTAACACCATACACAAAAATAAACTCAAAATGGATTAAAGACCTAAACGTAAGGCCAGACACTATCAAACTCTTAGAGGAAAACATAGGCAGAACACTCTATGACATAAATCACAGCAAGATCCTTTTTGACCCACCTGCTAGAGAAATGGAAATAAAAACAAAAATAAACAAATGGGACCTAAGGAAACTTGAGAACTTTTGCACAGCAAAGGGAACCATAAACAAGACGAAAAGACAACCCTCAGAATGGGAGAAAAGATTTGCAAATAAAGCAACTGACAAAGGATTAATCTCCAAAATATACAAGCAGCTCATGCAGCTCAATATCAAAAAAACAAAGAACCCAATCCAAAAATGGGCAGAAGACCTAAACAGACATTTCTCCAAAGAAGATATACAGACTGCCAACAAACACATGAAAGGATGCTCAACATCACTAATCATCAGAGAAATGCAAATCAAAACTACAATCAGGTATCACCTCACACCAGTCAGAATGGCTATCATCAAAAAATCTACAAACTATAAATGCTGGGGAGGGTGTGGAGAAAAAGGAACCCTCTTGCACTATTGGTGGGAATATAAATTGATACAGCCACTATGGAGAACAGTATGGAGGTTCCTTAAAAAACTAAAAATAGAACTACCATATGACCCAGCAATCCCACTACTGGGCATATACCCTGAGAAAACCGTAATTCAAAAAGAGTCATGTACCACAATGTTCACTGCAGCTCTATTTACAATAGCCAGGACATGGACGCAACCTAAGTGCCCACAGACAGATGAATGGATAAAGAAGATGTGGCATATATATATATACAATGGAATATTATTCAGCCATAAAAAGAAATGAAACTGAGTTATTTGTAGTGAAGTGGATGGACCTAGAGCCTGTCATACAGAGTGAAGTAAGTAGAAAGAGAAAAACAAATACCGTATGCTAACACATATATATGGAATGTAAAAAAAAAAAAAGTGGTCCTGAAGAACCTAGGGGCAGGACAGGAATCAAGATGCAGATGTAGTGAATGGACTTGAGGACAGGGGGAGGGGAAGGGTAAGCTGGGACGAAGTGAGCGAGTGGCATGGACTTATATATACTACCAAATGTAAAACAGACAGCTAGTGGGAAGCAGCTGCATAGCACAAGGAGATCACCTCGTAGTTTTGTGACCACCTAGGTGGGTGGGATAGGGAGGGTGGGAGGGAGATGCAAGAGGGAGGAGATATGGGGATATATGTATATGTATAGCTGATTCACTTTGTTATACAGCAGAAGCTAACATACCATTGTAAAGCAATTATACTCCAATATGGATGTTAAAAAAAAATATCAATGAGAAGCTTAAGAAATATCCTGACACAGAACTAGGGTATTCCACATGCTCTATTTCTTTTAGAAGATAACCCAAAAGGAATATATGATGATCACCAGATTTATTTACCCACTTAAAGAAATAAGCAAAATGAAAGTACATTATAACAGGGAAACAATTCCATCTAAAAGCATCTGATATTATAATGTACTTTAATTGATTATACTGAGTATATGTTCACCCTTATTTTCTTTTGAGGATACAGCTTCTGTTTTCTCAGTGTTCACTCCATCCTTTAAAACCAGGGATGAGACAATGACCCAAACATGGCCAATTAGAGCACTAAAACCTAGCCACAGAGATTATTTTACTGATATGCCTACATTGTGACCTACATCGGACCAATAACAGTTCTCTTTTATTTTATCTAGGACAATTTGAGAAAAAGAAAGATTGCTGGCTAAAAGGCTTATATAAACCAGAGTTTGTGAATGTGATTTTCTTTGATACTAACTTTGCATGGGAAAAGCATGCCTGAGAATGAAGCAAACATAAAGGAGGAATACAGAGCTAAGGGCTGAAAAGGGTCAGATATGTGATGACCCTGATCAAACCTAGGATTGAGCCGTACTTGATGCTAGTTGATCCTAGGATGTTCCAAATTATGCTAGCTAATAAATACTCTGGCTCAAGCATTTTGAAATTGATTTTCTGTCATCTGCAGCAAAACGGTTATCACAAATATATTAATATAGAATATAGGCAGATCAAGATTTTCTCTGCTTATTTATTTATAATCAAGCATAAATGATCATTAAATCACATGAGGATTGGATTGTAGTCAAAGTATTTGAAAAACCATCCTATGTAAATTTGAAGGTGAAGATTAAAGAATAGTGCAATAGGGTTTAAAGGTACTATTAGGTACAAAAAATGTAATTATATAATTATATTGTTTTAACTAATTATATAATTCTATTTTGTTTCAAATTTAGGCCACATAAAAATCAAATTTAATATACGAATGGAATATGAATTATTAAAATAAGAGGTAAAATTATCTCAACACTCTAAGAAAGCAAAAATAATCAGTTCATTTATTTAAACGTATAAAGTTATTGATTTTTTAACAAAAGATTAAGAAGAAACATGAACAAATTGCAACAACTGCTAAGGAAAATGCTAACTATAGAACTGCCTTATAGAGTTAGAACGAAGAGATTAAAGGGATTCCTTTTGAAAATTCTACTGCTAAACAATACTTAATTTAAAGCTCTTCTCGAAACCTTAGGTGTACGTAGCTTCATTAGGAAAATGAAGGAACAGAGTGCTCCATTTTTATGGCTTTTTGCCTAAGGACAGGTCCAGGCACAGTGCTGGTCATCCAGAATTCACACAAAATGCCACAGTTTACTGGCTTAATAAATTAGAGGACAGAGTTTTGGGAAACCACAGCAGCTGAAAAGTAAAAGTAATAACCGCAGATGGGAAGGCCCAGATTTTGTATATAAATCTCTCACCAATCTCTGGTTGATTCTTGAATCACATGTACTGCACATGTGCAAGGTCTCCCTACCACAGGGGAGACAGAGTTTGAAATTTGAGCTCAACCAAGTGCACTGCCTGTTTAAAGCAAAAAAGTCAACACTACTCACGGGAACATGATAGAATACACAGTCTATGAAACGCATCAATAAAATTTCCATGACGCAATTCAAAGTTACAAGACTTAACAAAGTACAGCATCTCCTATAACTATACTGAATGAAGTATATGAAAATACGCTCATAATAAATAGGCCACAAGGAAATTTCAACAGAGAAATAAATACTACTTAAAACCAGAAACAAATAGAGATTCTAGGACTTAAAATTATAATATCTGAGCTACAAAAATTCACTTAATAGAGGATTGGAGATGACAGAAAAAGAGTAAGTGAATTCAGTGATAGATGAATAGGAATTTTCTAGCATCATTAGCTACCTGAAGGATAATACAACAAATCTAATTTTTTTGGATGTGGAAGCCTAGAGAGACAGGATAGAAAGAATGGCACAAAAAATATTTGAACGGACTTCAAGAAATATGTGATGCTATATTCTTATTTTTAAAAATTGTTTTAGCTATTCTAGTTCTTTTGACTTTCCATATAAAGTTTAGAATTATCTTGTTTATATCTACAAAAAAACCTTGCTAGGATTTCGATAGGAATTGCATTAAGCCTATATATAAATTTGGAGAGAACTGATTTTACTATGTTGATCTACAACCTATCATAGTGGTTTCTCTCTCCATCTAGTTGTTCTTCTTTGGTTTCTTTCATCAGAGTTGTGTAGTTTTCCGTATACAAACCCTGTATATTTGTTAAATTTATATATAAATATCTCATTTTTGAGTGAATGTAAATTGTATTGTCTTAAATTTTAGTTTTTACGTGTTCATTGCTCATCCATAGAAATACAACTAGCTGATTTTTGTGTGTTGATCTTGTATCTTTTGACCTTGCTGAAATGACTTCTTGTAGTAGCTTTTTCTTTTTCTTTTCCTTTTTTTGGGAGATTCCCTGGAATTTTCTATGTAGACAATCATATCATTTGCAAGTAGGGACAGTTTTACTTCTTTATTTCTCAACTGCATGCCTTTAAATTTCCTTTTCTTGCCTCATTTTGCTCTCTAGGATTTCCTGTACTACACTGAATAAAAATGGTGAGAGAGGACATCTGTTTATTGCTCCCTTCTTAGGGAGAAAAGGTTCAGTCTTTGGCATTAAGTATGATACTGGGTTTAGGTTTTAGATAGATGCTCTTTATCAACTTGAGAAAATTCCATTCTATTCTTAGTTTGCTGAGATTATTTTATATCATGAATGAGAGTTGAATTTTGTCAAGTTGCTGTTCTGTATCATTTGGTATAATCCTATGGGTTTTTTTCTAAGTTAGTTAATACGTGGATGACATTGATTGGTTATTTCAATTGAAGTATAGTTGATTTACAATGTTGTGTGATTGATTTTTGAATATTGAACCAGCCTAGCATTCCTGAAATAAACCTCACTTGATCACTGTATTTATTTTAAAATATACTGCTGGATTTCATTTGCTAATATATGTTGAGGATTTTTGGATCTATGGTCATCAGAAAAGCTGGTCTTTGATTTTTGTTTTTACTTTTGACTTTGTCTGGTTTTGGTATCAAGGTAATATTGGCCTCATAAAGTGAAATGGTGGTATTTCCTCCTCTTCTATTTTCAATTCAACACAAGGGAATGTGTTGAACTGGTATTCATTCCTCTGTAAGTATTTGATAGAATTCCCCAATAAAAGTGTCTGAGGCTGAAGATATCTTTTTCAGGAGGTTTTAAATTATGAATTAATTTTCTTTATTCATTACTGGACTACTCAAATTTATTTCATCTTAACTGTGTTTTGGTTGGTGTCTATTTTAAGGTCAGAAATTTTACTACCTTTGCACTTTCTTTTATGGCTTTGATCTATTACTGTTTCTACATTTTCTCCTGTCAATTTGGGTAATTTATGCTTTCCTAGAAGATGTATCCATCCAATCCCATCTGTTTTCCTTTTTTCAGCTTTCCCCAAATTTTCGTGCCCACTGGTGATCATTTAAGTTCTAGGGGTATGTGCGTGTACATACACACACACACACATACACACATATATACATATATACATATATATGTACACATATATACATATATTATGTATATATTCAGTGTCATATAGTTTATATATTTTGTTTGTGTTCAGGATTTTAAGTGTGTTTCAGTATGTTCATGTCTATTAAAAAGTATACGAGTTTAGGGGCTTCCCTGGTGGCACAGTGGTTAAGAATCCTCCTGCCAATGCAGGGGACACAGTTCGATCCCTGGTCCGGGAAGATCTTACATCCTGTGGAGCAACTAAGCCCATGCGCCACAACTACTGAGCCTGCACTCTAGAGCCTGCGAACCACAACTACTGAGCCTGCGTGCCACAACTACTGAAGCCCATGGGCCTAGAGCCCGTGCTCTACAACAGGAGAAGCCACCGCAATGAGAAGCCTGCGCTCCGCAACGAAGAGTAGCCCCCGCTTGCCGCAACTAGAGATAGCCCGTGCGCAGCAACAAAGATCCAACGCAGCCAAAAATAAATAAATAAAACAAATAATTTTTTTAAAAAAGTATACGAGTTTATCTCCACTTTTATCTGTTTTAAACATGTATAAACTGTAGTAAACAGAGATAATGAAGCTAACGTCACAGGAATGCTTGCAATAGCAGGTAAAATCAATACTTCCAATAAATTCTTAATTAATAAGGCTTTAATAAAATAAAAACCTATCTAGCCTAAGAATCTGATAGAATAGTTTTTCAGAGCACTCACATTAGACTGCTGCTAAAGTCCTTAATTCTGTTCATATTTACAGCTGCTGAAGCATAAAGCATCCCAATGAATAAAACAGCATTATTTAGCTCCCCAAACAGTCACCTTCAACAAGAAAACAAATCAGTCCAACTTAATGGAAATTAGTAGTTTTCTGTTTTGTAAACGTAATATGGAAACCTTTTATTGTGTTTGTTTTAATTAACATTTGTGCTTATAATTCCCCCAGAGAAACACTTTTGTTATAATATTATGAAATGCTGCAGGGTCTAGAGGTATGATGGAATTAACAAATGCTTTAAAGACTAATTGGGTTTGAATGTCGCTGGTTCAATAATTTATTCAGTGGGTGCCCATGGCCACATTAGTTGACCTTCCTGAAACTTGGTTTATTCAGCTGTGAAATGGGTGTAGAAAATACGTGACCTTATTGGATTATGGTGAGCATTCAGTGAGAAAACATTTCATTTGTGGTGAATACATTTCTCATCTAATGACTGCCTAACCTTGATAAAGGTAGAGCAGGAATGGAGAAGAGAAAATTAAAATTGAGTCAGCTATTGGCTTGTTTATAGGACTCTCCCCCCTTCACATGGTTTCTCTCACACGTAGAAAAAATAGAAGAAGAACGTTCAGATAATAACACATTGCTTTGAATCTAAGATGCCAACAGTTACAAAATATTTCCCAATTTTATAGAAGTCAAAATGTGATAAAATATGCACCCTAGAATTGATGATTTTTGGTAATACAGTACTCCCCCCATTATCCATGTGGGGTACATTCCAAGACCCCCAGTAGATACCTCAAACCATGGATAGTACTGAACTCTCTCTAAATATATGTATGCTTTTCCTACACATACATACATATGAAAAATTCATAACCTAGGCCCAGTAAGATAGTAACAATAACTAATAATAAAATAGAATAATTACTAATAATATACTGTAATATGCTACAGTTATAACAATATACTGTAAAAATATACTGTTAAATTTTAGAGAGTGCTATCGTTATGTGAATGTGTTCTCTCTCTCTGTCAAAAAATCTAACTGTAAAAATTTAATGCTTTTTCCATCCTAACTAAGCACTTACCATGCACTATGGCCATAAATTTTGCAGTTTGAGGTGTGACAGTAAAACTAGCAGGAATTTCTTTTACTTTCTTTACAATTTCATGGATAGAAGATCTTAGCAACCTCAGCATACAATTTTTCTCTTTCCTTATTAAGTTGAGAACTTTTACCTTTTCACTTAAAGGGAGCACTTTCTGACTTCTCTTTGGCATATCCAAATTGCCAGCATCATTTTGCACAGAAAAGGAAACCACAAACAAAACGAAAAGACAACCCACAGAATGGGAGAAAATATTTGCAAACGAAGCAACCAACAAGGGGTTAATCACCAAAATACACAAACAGCTCATGAAACTCAATATAAAAAAAAAAAAAAACCAAACAACCCAATCAAAAAATGGGCAGATCTAAATAGACATTTCTCCAAAGCATACAAACATTTGGCCAAAAAGCACATGAAAAGATGCTCGACATCAGTAATTATTAGAGAACTACAAATCCAGACTACAATGAGGTATCATTTCACACCGGTCAGAATGGCCATCATCAAAAAATCTGCAAACAATAAATGTTGGAGAGGGTGTGGAGAAAAGGGAGCCCTCCTACACTGTTGGTGGCAATGTAAATTGATACAGCCACTATGGAGAACAGTATGGAGGTTCCTTAAAAAACTAAATATAGAACTACCATATGACCCAGCAATCCCACTGCTGGGCATATACCCTGAGAAAATCATAATTCAAAAAGAGTCATGTACCACAATGTTCATTGCAGCTCTATTTACAATAGCCAGGACATGGAAGCAACCTAGGTGTCCATCGACAGATGAATGGATAAAGAAGATGTGACACATATATACAATGGAATATTACTCAGCCATAAAAAGAAACGATATTGAGTTATTTGTAATGAGGTGGATGGACCTAGAGTCTGTCATACAGAGTGAAGTAAGTCAGAAAGAGAAAAACAAATACTGTATGCTAACAGATATATATGGAATCTAAAAAAAAAATGGTTCTGGTGAACCTAGGGGCAGGACAGGAATAAAGACGCAGACATAGAGAATGGACTTGAGGACATGGAGAAGGGAAAGGGTAAGCTGGGATGAAGTGAGAGAGTAGCCTGGACATATATACACTACCAAATGTAAAATAGATAGCTAGTGGGAAGCAGCTGCATTGCATGGGGAGATCAGCTCGGTGCTTTGTGATCACCTAGAGGGGTGGGATAGGGAGGGTGGGAGGCAGATGCAAGAGGGAGGGGATATGGGGATATATGTATGCATACAGCTGATTCACTTTGTTATACAGCAGAAACTAACACACCATTGTAAAGCAATTATACTCCAATAAAGATGTTAATAAATAAATAAATAAAATACCCCTAAAAAAAAAAAGTACACAATTTCAGTGTTATGTCTTTAAAAGAAAACTCCTTGCTCTGTATATCATCTTCCCACTTCCAATAGTGAAAAATCTAGATGTTATGGTGATAAGTCAGTTTTAACCATGTTGATTAAGTCAACTTTCTTGGTGATGGAAGAAGAACTAGATAGATGGTATCTGAGTCCTGTTGTTACTGCTTGTACTGACCTGAGTTTCATTTCTGGACAATTTGGCTATCATTACAAAGTTATGTGAAAGGAAGAAAATCTATCTTACTTAGACACTACATATTTGAGATCTCTTTGTTATATCATATGAGTGATTCTCAGAGTATTTTTTTCTTGGCTTTTTTTTTTTTTTGGTGTTTGTATAATGTTAGAACATTCAAGATGTAATAGTAAATTTTAAGGGCATGAAGCGGAAAAAAAAAAAAAGAACTACCATATGATCCAGCAATCCCACTTCTGAGCATATATCTGGAGAAAACCATAATTCGAAAAGAGACATGCATCCCAGTGTTCATTGCAGCACTATTTACAATAGCCAGGACATGGAAGCAACCTAAATGATCATCAACAGAGGAATGGATAAAGAAGATGTGGTATATATATACAATGGAATATTACTTAGCAGTAAAAAAAAAAAAGAACGAAATAATGCCATTTGCATCAACATGGATGGATCTAGAGATTATCATACTAAGGGAAGTAAATCAGAGCAAGACAAATATCATATGATATCACTTATATGTGGACTCTAATAAAAATGATAAAAATGAACTTTTTTAGAAAACAGAAACAGACTCACAGATCTCGAAATCAAATTTATGGTTACCAAAGGGGAAAGGAGGGGGAGGAATAAATTAGGAGATTGGGATTAACATATACACACTATTATATATAAAATAGATAACTAACAAGGACCTACTGTATAGCACAGGGAACTCTACTCAATATTCTGTAATAAACAATATGGGAAAAGATTCTGAAAAAGAATGTGTATATATATGTGTGTATATATGTGTGTGTGTGTGTGTGTGTGTATAACTAATTCTCTTTGCTGTACACCTGAAACTAACACAACATTGTAAATCAACTATACTCCAATAAAATTTTTAAAACAAATTTCTAGCATCAGATCTCTTCTGCTGCCTTGGGGCCATTTTTAAGTAAAATCAGGGCTACTTGAATACAAGTACCACGATACTCATGCTATGTCGCAACAGTCAATCTGATAACTGAGATGGTTACTAACTGACTAACAGGTGGGATATGCTGGACAAAGGGATGATTCGTGTCTTGGGCAGAATTGAGCAGGAAGGAGCACGATTTCATTACCCTACTCAGAATGGTGTGCAATTTTAAACTTAGGAATTGTTTCTTTCTGGAATTTTCCATTTAATATTTTCAGACTGTGATTGACCATGGGTAACTGAGACTGCAGAAAGTGAAACCATGGATAAGGGAGGACTGCAATAGTTAACAAATATTGAGTACTTACAGTACAATTTGTACTATTCCAAATGTTGTACAGATATTAACTTATTTACTCTTCATTAAAACATCAAGTAATTGCTATTGTTATCTCTATTTTGCAGAGATAAAGTAAGTCCTCAGCTAGTACAAACAGCTGAGCCATAACTGGGGAGGAGCCCTGGGTACTGAATCTACCTACACCAATCCATGGCCACTCCCAAGAGAAGCACACATGGCCATGAGATTCTTTCACGTAAGAGTCAAGGGTGGGAGAACTGAAGAAAGGGGTAATGGGGAACAGGAACTGGTATCATGTCGGTGTTTCCCACCATGCTCAAGTGTCTGTTATTTACTGATAATGCCTAGTGTTAAAGAGGGCTGAAATAAGTGTAACCTTATAAGTGAGTTAGGGAGACTTGAAATGAGAATCAAGTATTAAAATTATTCAAGGGAAGCCATTCTGGAAAAGAAAAAAAAAAAAAAAACTCACTGAGGGGCAGTTGCAAATCCCCTGGCAATCACTGATTTGTTTACTGTCTCTACAGTTTTGTCTTTTCCAGAATGTCATATAAATGGAAGCAGACAGTAGGTAGCCTTTTCAGATTGTCTTCTTTCACTTAGCAATATGCAATTAAGAATCATCCTTGTCTTTGGCTTGATAGCTCATTCCTTTTTATCACTGAATATTATTGAGTTGTATGAATAAACCATGGCTTGTTTATCCATTCACCTGTTGAAGGATATGTTGGTTGCTTTCAGTTTTTGGTGATTATGAATGAAGCTGATATAAATATTTATGTGCAGGTTTTTGTGTAGATATGTTTTTAAATCAGTTGGGTAAATATCTGGAGGTATGATTGCTAAACTGCATGGTAAGATTATGTTTAGCTTTGCATTGGTTTCCTTCTTTTAGCTTGGTAACTTAAAATAAATCACTGAGCCTTAGTTTCTTCATCTGTAAAAAGGAAATAAATTGTTATTAACACCAAAAGCTGTTGTGAGATTTAAGAGAACATTTAACACAGTTCTTCACTCAGCAGGAATTAATCAGTGCTAGGTTAAGCATATTTATTATTATCTTTGATTTTATTATAAAAAGTTAAATATAAATTGACCCATGTTATTCAATCCAGAAACCCAAAACTTGTCCTTGCATCACTCTCTCCTAAGTTGATCAGTCAAGAAGTCTCAGTGAATCCATATCTCAAATATCTCTTAAATATATTCTTTATTCTTCCTTTTCCTCAGTCAATGGTTTGACTCTAACTTCCACTGTTTTTCCTATGGATTACTACAGATCCTACAACTCCCTCTCTGCCTTCTTTTTCATCATTTCCCCATCTATTGTCTATGTTACTTGTTCCCAAATGCTGACCATATATGCCTAGAATAGTGCTGGACATATAGTAGGCATTCAATAAATATTTATTGTATAAATGAATACCCTCCAACTAGTGCTCAGAATGATAAAATGTCCAACACTCCTTTGTAAATAATGAAAATTAATGACAACTTGTGTGTACATGTACACATAAATATTACAAATACTTTTACACATTTTCACCTATGCATCTTGTGTTATCGCCGCTTCAAACGTATCTTAATGCTTCTGTGCCATTGCCTATGCTGTTTGTTTATCTCTGTCTGGAACTTACCATATGCATCCCTTCACCCTACTGCACACTTTACCCATACCCAGATTCTATTGGGTGCCCTTCCCATATTTGTCTATACTATTGCTTTTCAAGCTTTAACATGTACATTAGACACCTGCAGATCTTTTCTTAAAATGCAGAGCCTGATTCAGTGTGTCTGGGGTGGAGCCTGAGAAGTCTGCATTTCTAACAAGTTCCCAGGGGATGCCGCTGCAGCTGGTACATAACACACTGTGTTACAGTTGTTCTTCTGGGCTATTTCCTCTAGACAAGGAAATCCTCTAATGTTATCTTTTATAGAAGTTATCATGTGATAACTTTCTTTAGTAAAGTAACTCGGGGTATTAGAAGGGGCAGTACACTGGAAGTCAAGAAATCTGGGATCATTTTTGCCTGTTTTTTTGCCACTATGAAAATTTACTTGTGGAACTAAACATCAATTGGACTAATCAAACTACCTGATTTGTCACTGGTACTGAAAATACACTTCAGGTTCAATTTGCTTTTCTCTAGTTTATTTTTCAGATGTGTAATAGCTATCAGACACATATAATCGTTAGAAAAACATACATGTTGCATGATGTAACTTCATCTCCTGCAACTTCTAATGCAATATGCAATATTATGAGTTTATTTTTACTCATTTTTGCATATATATCTTTTATTTGCTGCTAAATTCAGTCCTATTCTATGATTCTGTTCGTATGTTATTATTTCCACTCACACATGCTTAAGCCAATATTCTTAAACTCCATTGTTTCTGGTGGTAGGTAGCAGAAATGGAAATAGAGAAAAATAAAATATTCACTAGATTTCTAAAGTATATTACTGTTTCTTCTAATTTATGAATATATTACAATTTTCCTCTAATCTAATTACTACAGTTTATTCCAAGGTTTTTTCTAAAACTGCACTGAATTATAAAATTAAGTAATTAACACGTGCATGCTCTGTTGGGGGAGACTGAAGGGAAAGAGGTGTTCAGCCTAGAAAAACATTTCTCAGTGGATTTCCTATGAAGTCAATGTGTCTTGGGTTTAACTTTGAAACAAATTAAAAAATTTAAAAACTGAAAAAAAAAATGCACTGAAAACACTATATTCATTTATATTTTTCATATGTTGCTCATGAGATTCTGGCATAGTAGTTTTGTTTATAATGGATTTTATTTTGTCAATATCAGCATCATCATTAAATGACTGAAATTTTGGCAACACAGTAAAGAGTATAGCAGGGATGGAATCACAAATCATGTCTAGGGATTAAGTTACAGGGGTCCTATAATAGAAATTGATGAAGACTGATTATTTAAGAATAATAATGGAGAGAGGCAACAGACAAAACCAACCAGCAAAACAGAAGTTTGAGTGTTCCCTCCTTCCTCACCAAATGCCCACACACCATTTCTATAAATACAGATTCCTTTACAACATCATTAAGATCAGGATATGGATTTTCTGTAATTTATACACAGACTTTCTTTTTTGACTTTGGATAAAGGGGCAGAAAGCAGCAGAATTCTCTCTTTGGGGTGATGATACCCAGCATAACCCATGTTAGAGGTACAAAAGGAAAAAACAAAAAATGTAATTTTTTAAGTTGGATTTTTAAGCTTTTTTTTCTTGTTAGTCACCAATTTACATGAGGCCCAAACTAATAAATAGATCTTTCTAAAATGCTTGTTCCTGATGTATTGGGTTGGCCAAAAACTGCCTTCGGTTTTTAAGTAAAAGACATTTTTTATTTTCACCAAGAACTTTATTGAACAACGTATACACCCCTTTTGTTCCACTACCTGCTGCCATTTTTCAGGCAACTTCATAATTCCATCTTCCCAAAACTTTTTATCTTTTTGAGCAAAGACCTCTTCCAGGTGCCTTTTACAGCCGTCCAGGGAATTGAAAATTTTTCCATTAAGAAAATTTTGTAAAGACCTAAATAAATGGAAATCCAAGGGTGCACTGTCTAGTGAATACGGCGGATGAATCAGAACTTCCCAGCCAAGCTGTAACAGTTTTTGCCTGGTCATCAAAGAAACATGCGATCTTGCGTTATCCTGATGGAAGATTATGCATTTTCTGTGGACTAATTCTGGACGTTTTTCATCGAGTGCTTTCAGGTGGTCTAACTGGGAGCAGTACTTGTAATTAATAGTTCGGTTTTCCAGAAGGAGCTCATAATAGAGGACGCCATTCCAATCCCACCATATACACATCATCACCTTCTTTGGATGAAAACCGGCCTTTGGTGTGGTTGGTGGTGGATCATTTCACTTGCCCCAAGATCTCTTCCATTCCACATTATTGTACAGTATCCACTCTTCATCGCCCATCACAATTTGTTTTAAAAACAGAACGTTTTCATTATGTTTAAGTAGAGAATCGCATGCGGAAATATGGTCAAGAAGGTTTTTTTTGCTTAACTTATGTGGAACCCAAACATCAAAGCGATTCACATAACCAAGCTGGTGCAAATGATTTTCAATGCTTAATTTGGATATTTTGAGTATGTCGGCTATCTCCCGCGTGATATAACGTTGGTCGTTCTCAATTAATGTCTCGATTTGATCGCTATCAACTTCAACTGGTCTACTCGACAGTGGAGCATCGTCCAGTGAGAGATCTCCAGCACGAAACTTCACAAACGACTTTCGACACGTTCAATCAGTCACAGTACCTTCTCCATACACTGTGCAAATCTTTTGTGTGTTTCAGTTGCATTTTTACCTTTCTTGAAATAATAAAGCATAATATGCCGAAAATGTTGCTCTTTTTCTTCCATCTTCAATATTAAAATGACTATAGAAAAATTCACCAATTCTGATGTCTTTCTTAAAATGCACGCTGATATGACAGCTGTCACATACAATCTAACAAAATTGTTTTGAATGAAGTTAAAAACAACTAAGTGCTACTAGAGCCATCTTATGGAAAAAAACTAATGAACTTTTTGGCCAGCCCAATATTTTGTACCACTGGGACGTCCCATCACTCTTACGTTTTTGCAGGTTATACTAAGTGACTTTTTATTCTCCCACCCAGAAATTCCACTGGCTAATGTTGACCAGTTAGTTTGTATTCCTCCCTTGAAAGAGCTAGTCCATGTTAATAAGGAGGGAGTCCATGTTAATTTATTAACTCACTCAACAAATATTTTGGGCACCAAGAACATGCCCAGGAGTGTGGTAGGTGCTGGAGACACAGCAGTGAATAAAATAAAGGCCCCACCCACCTGAAACTTACACTGTAAGCAACATTCTTAATAGGTCTAAAGTAGAGTGCAAGCAGCTTTCAGCTCTTTCTTCGGTATGGAAGGAATACCATAAGGATCACAGTTTTGATAACCTCTCCACTCTAGTCTTGCAAAAAGAATCTAGCAATCATAGGCACTAGTGTCTGAGTTTACAAATCTAGCCACTACTCTTGTCCCAAATTCTTTCCTGGTGGTAGGTAAAGGGGAGAGAACACACTGCATGATTATAGATCCATGGATATTTCTTACATTTCCTTCCAAATTACTCAGTCTCTGCCAACAAAATAATTCTAGCTGCTTAATGTTTTCAATCAACCCAGTGCCATTCCCCCAATATCATATGTCTTTTTTCCATTTTCTCTGGGTTTATTTGATTAGAACACCCTAGACCATACAGTCAGTTAGCTTCATAAAGTTAGTGTTAAGGAAGTTCATAATATTTTACAAAGGCTTCTAAGCAGTTTTTTAACCTCCTACATCTTCAATGAAATTATCATAGACAGTCCCCAGTTCCCATCATGGCTCTAAATTCAGTTGAGAGCTTAAGTCAAAACATGTCATAGAATGATTAACCCACTACTTATAAGGACAGAGGATTCTCATGACTACCTCTTACTGTGTATATTTAAATTAATCAGGAGTTGGGACTTCCCTGGTGGCGCAGTGGTTAAGAATCCGCCTGCTAATGCAGGGGACATGGGTTCGAGCCCTGGTCTGGGAAGAGCCCACATGTCACAGAGCAACTAGGCCTGTGTGCCATAATTACTGAGCCTGCTCTCTAGAGCCTGCGAGCCACAACTAGTGAGCCTGTGTACCCCAACTACTGAAGCCCGCGCGCCTAGAGCCCGTGCTACACAACAAAGAGAAGCCCGCGCACTGCAATGAAGAGTAGCCCCCGCTCGCCATAACTAGAGAAAGCCTGCACGGAGCAATGAAGACCCAACGTAGCCAAAAATAAATAAATAAATATTTTAAAAATTAATTAATTAATTAATCAATCAGGGGTCATAATAGAGGTTCTACTAAGATTCTCCAAATAGGGATCCATGAGATTCTACATATGTCTTTCTTATCATAAATTCAGTGTTCCTGATCACCCAAAAAAACTCTCCAGTTTTTTGTTTTAGCTTGTAAAATATAGAGGATAATCTCATAATTCTTATCAGCTGATTAGTTTCCCTTTCATTTAACCCTGATGTGCGCTCTTTTTGGCCTTAATCTTTAAATAGCATGCTTACAGTGTTTCAATTAAGAAATAAAATTAAGAATTAGATTTCTTAATAAACTGATGTTTTCCCAAAGATGTGAACTTAAGAAATGTTGGTATCACTTAACCTTCCACAAACAATAAAACACACATTCAATTAATATAATATAAATGGTGACAAAAGGTAACATATAATTACTAAGGATTCTTGAACTTAAACTCAGTATAAAAATACTGACATGTGCCTATTTGTAACAGTTTCTTAAATGTACATTAAAGTTTATGGTAATTGCTAATGCTACACTGGCTTATAGACAATAATTTCATTAAGCTGCCCCACATTCTCATACAGCTACACTTAGTAGCTACACTTAGCTACATGCATTAGTGTATCTGTAATTGCCAAACAAATTACAGAAACCTTTTTTAGGCAAAAAAAGGCACTTTCCAGGTCTAATTTTAAGAATTGTCACTACCAAGTATGGTATATATACAAAGATACCAGGAAGAAAGTCTGTGTCTAAAACATGTATGTCTGTCTTTCACAGGCCTGAAATTACAAATTTATGCATTCTGTTATCATAAGCTAAATCATTATTTTGCCTTCTACCAAATATCAAACATCTTTTGAATAAAATATACTCATTCTAGTTGGTCAATAATAACATTGTGGTTATGCTTTAGATTATTTCCTGTGTGAAGTTTTGACTACTACTAAGTAAAGGCAACATTAAAAATGCATCTATCTTGGTCCTTGTACATATTAAGGGATTAATAAATATTTGTTCAATGAATTCAGTAAACTCTTATTACCTGCCAGCTCTGTGCCTGACGTAATACTAAGAACCGAGGAAATAAAGTTACCTAAAGGATAAGCCTTGACATTAAACTCTAGAGGCAGACACATGTACAAGTAAGTGGATTAGTCTAGGAATATGTACAGGATTCTACTCAAAAAAAGGAATTCTTCTGAGATGGGTGTCAGAGGAAACAGTAATTAATTTGGGCCTTGGAGTATCACTGGACAGGTTTATTAAGGCTGAATTCATAGTTAAAGACAGAATAATTCTAGTATATACTCAAACTAATTTTCAGATCTAAAGCTTATCTTAAACTGGAAGTAACAGTGCTTAACTCCTTGGTTTTTTAATCATCAGACTAAACTTTGCAAAGAAATCTGACCTACCTCTAAGTAGCAGATTTATATACATTTAAAAAATTAACTGTGGTAAAATGCACATAACAAAATTTTAATTAGGTTTAAGTGTATAGTTCTGTAGTATTAAGAATATTCACATATATACAAAGGAATATTACTCAGCCATATAAAAAGAAACGAAATTGAGTTATCTGTAGTGAGGTGGATGGACCTAGAGTCTGTCATACAGAGTGAAGTAAGTCAGAAAGAGAAAAACAAATACCGTATGCTAACACATATATAGGGAATCTAAAAAAAAATGGTTGTGAAGAACCTAGGGGCAGGACAGGAATAATGACACAGACGTAGAGAATGGACTTGAGGACACGGGGAGGGGGAAAGGTAAGCTGGGATGAAGTGAGAGAGTGGCATGGACATATATACAGTACCAAATGTAAAATAGATAGCTAGTGGGAAGCAGCCACATAGCACAGGGAGATCAGCTCAGTGCTTTGTGACCACCTAGAGGGGTGGGATAGGGAGGGTGGGAGGGAGGGAGACACAAGAGAGAAGAGTTATGGGGATATATGTATATGTATAGCTGATTCACTTTGTTATAAAGCAGAAACTAACACACCACTGTAAAGCAACTATACTCCAATAAAGATGTTAAAAAATATAAATAAAATAAACATAGAACTAAAAAAAAAACATAGAATATTCACATTGTTGTACAACCAATCTTTTAATCTTGCAAAACTAAAACTCTATACCCACTAAACAACAACTTCCAATTTTCCTCTCCCCCTAGTCCCTGGCAACCAGCATTCTACTTGCTATGAGTTTGATTACTGTAAGTGCCTAATGTAAGTGGAATGATACACTATTTATCTTTTTGTGACTGGCACAGACTAAATGGCTTCACTGGTAAATTCTACCAAATATTTAAAGAAGAATTAATGTCAATCCTTTTTTCAAACTTTTCCAAAAAAATTGAAGAGGAGGGAAGACATATTTCCAAACTCATTTTATGAATCCAGCATTACTCTAAAACTGAAGCCAGACAAAGACATCATGAAAAAATAAAACCACAGGAAAATATCCCCGATGAATACAGATGCAAAAATCCTCAACAAAATACTAGCAAAATGAATCCAACAGCACATTAAAAGGATTATACAACATAAACAAGTGGGATTTGCCCCTTGGATGCAAGGATGGTTCAAAATACAAAAATCAATTAATGTGATACATCGTATTAACAGAATAAAGGATTAAAATCACAAGATCATCTCAATAGATGCGGGAAAAGTGTTTGACAAAATTAAGTACCCTTTCATGATAAAAACTCTCAAAAAATTAGAAAAAGAAGAAAAATACCTCAACATAATGAAGGTCATACATGGAAAGCCCACAGCTAGCATCACACTCAATGGTGAAAAACTGAAACCTTTTCCTCTAAGATCAGGAAAAAGACAATGATGCTTACTGTCACCACTTTTATTCAACAAGTAGTGAAAGTCCTAGCCAGAGTAATTAGGCAAGAAAAAGAAATAAAAGGCATCCAAATTGGAAAGGAAGAAGTAAAACTGTCCCTGTTTGCAGACAACATCTTATATAAAGAAAATCCTAAAGACTCTGTATAAAAATTGTTAGAACTATTAAACAAATTCTGTAAAGTTGCAGGGTACAAAATCAACATGCAGAAACCAGTTACACTAACTATGAACTAGATGAAAAGGAAATTAGGAAAATAATCCCAATTACAATAGCACCAAAAATAATAAAATACTTAGGAATAAATTTGATTAAAGAGCTGAAAGACTTGCATACTAAAAACTACAAAAAAACTGATGAAAGAAATTAAAGAAGACACAAACAAATTGAATGGCATCCCACGTTCATGGATTGGAAGACTTAATATTGTTAAAAAGTACATACAACCTAAAGTGATCTACGTATTCAGTGCAATCCCCATAAAAACCCCAATGCCATTTTTTACAAAAATAGAAAAAAATTCTAAAATTCACATGGAACCATAAAAGACCACAAACAGCCAAGTCAATCTTGGGAAAGTAGAACAAAGCTGGAAGCATCACATTTCCTGATTTCAAAATATATAACAAAGTCACAGTAATCGGAAAAGTATGGAACTGCCATAAAGACAGACATAATTGTGGTTATTACATACAATTTCCTATTTCATAAGGATTTAGATAAATTAACACAGGTAAAGACTTAAAATGATTTCTGATATAGTGTAAACAGACAGCAAGTGTTTGCTGTTGTAATCAGAGAGTTGTCATGAGGACTAAATTAGATTTTTAGTTTTTCCTTCATTCAAATAGTTGTTACTGAGCACATACTATGTGCCAGGCACTATTTTAGTCTATGGAAACAGAACAGGAAATAAAAAAGAGAAAAACCCTTGTTCTCATGGAGCTCATCTTCAGCATGAATTTTCCTTGTACCACATTACTGTTTAAATGCTTCTATATTTCAATGCATGGAAAATCCTATTTAAATGAATATAAATTGCAATTCACCCTTTGGGTTACAAGAAATGAAGTAAAGTCTGGCTAGAGCAAATTACTACTGCACCCATAGATTTCTGTCCCATATTAAACAAGTATTTATAGCATTTTCCAAATAAAGACATGCTTCAGTCTTGATCAGTGTCACTATTGACACTCCCTCCCCTAAAACCTACCATACTAAGCTTGATTCTCAAAGTATACCCATGTTAATTCATATCCCAGCTTAACTGTTTGGTTTTATATTATTCATCAATTATATTAAGGCTCATTATCTTATCTTTGTAGAAAAAATTAGGCTTATATAAACTAACAATGAAACATTCTAAAACTTACATTGATGTAAAGAATATTCCCAATATCTTTGAAAAATTAAATGAAATGGATAAATAGTCTAGAAATTATAAATGCTAAAAGTAACTCAAGAATAAATAGAGAGGAGCTTCAAGATGGCAGAAGATAAGACGTGGAGATCACCTTCCTCCCCACAAATACATCAGAAATACATCTACACGTGGAACAACTCCTACAGAACACCTACTGAACGCTGGCAGAAGACCTCAGGCCTCCCAAAAGGCAAGAAACTCCCCACGTACCTGGGTAGGGCAAAAGAAAAAAGGAAAAACAGAGACAAAAGAATAGGGACGGGACCTGCACCAGTGGGAGGGAGCTGTGAAGGAGGAAAGGTTTCCACGCACTAGGAAGCCCCTTCGTGGGCGGAGACTGCAGGTGGTGGAGGGGGGAAGCTTCGTAGCCATGGAGGAGAGCGCAGCAACAGGGGTGCGGAGGGCAAAGCTCAGAGATTCCCGCACAGAGGATCGGGGCCGACCAGCACGCACCAGCCCGAGAGGCTTGTCTGCTCACCCGCCAGGGTGGGTGTGGGCTGGGAGCTGAGGCTCGGGCTTCGGAGGTCGGACCCCAGGGAGAGGACTGGGGTTGGCTGCGTGAACACGGCCTGAAGGGGGCTAGCGCACCACAGCTAGCCGGGACGGAGTCCGGGAAAAGGTCTGGAGCTGCCGAACAGGCAAGAGACTTTTTCTTGCCTCTTTTTTCTTGGTGCGCGAGGAGAGGGGATGAAGAGCGCTGCTTACAGGAGCTCCAGAGACGGGCGCGAGCCGCGGCTATCAGCGCGGACCCCAGAGACGGGCAGGAGACGCTAAGGCTGCTGCTGCCGCCACCAAGAAGCCTGTGTGCGAGCAAAGGTCACTCTCCACACCGCCCCTCCCGGGAGCCTGTGTAGCCTGCCACTGCCAGGGTCCCGTGATCCAGGGACAACTTACCCGGGAGAACGCACGGCGTGCCTCGGGCTGGTGCAACGTCATGCCGGCCTCTGCCGCCGCAGGCTCGCCCCGCCTCCTCCGTATCCCTCCCTCCCCCTGGCCTGAGTGAGCCAGAGCCCCCGAAGCAGCTGCTCATTTAACCCCGTCCTGTCTGAGCAAAGAACAGATGCCCTCAGGCGACCTACATGCAGAGGTGGGTCCAAATCCAAAGCTGAACCCCGGGAGCTGTGCGAACAAAGAAGAGAAAGGGAAATTTCTCCCAGCAGCCTCAGGATCAGCGGATTAAAGCTCCACAAACAACATGATGTACCTGCATCTGTGGAATACCTGAATAGACAACGAATCATCCCAAATTGAGGAGGTGGACTTTGGGAGCAAGACACATTATTTTTTCCCCTTTTCCACTTTTTGTGAGTGTGTATGTGTATGCTTCTGTGTGTGATTTTGTCTGTATAGCTTTGCTTTTACCATTTGTCCTAGGGTTCTGTCTGTTTTTTGTTTGTTTGTTTTTTGGTTTTTTTAGTACAGTTTTTAGCACTTGTTATCATTGGTGGATTTGGTTTTTGGTTTGGTTGCTCTCTCTTTTTTTTTGTTTTATTGCTTAAAAAATTTTTTTTAAATAATTATTTTTTATTTTAATAACTTTATTTTATTTTATTTTATCTTCTTCGTTCTTTCTTTTTTTCCTCCCTTTTATTCACAGCCGTGTGGATGACAGGCTCATGGTACTCCAGCCAGGCGTCAGGGCTGTGCCTCTGAGGTGGGAGAGCCAAGTTCAGGACACTGGTCCACAAGAGACCTCCCAGCTCCACGTAATATCAAACGGCAAAAATCTCCCAGAGATCTCCATCTCATTGCCAAGACCCAGCTCCACTCAACGACCAGCAAGCTAGAGTGTTGGACACCCTATGCCAAACAACTAGCAAGACAGGAACACAACTCCACCCATTAGCAGAGAGGCTGCCTAAAATCATAATAAGGCCACAGACACCCCAAAACACACCACCAGACGTGGACCTGCCCATCAGAGAGACAAGATCCAGCCTCATCCACCAGAACACAGGCATTAGCCCCCTCCACCAGGAAGCCTACACAACCCACTGAACCAAACTTAGCCACTGGGGACAGACACCAGAAACAACGGGAACTACCAACCTGCAGCCTGTGAAAAGGAGACCACAAACACAGTAAGTTAAGCAAAATGAGAAGACAAAAAAACACACAGCAGATGAAGGAGCAAGGCAAAAACCCAACAGTCCTAACAAATGAAGAGGAAATAGGCAGTCTACCTGGAAAAGAATTCAGAGTAATGATAGGAAAGATGACCCAAAATCATGGAAATAGAATGGAGAAAATACAAGAAATGTTTAACAAGGACCTAGAAGAACTAAAGAGCAAACAAACAGTGATGAACAACACAATAAATGAAATTAAAAATTCTCTAGAAGGGATCAATAGCAGAATAACTAAGGCAGAAGAACGGATAAGTGACCTGGAAGATAAAATAGTGGAAATAACTACTGCAGAGCAGAATAAAGAAAAAAGAATGAAGAGAATTGAGGAAAGTCTCAGAGACCTCTGGGACAACATTAAACGCACCAACATTTGAATTATAGGGGTCCCAGAAGAAGAAGAGGAAAAGAAAGGGACTGAGAAAATATTTGAAGAGACTATAGTTGAAAACTTCCCTAATATGGGAAAGGAAATAGTTAATCAAGTCCAGGAAGCACAGAGAGTCCCATACAGGATAAATCCAAGGAGAAACGCGCCAAGACACATATTAATCAAACTATCAAAAATTAAATACAAAGAAAAAATATTAAAAGCAGCAACGGAAAAACAACAAATAACACACAAGGGAATCCCCATAAGGTTAACAGCTGATCTTCCAGCAGAAACTCTGCAAGCCAGAAGGGAGTGGCAGGACATATTTAAAGTGATGAAAGAGAAAAACCTACAACCAAGATTACTCTACCCAGCAAGGAGAAGTAACAACTGACACTGTAGAAATACAAAGGATCATGAGAGATCACTACAAGCAACTCTATGCCAATAAAATGGACAACCTGGAAGAAATGGACAAATTCTTAGAAATGCACAACCTTGCGAGACTGAACTAGGAAGAAATAGAAAATATGAACAGACCAATCACAAGCACTGAAATAGAAACTGTGATTAAAAACCTTCCAACAAACAAAAGCCCAGGACCAGATGGCTTCACAGGCAAATTCTATCAAACATTTGCAGAAGAGCTAACACCTATCCTTCTCAAACTCTTCCAAAATATAGCAGAGGGAGGAACACTCCCAAACTCATTCTACGAGGCCACCATCCCTCTGATACCAAAACCAGACAAAGATGTCACAAAGAAAGAAAACTACAGGCCAATACCACTGATGAACATAGATGCAAAACTCCTCAACAAAATACTAGCAAACAGAATCCAACAGCATATTAAAAGGATCATACACCATGATCAAAAGGGGTTTATCCCAGGAATGCAAGGATTCTTCAATATATGCAAATCAATCAATGTGATATACCATAATAACAAATTGAAGGAGAAAAACCATATGATCATCTCAATAGATGCAGAGAAAGCTTTCGACAAAATTCAACACCCATTTATGATAAAAAACCCTCCAGAAAGTAGGCACAGAGGGAACTTACCTCAACATAATAAAGGCCATATATGACAAACCCACAGCCAACATCGTTCTCAATGGTGAAAAACTGAAACCATTTCCACTAAGATCAGGAACAAGACAAGGTTGCCCACTCTCACCACTATTATTCAACATAGTTTTGGAAGTTTTAGCCATGGCAATCAGAGAAGAAAAAGAAATAAAAGGAATCCAAATTGGAAAAGAAGAAGTAAAGCTGTCACTGTTTGCAGATGACATGATACTATACATAGAGAATCCTAAAGATGCTACCAGAAAACTACTAGAGCTAATCAATGAATTTGGTAAAGTAGCAGGATACAAAATTAATGCACAGATATCTCTTGCATTCCCATACACTAACTACAAAAAATCTGAAAGAGAAATTAAGAAAACACTCCCATTTACCATTGCAACAAAAAGAATAAAATACCTAGGAATAAACCTACCTAAGGAGACAAAAGACCTGTATGCAGAAAATTATAAGACACTGATGAAAGAAATTAAAGATGATACAAACAGATGGAGAGATATACCATGTTCTTGGATTGGAAGAATCAACATTGTGAAAATGACTCTACTACCCAAAGCAATCTACAGATTCAGTGCAATCCCTATGAAACTACCACTGGCATTTTTCACAGAACTAGAACAAAAAACTTCACAATTTGTATGGAAACACAAAAGATTCCAAAGAGCCAAAGCAATCTTGAGAAAGAAAAACAGAGCTGGAGGAATCAGGCTCCCTGACTTCAGACTATACTACAAAGCTACAGTAATCAAGATAGTATGGTACTGGCACAAGAACAGAAATATAGATCAATGGAACAGGACAGAAAGCCCAGAGGTAAACCCATGCACATATGGTCACCTTATCTTTGATAAAGGAGGCAAGAATATACAGTGGAGAGAAGACAGTCTCTTCAATAAGTGGTGCTGGGAAAACTGGACAGCTACATGTAAAAGAATGAAATTAGAACACTCCCTAACACCATACACAAAAATAAACTCAAAATGGATTAAAGACCTAAATGTAAGGTCAGACACTATCAAGCTCTTAGAGGAAAACATAGGCAGAACACTCTATGACATAAATCACAGCAAGATCCTTTTTGACTCACCTCCTAGAGAAATGGAAATAAAAACAAAAATAAACAAAGGGGACCTAATGAAACTTAAAAGTTTTTGTACAGCAAAGGAAACCATAAAAAAGACGAAAAGACAACCCTCAGAATGGGAGAAAATATTTGCAAATGAAGCAACTGACCAAGGATTAATCTCCAAAATTTATAAGCAACTCATGCAGCTCAATATCAAAAAAACAAACAACCCAATCCAAAAATGGGCAGAAGACCTAAATAGACATTTTTCCAAAGAAAATATACAGATTGCCAACAAACACATGAAAGAATGCTCAACATCGTTAATCATTAGAGAAATGCAAATCAAAACTACAATGAGATATCCTCTCACACTGGTCAGAATGGCCATCATCAAAAATCTAGAAACAATAAATACTGGAGAGGGTGTGGAGAAAAGGGAACCCTCTTGCACTGTTGGTGGGAATGTAAATTGATACAGCCACTATGGAGAACAGTATGGAGGTTCCTTAAAAATCTAAAAATCGAACTACCATACAACCCAGCAATCCCACTACTTGGCATATACCCTGAGAAAACCATAATTCAAAAAGAGTCATGTACCACAATGTTCATTGCAGCTCTATTTACAATAGCCAGGACATGGAAGCAACTTAAGTGTCCATCAACAGATGCATGGATAAAGAAGATGTGGCACATATATACAATGGAATATTACTCAGCCATAAAAAGAAATGAAATTGAGTTATTTGTAGTGAGGTGGATGGACCTAGAGTCTGTCATACAGAGTGAAGTAAGTCAGAAAGAGAAAAACAAATACCATATGCTAACACATATATATGGAATCTAAAAATAAAAAAAAAAAAGGTCATTACGAACCTAGGGGCAAGACAGGAATAAAGACACAGACCTACTAGAGAATGGACCTGAGGTTACGGGGAGGGGAATGGTAAGCTGGGACAAAGTGAGAGAGTGGCATGGACATATATACACCAGCAAACGTAAAATAGATAGCTAATGGGAAGCAGCCGCATAGCACAGGGAGATCAGCTCGATGCTTTGTGACCACCTATAGGGGTGGGATAGGGAGGGTGGGAGGGAGGGAGACTCAAGAGGGAAGAGATATGCAGACATATGTTATGTATAACTGATTCACTTTGTTATAAAGCAGAAACAAACACACCACTGTAAAGCAATTATACTCTAATAAAGATGTTAAAAATAAATAAATAAAATAAAGTGGATAACCAGCAAGTACCTACTGTATAGCACAGGGAACTCTGCTCAATGTTATACGGTAACCTGAATGGGAGGGGAGTTAGGGGGAGAATGGATATATGTATATGTGTGGTTGAGTCCCTTTGCTGTGCACCTGAAACTATCACAACGTTGTTAATTGCTTATACTCCAATATAAAATAAAAAGTTAAAAAAAAAAAGAATAAATAGAAAATAGCCAAATACCAGTAACATTTGAAGAAAGTGAATTGCAGGGAAAAAGAACAATCCCGATTCCTATTGCATAAAACATAACAAGACCAGATGATTTTGCAGGTAAATCTTTAGTGAATATTCAGGAAACGTTACAAGCCCTATCTTATACAAATGTTTCAAAGAACAAAAAATGAGAGAAAGCTAATTATAACATTTGATTTGGCTAATAACAACCTTAATAGCCAAACTGAACAAGGACAGTAAGAGAAAAAAATAATTATCAACATTGGTACAAAAATCCTAAATACACTTCTAGCAAAGGGAATTGTGCTAGTGTGCTTGACTTCTTTTTTATTTTTATTTTTTTTTTTGAATTTTTGAATTTTATTTTATTTTTTTATTCAGCAGGTTCTTATTAGTCATCAATTTTATACACATCAGTGTATACATGTCAATCCCAATCGCCCAATTCATCACACCACCATCCCCACCCCCCCGACGGCTTTCCCCCCTTGGTGTCCATACGTTTGTTCTCTATATCTGTGTCTCAACTTCTGCCCTGCAAACCGGTTCATCTGTACCATTTTTCTAGGTTCCACATATATGCGTTAATATACGATATTTGTTTTTCTCTTTCTGACTTACTTTACTCTGTATGACAGTTCTCTAGATCCATCCACATCTCAACAAATGACCCAATTTCGTTCCTTTTTATGGCTGAGTAATATGCCATTGTATATATGTACGACGACTTCTTTATCCATTCATCTGTCGATGGGCATTTAGGTTGCTTCCATGACCTGGCTATTGTAAATAATGCTGCAGTGAACATTGGGGTGCATGTGTCTTTTTGAATTATGGTTTTCTCAGGGTATACGCCCAGTAGTGGGATTGATGGATAATATGGTAATTCTATTTTTAGTTTTTTAGGGAACCTCCATACTGTTCTCCATAGTGGCTGTATCAATTTACCTTCCCACCAAGAGTGCAAGAGGGTTCCCTTTTCTCCACACCCTCTCCAGCATTTGTTGTTTGTAGATTTTCTGATGATGCCCATTCTAACTGGTGTGAGGTGATACCTCACTGTAGTTTTGATTTGCATTTCTCTAATAGTTAGTGATGTTGAGCAGCTTTTCATGTGCTTCTTGGCCATCTGTATGTCTTCTTTGGAGAAATGTCTATCTAGGTCTTCTGCCCATTTTTGGATTGGGTTGTTTGTTTCATTAATATTGAGCTGCATGAGCTGTTTATATATTTTGGAGATTAATCCTTTGTCCGTTGATTCATTTGCAAATATTTTCTCCCATTCTGAGGGTTGTCTTTTCGTCTTGTTTATGGTTTCCTTTGCTGTGCAAAAGCTTTTAAGCTTCATTAGGTCCCATTTGTTTATTTTTGTTTTTATTTCCATTGTGCTTGACTTCTTGAGGTGCTAAAACATCACAGTTACTTGGGATTTCTTGTGCAAATAGGTAGAATAAGCCTCTCCTCACTATGTGTTACACTGTCTTCTGGGTATGAAAGCAGGACATTTTGTACCCTATTGTTTTACAGAGTGATCAACCTGTATGTCAATAGCCCCTCAGAAGTACACTGTCAAATCTGGGAATTGCTAGCCTCCTGCAGCTCCACAATTCAATTAACCCCATCCTTCCCTCTCTCCCAATTTTAGACTCACTCATTTTTCCAGCCTGAGTCAATTCCTGGAACTCTAACAGCTTATCTTCCTTAACCCAAACCCCAACTTCAAAGCCTGATCCCAACTCCTTACCCACACGATGCCCTCAGTCTCCCAACCTAACATCAATATCACATTTTCACAATGCAGAAACACACAATGTAAAAATGTCCACAATGCTAAGGTTTCTTTTTATAAAAAACAAAAGAAAACAAAAACAAAAACATGATTCAGGCCAGCCCCTAAAGATGGTTCTTGATTGGACTGATCCCATAGTGGTGGCACCATTTCCTTTGCTTTGGACTTGTTGCATAATTCTCGTCAATTAAATGGTGAGAGGAAGTCTTCTGAGTGGCGAAGGAGAAGGCAACTTTGAGGGAAGTGTTACTTGTTTTTTTTTTAAGGAGACCAAAGAAGGCCAAGGGACGTTTCTCTGGACATTGTCACATTTAGATGTGATGCTTGGAACAGTGGCAGCCATGTTACTATTATGAGGGGAATTAGCCTGAGGACCTCCTTGAAACAGGAAGGATGGCAAAACATATGTTGGAATAATGTGACCCTTAAAGGTGTCCTTGAGACTCTGAATAAAACAACCCTGGAGCTGTCTTTTTGGTCTTCTTGATCAGTGAAATAAAATGTGTCCTTACTTTTAAAATTTGAGTATATTCCTGCTCTATCTGCCATCAAAGATAGTCACATTGATACAGCAGTTTTATTTTTATTTTATTATTATTATTTTTTAAACTTTTGGCCACACTGCACAGCACGCGGAATCTTAGTTCCCCGACCAGGGATTGAACCCATGCCGTCCGCAGTGGAAGCGCGGAGTCTTAACCACTGCACCACCAGGGAAGTCCCGATATAGCAGTTTTAGAATGGAAATATTATTCTGCCTTCCTTTCTTCATCTGTGCTTTCAGATTACTGAGTTAATGATACATGTTTAGTTTTAAGGCAAAGATGTTTGATTATGAAATATTTGAGTTTTCATTTAAGTGATTTTGTTTTTCTTAAACAATAGGGACAAGAATAAGAACTTGATGTCCATAAAGAAAGGCATGATTAATAACCCTGCCTGATGTTGGGCTATCTCCACAAGGCAGGCCAGGGAAATTCCTTTTGGATAGTTCAGGTTTTATCTATTTCTTTCTCGGTAACTCACTATCAAAGACAGAATTCTTGATTAAAAAATAAAAATGGATTCTGCCGTTAACAAGATCAGAGGCACTAACTAAAAATGATGCCAGGAACATTCAAAGCAAATGAACACTGTTTAGATGTACGGTTCGCCAGAAAAAAACGAATAAGAAGAGTTCAGCATGTTTATTCCCAACTTTTAAAAAGTTATAATGGAAAATAAAGCCATTAAAGTAAGATCAAATTTAGAGCCTGCAGAACACCATCTTTTTTTCATCTTGGCTTAGAACACTAAATCAAAAATGACAATTACTTTTGCCTGTGCTTATCTCAAAGACAGCCAAGTAATGTGACTGAATGTAAGCTTATTCACCCTCATGAATGTAAATCCAAGATTTAGAGATATTGTACTATCTTGTGCATTTGTCTCCTCTTAAGGTGGTAGTTTATTCAATTTCACAAATTCATACCTAATATCTACTACATTCAAGTCTCTGTACTAAGTTTTTGAGGGGCAGGGAGAAGGATGGAAACGAGGCAAAGACAAACCAGGCGACTGATGTGTGAGAAAGCCGGTTCAAAGTTGTTTGCAAAGTTAATTAGAAGGTTAGTTTCTGATGCTCTTTAATGCTGCATCTAAACAAGACATTAAAGGGCAAAGAGAGACAAGAGGTTATGTTCAGCTGAGGAAGGAGGTAAATACTCCAAGAAAAGATAGCGCTTGAACCTGGGAAAAATATTTCTGGCTCCAGTAAGTAAAAACTGGAGCGAGGTATTTTCCTGTTTCAGGAAACACGTGAAAGATTATACTTGGGAAAAATATTCACCAGCGGGAAACTTTTTAAAACCTAATGCCAAGTCTGCACCCCCAAACCAGAATCTCTAAGAAGGGAAGCAGGCAACAGGATTTTATAAAAGGCTAAGTGATTCCAATGTGCAGCCGAGACCAAGATTCTTTTGACTCTAAGGACTTCCCTGATCTAGCCTCTACTCTCTCCTCAACACTTATCACCCACCACTCCTATCACTCAGTGTGCTCCACACATATGGGCTTTCTCTCTGCTCCAGAATAAGATTTGTTTCATTTCCTAAGGGCTTCACATGTGCTTCTCCCTCTGCCTACAGTATTTTCCCTCCCCAACATTCCTACACTGGCTAATTCTACTAGTCTCTGGGACGCAAATATCAATTATTCTGAAAGCATTCTTAACTCTTGAATCAAAATTAGATCCTGATGTTAAATACCCAGAGCTTCCCGTTCAGTTCCTTCTTAGTACTTAGCACAATTTACCATTATAAATGTATTTGTGTGATTGTTGGTCCAAGTTTTCTTTTTTGCACCTAACTATAAGAACCATGACAGTGGGGAGTATGTGAGTTTCACTCACTCTTTCCTCACCAATTTCTAAAACCATGTCTAGTGGATAGTAGGTGTTGCAATAAAACTTGTGGTGTGAATTAACATGTTAATGAATGCATGAAAGAATGAATTGGATATTTTAGGGCACGTGAGGAGATATGCAAGCTATTAATTGTAGAATATATGAAGAAGTTTCATCAGAGAGAATGTCCCTCTTCTGTAAAAATATTACCTACCTACCACCTACTTCTTCACTCTCTCCTTTATTTTTCTTCACAGCAGATATCACCACTGAAATAGATATAGATAAAGATATAGATATACATATACATATATAGAGTGAGAGAAAGAGGGAGAGGGAGAGAGAAAGGAACAGACTATTCCAAGTGGAATAGACTACCACCTTAAGAGGAGATAAATGCACAAGACAGTACAGTACATCCATTCATCCATTTATCTATCTATCTATCTATCTTTCATTTGTGCAACATCTGTCTCTTCCTATTAGCATTTTGAGGCCTACAAGAAAAGACTTTGTCTTTTTGTTTACTGCTGTATCTCTAGTATCCAGAAAAGTGCGTGGTACATGTTAAGTACTCAATACGTATTTGTTAAATACATTACGTGGGGTGTGTGTGTGTGGTGTATTTATGAGTTAGAGTGATCAACCATCCAGGTTTGCCTGGAACTGATATGGGACTTTCATACTAAAACCTGTAAAATCCAGGCACACTGGTATGAGTAGGTCAGTCTAGACTGTGAGTATGTTACTAGGGGTTGGGAGATTTAACTGGGAAAAAATGAAGGGTCCAGAATAAAGCCAGGATATGCAGAACCACAGAAGAGCTTGCACTTGCATGTGCATGTGTTTGGGGGGAGGAGGTTGATTAGACTATGGGAATAGTATACAGGATTAGATTAGAAGAGTAGGGTAAGGGGAGAGGTTCTCTTGAGGAAATTTTTTCAATAGCCCAATAAATGGTGATGAGGACCCAAGCAAGAGAAAGGGGCTGGAATGCAGAGGGGATGCACTGAGAGAATAGATAAGCAATGACTGAAGGTCAAGGCTGAAGGAGAGAAAATTATTTGATGAGTAGCCTCTGCCTTCTGTGATTGGGCTGGGAAGGGCAGTGAGATTTGGCAGCATTGCAGAACGTGGTATGATTCTCACAGTTCTGTGAGGCTTGGTGATTTATCTGAGCTCTGAAGAATTGGAAGTGTCACACTGGCAACGTTCAAGAGTGACTCACGTAACTGAGCAAGGCTGGGTAGAGATTTCCTTAGAGGCATTTACTCATCCATCTCTTCGCAATACATGGATTCTGAGAAAGATATGCCTACTGAGTGTGTGGGCTTTTTTCCCTCTCTGTTTCTGATTTATTCAAAGAAATTTCCTAATGCTATCTCTAAAACAACTGAAATGTATTTTACCTTTTTTTTGGTAAAAAGAAATGAGGATTATCTATATGCCAGATATAGTCAAAGACCCTACAGAAAAATGTCTTATCTAAGAAGGTTATTTGGTTACTTGAATACGTTTAAATGTCCTTATGCACTACAACTTCAAATATGTGTGTGTGTGTGTGTGTGTGTGTGTGTGTGTGTGTGTGTGTGTGTAGGGAAGGGAAGAGAAAAGAAGAGAAAGGAAGAGAATCCCCTGTTCACAAGAATTGATTCAGGTTGTGTGGCTAGTTTGTCTGCTGTTACCTTCCTCCCTTACCAATTAGTTTCCTCTCAAAGTTGCACGTTTAGTTGAGAAAAATGACTATTCTACATAAGAAAATACTACTGTTTAATTAAAGATACTGTGTACATATGTGTATATCTTTATGTATACATATGTATGCATGTATATCTGAAAAGCGAAATAGAGAAGACATGTCATATTTGAGTTTACAAGATATGGTATATTATATTAATGGCTCCAATTCTTCTTCCCTTTTTGATTTCAGGCCATTTTCCATGTGACTTTGTATTCCCCCTGTTAAAGTCTTTTTCCCCACCCCTTTATTTTGCATTAGACCATATGACTTGTTTGGGCCAAAGGAATGATAGCAGAATTTATATGTGCAAATTCTGGACAAGCTCTTTTATAATTGGGCTTACTCTCTTGCACTTCTGCTATTATGAGAAAACATGCCCAGGTTAGTGTGTTGACCTCAGGAGGGAGATGAAAGACATATGAAGCAGAGCTGCCCCAGAAAATCACAACAGTCAGGCTTAGCCCAGGTGATCCAACCTATAGTCTACCCTCAGACATGTGAGGAAAAAATGCTTATTATCATATGCCACCAAGATATTTGTGGTTGGTTGTTAGGCCGCATATTGTAATAGTTGACCACTCAAGAAAATTAAATATAGTGGTTTCAAGAGTGAGTTAATAATCTGTATCAACCAAATAAAAATTACTAACTCTAGATGTTTAGAATTCATATAAAAGAATAGAATAAGAAGCAGCAATCTACTTTTATTTTCATGTATCAACTGTGCTTTATAGAAATGCAGGTAATTTCCAAAATGTATTTCTTGACAGCTTAGAGCATTACAAGTTCAATTTACTTGGAGGAAAAAGTTATAGAAAAGGTTTTTGTGAAGGGTTTTAATTTTAAAAAGAAAATAGGATGTTTGATAGCAAAATGCCTAAGAGCCAGTTCCCCATACATAATTAATTTGCTTACCAGGTATGTGTCAACAAAATCCCTATTTCCATGTCAGCTAGGAATTTCCTTTTCTTCCTTTGCTTTTCCCACTTTCTCAGTTGATCTCACTAGAGTATGGGTACCCCCAGGGTCATGAATCCCCACGTAAATCACCTAAGTCTGGTATGCGTCAATAAGACCCTAAAGTGATGAAAATAAAAGCAGTGATGACTGAAGGAAAAGACCACGTCGTAAAAATAAAGACAAAGCTCCACTTGATTACCAGTCTTCATTTCTTTTCATCAGTGCTCATAAGTTCCCCTGCTCATTTCAGCTTTATAATCCCTATCTTCTCTCAGTCTTCTCTCCCCAACTCCCTTCATTCCTAGTTTGGCCCCTTGTTTTTCTACACCTTACTCTTCTTGTCCATATCTAAGATGTGGAAACCACCCTATGAGGCTTAGAAACGGGGAGATGAGTGAACCTACCTATCGTAGTTGGTACTGATGCATTTTTGGAATGGAATTCAGTTTTACTTTCTTATAGATAACCATAGGTTGAAACTGTTATCCATCTACTATTTGGCTATTTGTGCCTTAAGTCAGAAATCCAGAAGGTATAAAAATAACGCACTGATATTCAGATATATTGTTTCTGATGTGCTATGAAAATAGAATCCAGAATATTGCAAAAACAAAAATAAAAAATGAGAAAAATAACAGCTCTCTGTGAAGATCCAGGTAAATCACGTTCCTAAATAGACTGAGAGGTGCCTTGAGGTTCAACATGTGCCCCAGTCCGAAGTGTACATGGGACTTCTCCATGATAGACAATTACTTGAATGTTGAACAAAACTGAATGTTGAGATTTTACTTTTGTGAGGATGGCTTTTAATCTTTACCGCAAATCATAGCAGAACAATATTATAATTACTACATTGATTATGGTTGCAAGCCATATAACATGAACAACAGGAAATGTCTTATGTTATAGATCCGGATCATACACTGGCTTCTATATAAATACAAGTGTTATATGAGGATGTCAATTGAAATCTAAAAAGACTAACTATTCTTGTTATAAATTCTTATTTCCCTACACATTCTATTAAGATATAAGGCAACACACCAATTTCAAAAAATTCGTCAACTCCAATTAAATTTGCATTAGTGATATCCCCATTTATCAAAGTGAATATCTCTTACTACAGCTATCATCTTCTACTCTGCTGCTTCTCCTTACATTTAGATGAATATCAGTATACAGCCAATATACTCTGTCTACTGTCAAACGTGCATTTCAATGAAAGCCTTAAAAACTAAGAGAAATTGACAAAGACAAGCCCATTTTGTAGGTCCATGACATGCCCACCTTTTCATAACCCTGTTTTCAGACTCAACGGGGTCTAAACTATGAGTTAGAATCCAAGGTTACCATAACCAGTCAGTCCACAAAGGAAGGTTTAGGGACTTCCAATTCTAAGTGGTTTTTGTTGTTTTAGTGAAAAATTATTATTCTTTCTTATTGTGAATTCTACTGATATGCCAATATAAAATTAAATCTCCTTATGCATAGGGGAAAGTACTAACACAAGTTACAATGCCATAGAAAACCACAGACCTTCAGTTTCCTGAGTTCAAAGCCATTTATGCTCCCAGGGAAGGGTCTTGCCAACAAGAAATTCTGCTGATAGTTCCTGTAAGTGAACTGTTGTCCAAAGCAGTAGTTTGTTTAAGTACCTGTGCCTTTCGGCAGGTTCATTCATCTTTGAGTGGCTTTTATCATCAATATTTCTGGTGAGTCACAGTTTTCAAGACCATTCAGATACAGGAAGCTCCTAGGATAGAGAGTCCCCATACAACATTCTATTTTTTCTTTGTATGAATTTTTTTTTCACATCATTATTCGAGTATAATTACTTTACAATTATGTGTTAGTTTCTGCTTTATAACAAAGTGAATCAGTGCTACATATACATATATCCCCATATCTCCTCCCTCTTGGGTCTCGCTCCCACCCTCCATATCCCACCCCTCTAGGTGGTCAAAAGCACCAAGCTGATCTCCCTGTGCTATACGGCTGCTTCCCACTAGCTATCGATTTTACATTTGGTAGTGTACATATGTCCATGACACTCTCTCACTTCCTCCCAGCTTACCCTTACCCCTCCCCGTGTCCTCAAGTCCATTCTCTACATCTGTGTCTTTATTCCTGTCCAGCCCCTAGGTTTAGAACCTTTTTGGGTTTTTTTGATTCCATATACATGTGTTAGCATACGGTATTTGTTTTTCTCTTTCTGACTTACTTCACTCTGTATGACAGACTCTAGGTCCATCCACCTGACTACAAATAACTCAATTTCGTTTCTTTTCATGGCTGAGTAATATTCCATTGTATATATGTGCCACATCTTCTTTATGCATTCATCTGTCGATGGACACTTAGGTTGCTTCCATGTCCTGGCTATTGTAAATAGAGCTGCAATGAACACTGTGGTACATGACTCTTTTTGAACTATGGTTTTCTCAGGATATATGCCCAGGAGTGGGACTGCTGGGTCGTATGGTAGTTCTATTATTAGTTTTTTAAGGAACCTCCATACTGTTCTCCATAGTGGCTGCACCAATTTACATTCCCACCAATAGTGTAGGAGGGTACTCTTTCCTCCACACTGTCTCTAGCATTTATTACTTCTAGACTTTTTGATGATGGCCATTCTGACTGTTGTGAGGTGATACTTCATTGTGGTTTTCATTTGGATTTCTGTAATTATTCATGTGTTGAGCATCTTTTCATGTGCCTGTTGGTCAACTGTAGGTCTTCTTTGGAAAAATGTCTACTTAGGTCTTCTGTCCACCTTTTTTTTTTTTAATTAATTAATTAATTTATTTATGGCTGTGTTGGGTCTTCGTTTCTGTGCGAGGGCCTTCTCTAGTTGTGGCAAGCGGGGGCTACTCTTCATCATGGTGCGCGGGCCTCTCACTATCGCGGCCTCTCTTGTTGCGGAGCACAGGCTCCAGACGCGCAGGCTCAGTAGTTGTGGCTCACGGGCCTAGCCGCTCCGCGGCATGTGGGATCCTCCCAGACCAGGGCTCGAACCCGTGTCCCCTGCATTAGCAGGCAGATTCTCAACCACTGCACCACCAGGGAAGCCCTTCTGTCCACCTTTTGATTGGGTTTTTTAAAAATAAATTTATTTATTTTATTTATTTATTATTTTGGCTGCATTGGGTCTGTTGCTGCACGCGGGCTTTTCTCTAGTTGTGGTGAGTGGGGGCTACTCTTCATTGCAATGTGCAGGCTTCTCATTGCGGTGGCTTCTCTTGTTGCAGAGCACGGGCTCTAGGCACACGGGCTTCAGTAGTTGCGGCACTCGGGTTCAGTAGTTGTGGCCCACGGGCTTAGTTGCTCCGCGGCATGTGGGATCTTCCTGAACCCGGGCTCGAACCCGTGTCCCCTGCAATGGTAGGCAGATTCTTAACCACTGCACCACCAGGGAAGCCTGGGTTGTTTGTTTTTTTTGACATTGAGTTTTATGAGCTGCTTGTCTCTTTTGGATATTAATTCCTTGTCAGTCACATCGTTTGCAAACATTTTCTCCCATTCCTTATGTTGTCTTTTCCTTTTGTTGATGGTTTCCTTTGCTGTGCAAATCTTTTAAATTTGATTAGGTCCCACTTGTTTATTTTTACTTTTATTTCTTTTGCCTTGGGCAGTAAGAAAATATTGCTACGATTCATGTCTGAGAATGTTTTGCCTATGTTCTCTTTTAGGAGTTTTATGCTGTCATGTCTTAAATTTAGGTCTTTAAACAATTTTGAGTTTATTTTTATATATAGTGTGAGGGAATATTCTAATTTCACTGATTTACATGAGGCTGCCAGCTTTCTCAACACCACTTGCTGAGGAGACTGTCTTTTCAGTATTGTATATTCTTGCCTACTTTGTTGTAGATTAATTGACCATAGGTGTGTGGGTTTATTTCTGGGCTCTCTATTCTGTTCCATTGATCTATGTGTCTATTTTTGTGCCAATACCACGATGTTTTGATTACTGTAGTTTTGTAGTATTGTCTGAAGTGTGGAAGGGTTATGCCTCTAGCTTTTTTCTTTTCCCTCAGGATTGTTTTGGCAATTCTGGGTCTTTTGGGCTTCCATATAAATTTTAGGATTATTTGTTCTAGTTGTGTGAAAAATGTCAAGGGGATTTTTTTTTTAAAGAATAGGGTTTATTTGACTTATTTTTCTTATTGGGCACACTGCACAGTTTTCTGGATCTTAGTTCCCTGACCAGGGATTGAACCCGTGCCCCTGGCAGTGAAAGCGCAGAGTCTTAACCACTGGACTGCCAGGTAATTCCCTCAAGGGGATTTTGAAAGAGATCATATTAAATCTATAGATTGCTTTGGGTAGTATGGCCATTTTAACAATATTAATTCTTCCAATCCAAAAGCGTGAGATATTTTTCCATTTCTTTGAATCATCTTCAATTTCTTTTATCATTGTTTTATAGTTTTTAGCATATAGGTCTTCCACCTCCTTGGTTAAGTTTATTCCTAGGTACTCTATTTTATTTTTAATGTGATTTTTTAAACTTTCTCTTTCTGATATTTCATTGTTAGTGTAAAGAAATGCAACCGATTTCTGTATACTAATCTTATATTCTGCTACCTTGCTGAATTCATTTATTAGGTCTAATAGTTTTTGTGTGGAGTCTTTAGGGCTCTTTATATAGAGTATCATATCATCTACAAATAATATACCTCTTATCTTCCAATTTGATAATTTTTAGTTCTTTTTCTTGTCTGATTGCTGTGGCTAGGACTTCAATTTTATGTTGAATTGAAGTGGTGACAGTGGGCATCCTTGTCTTGTTCCTGAATTTAGTGGGAAGGCTTTCAGTTTTTCACAACTGAGTATTATATTGGCCATGGGTTTCTCATAAATGGCTTTTACAGTAAGTCCCCTACATACGAACCTTCAAGTTGCAAACTTTCAAAGATGTGAACGTGCGTTTGCATGTCCAATCATATAAGTTAGTTCACGTGCCTGGTGTACATTGTCACGTGCATGCATCCTCTATAAGTGGTTATGCTTTTGTGTACTTTACCGTACAGTAGTGTATAGACTACAGTAGTACAGTATCTTTATTTCAAGCCCAGGATGTCTGGAAGCAAGCGTAAAAGTAGCAGTGATGTAGCTGGTACTGCTAAGAAGTGCCAAGCAGTAACGATGGAAACAGAAGTGAGAATAATCGAAAGAGTGGAGTGAGGCGAAACGATGGTAGAGTCACTCGTTCTTATAACATGAATCATTCAACCATCGATACAATTTTAAAGAACAAGATGATGGAACAGTGAAGTCTGCTGTGCCAATGATGTCGACAATAATGTCAAAGGAGTGTGGAAAAGCGATGGAGGAGATAGAGAAATTTCTCAGTGTGTGGATGCAGGATCAGCATCAGCGTTGAGTCCCACTCAGCTTAATGCTGATTCAAGAGAAAGCTAAAAGGCTTTATGAAGACTTGAAGAAGAAACATGGCGAAGAATCAGCGGGCACATCGTTTAATGCCAGCCATGGCTGGTTTTATCGGTCCAAGGCTATAGCCAACCAGAATGACGTAAAGGTAAGTGGCAAGTCAGCAAGTGCAGATATGGTAGCTGCCTGGGAATTTCCTGAAACGCTTTGAGAAATTATTGATGAAGGCATGTATTTACTTGAGCAGGTTTTTAATGTGGATGAGACAGGACTGTATTGGAAGATGATGCCAGAGTTAAGTTACATCAGTAAAGAGGAAAAGTTGATGTCAGGCTATAAAACAGCAAAGGATAGGCTAACTCTGTTTGGTGGCAATGCTTCCGGTGATATGAAGCTGAAGCCTCTCTTAGTTTATCATTCAGAGAACCAAAGAGCCCTTAAAAACATAGCCAAGGGCTCTCTTCCTGTTGTGCAGAAGAATAACCCCAAAGCCTGGGTTACACAGGCCATTTTCCAAGACTGGTTTTTCCACCACTTTATCACGGAGGTAGAGAAATATTGCTTGGAGAAGGACGTCCCATTCAATATTCTTTTGCTTCTCGACAATGTTCCGGGCCACCACCCATTCGTGGACGACTTTCATCCCAACGTCAAAGTAGTGCATCTGCCACTGAATACTACATCGCTCATCCAACCTATGGACCAGGGAATTACAGCGACTTTCAAGAAATATTATTTGTATCACACTTTTCGTCAGGCAGTAAAGGCAAGTGACAAATCAGTAACAACCTTGTGACAATTTTGGAAGGACTATAACATCTACAAGGCCATAAAAACATTGACTTTCCTTGGCGTGAGGTTACGGCCATCACCATGAATGGGGTTTGGAAGAAACTTTGCCCGCAGTTTGTCCATGATTTTCGTAGATTTGAGAAGGTGGATGAGGAGTCCAAAGAGGTCTGCAGCAACTTAGTGACCCTCAGCAAGAAGCTGGAGCTAGATCTGCAAGAGGACTACTTCATTGAACCCCTGGCTGTGCAACACGAGGAGCTTACTAATGAAGACCTGATAGAACTGGAGGCCCAGAGAAAGGATGAAGAGAAACAAGAGGAAGAAGTAGTAACTGAAGAACCAAAGAGATTCACGATGCAGGAAATGGCAAGGGAATTTTCTTTATTTGAGGAGGCACTGTTAGTTTTTGAAGCACAGGACCCGAACGTAGAATGGTACATGAAGGTAGCAGCAGCCGTTCAGAATGCAATCCAGTGCTACTGTGTCATATATGATGAGAAAAAAGGAGCTACTACCCAGACATCACTGGATCATTTTTTCAAGAGGGTATATAGAATTGAATCCAACAAGGGACCAGAACCTGTGCCACAAACATCAGGCGTGAGTGAAATTGCAGCTAACCCTCTGTCTCCTATTGCTGATGATCCTTCAGCTCTACCATCTCCCACCTCCTCTCCCTCCTCCAGTCAGTAACTCTTCCTGCCTCTTCACTCGATGCCAGCCTCTGTATTCCAGCTGTTGTACTGTACTACTGTACTTTTCAAGGTACTGTATTGTAATATTAAAAAGGTTTTCTTTATTTTTTGTGTTGGTTTTTTATGTACTATTTGTGTGAAAAGTATTATAAACCTATTACACTACGGTACTATATAGCCGATTGTCTTAGTTGGGTACCTAGGCTAACTTTTTTGGACCTACGAACAAACTGGACTTATGAACGTGCTCTCGGAACAGAACTCGTTTGTATATATGGGACTTACTGCATTATGTTGAGACCCACATGCTATTCTTTTTTTTTTTTAACTTTTATTTATTTTTTAACATCTTTATTGGAGTATAATTGCTTTACATTGTTGTGTTAGTTTCTGCTGTATAAAAAAGTGAATCAGGGCTTCCCTGGTGGCGCAGTGGTTGAGAATCTGCCTGCCAATGCAGGGGTCACGGGTTCGAGCCCTGGTCTGGGAAGATCCCACATGCCGTGGAGCAACTAGGCCCGTGAGCCACAACTACTGAGCCTGCGCGTCTGGAGCCTGTGCCCCGCAACAAGAGAGGCCGCGACAGGGAGAGGCCCGCGCACCGCGATGAAGAGTGGCCCCCACTTGCTACAACTAGAGAAAGCCCTCGCACAGAAACGAAGACCCAACACAGCCATAAATAAATAAATAAATAAATAAAAGAGTAACTGTAGTGCCATGTACACACACAAAAAAGCTTATTTAAAAAAAAAAAAAAAAAAAGTGAATCAGCTCTACGTATACATATATCCCCATATCCCCTCCCTCTTGCACCTCCCTCCCACCCTCCCTAACCCACCCCTCTAGGTGGTCACAAAGCACCAAGCTGATCTCCCTGTGAGACCCAAATGCCATTCTTGAAGATAGCTCTAATATGCTCCTCTATGAATTGTGGAGACTTCTTGCTTCCTAGAATAATTCCATGCTCCTGGGTAGATGAATCACCTGATATTTCTCCCTTGGCAGCACTACTTCTGAGGACCAGCTCCTGGGAGAGCACTTGCTGAGATGGCCATTGACAGTCACCATGCTGAGACAGCCTTACAAGAAATTCTTCAAAATCCTGTATTGTTGCAGCTGGAAATCTTGGGTGACACCATACAGGATTACCACATCCCTTATTATTGTCTCATTCCCTCTCCTTCTGTGCTTTGTAATGTGGCATAGGTCTATTTTCCAAACCTTAGGATAGGGACAAGACTTCATACTTGCAAAGGTTGGACTCCCCAGTGGTTACAATTATATTCCTTCACGAGTCTAGGTAAAAATACACATTTGGGTAGCTGGGAAACATGGCTGCCACTTCTAGTGTCCTAAGGGACCCAGACCCATCAGTTGTCTGACTTAGCCACCAGTGTCCTAGAGTCATCAAGACAGAGTGGTAACTAGACTAACCCTCGGCTATATTGATAACTTTCAGAAATAGGCTGAGCTGCATGTTTTCATATCTTATTACGAAAATCCTAAAGCCTGAGGCTTTAAAAAAAATTCTTCAATTTAAGTCTAGACCTTTGCAATCCCATACCTAATCTGACTTTAGAATGTTAATCTGGGTTGGCAGGAAAATAGGGAAGTGGGAAAGGGAGTTTATCACCCCAGGGAAGACGAGATTGTGTGTATAAAGTATGGTGCATATGGCACAGTGTACCGATAAGGAATTGTTAAAGATGAGTAAGTTCTGAAGCTGATTATGTGTAAGATCAAAAACCATCATACCACTTCACTTGCCTTATCACGCTGCCCCTTCTGGAATTTACCTATCACCCTGAATATGGTCAGTTATTATTTGAGGCAGGGTAGGTGTTAGTAATGAGTTGGAAGTTTAGACGTAGTTGTCAGGATCTGTGATAGTAAGTTTCCGTATTTTGCAGTACACTCCAAAGCAAAGTAACTGAATTTAGTCAGCTTATGACACAAGGGACCCTACATCTCACCTTGGGAATAAACTAAAGAGTGGAATTATATACATATCTAAATAATCAAAACACTCCTTCTTTTAAAAAGAGAGAGAGAGAGAGTGAGAGAGAGAGAGAGTGAGAGAGAGAGAGAGACTGAGAGAGAGGGAGAGAGAGAGAGAGAGGGAGATGGCTCTAAATAATTGATTTTCAAATAAACTCTAAAAACAAAAAGTATTAGGAACCTCACTATATACTGAGGGATATACTTTGTTCATTGGTAGAAAGATTCAATATTACATAGATGTCAGTTATCCTCAAATTGATCTATAGAAAAATACTGAAGCAGTGAGAGGAATTTGTTCTCTAGGCAAGATTTTATACTTCAGGCAACAATATTCCCAGGTTCTTGGTTTACTTTGATATATAACATCAAGGTGATTCAGTAGGGCAATATGATCTTACATTCACTTTACCAACAGGCTTCCTAGAATTTTTATTAAAGACTCAAGATCCTCATGTAGTAGACTGCATCATTGGCTCTAATGCTTAACTCTTCCTGGTATCCAAACCCTTTGCCACATGACTTTGCAGTTCGTACCTGGCAGGTACCTGAGTCAGCAGAGCAGATTCATGAGAATAAGTGCTGTTTTGGGCCACTGAGTTTCGGGGTGGGTTGTTATGCAACATCATTGTGGCAATAGTCAACTGATATACCTGCATGAAGAATGTCTAGATTGCACAGCTTCTGCTTATATTAAAACAGGGAGTGTTTTAACACGTGTGTCTAACATTGTGACAGATGCCATGCTATGTGAAATAAAAGAAAAATTCCTGTCCTTGATGAATTTTAATCTGAGGGTAAGCATCTTTCTTAATCTAACCAATACTTATATAGAGGCGGCAGTTTTCTGTGCTATTTCATGTGATGGTTCATGAATACTACTGTCTGGCTGTTTTGAAATATTTCAGTGAGTTATCCACTTTACTGTACTTCTGCCCTGAGGCTTAAAGCTAACAGCAAAATTTAAAGAGAAAGAAAAAAGACACTAAAACATTACTCTTGCCGAAGCAATGATGGAGATCATCGTAACTGTGTCAAGGACATTTCTGTCAGATATTCTGAATTCTAACCATACAGCCTTAAGTCAGTTGGAACAACCCTGGGGAGGAAAGCAATCACCATATAATGTTTATCAGTGGGCACTTTTTTTAATGAACTTTTCTCTGCAAATGTCCTGTGTCCAAAAACTTAGTTATTTTTTGAAAAGCTTGACTTGCTCACTATCTCTTTGACTTACATAGATAATGTTGGTGAGTTTTTAAGTGTTCCATAATATTTTTTGTCAAATTTCAAAATTCATGAGGCCAATAAATTGGTCAATAATAATAGCCTCAGTAACAGTAATTTATTGAGGTATGATTTACATAAAGCACAGAGGTATTAAGTATTTAGTTTGATGAATTTTAACGATTGCATAAACCCATATAATAACTGCTCAAAACAAAATACAGAAAGTTTCTATTACTCTAGAAACTCCTCTTTTGTCCCTTTAGAGACAATCATCCTAGAGGCAACCGCTTCTGATTTCAATCAACATAGCTTAGTTTTGCTGTTCTTAGACTTCACATAAGTTAAATAATAGAGTATGTATTTGCTTGTCTCTGGCTTCATTTTGCTCAACCTTATGTTTCTGTTTTTAGATTCATCCATGTTTTTGTCTTTCAGCAATTTTCTCCTGCTACATTGCTAGATTAGTATACCATTATAAGAATATATTTTACTTATCCATCCTTCTGTAGATAGATACCTGGGTTCTTCCAGATTTTGGCTATCATGGAAAGGCTGCTATTAACATTCCTAAATGTCCATCAACAGAGGAATGAATAAAGAAGATGTGATACATATATACAATGGAATATTACCCAGCCATAAAAAAGAACGAAATAATGCCATTTTCAGCAACAAGGATGGACCTAGAGATTGTCATACTGAGTGAAGTAAGTCAGACAGAGAAAGACATTTATCATATGATACCACTTACGTGTGGAATCTTAAAAAAGGGTACAGATGAACTTATCTACAAAACAGAAATAGAGTTACAGATGTAGAAAATAAACTTATGGTTACCAGGCGTAAGGAGGGCAGAGATAAACTGGAAGATTGGGAATGACATATACACACTGCTATATATAAAAGAGGTAACTAATAAAGACCTACTGCATAGCACAGGGAATTCTACTCAATGCTCTGTAATGGCCTATATGGGAAAAGAATCTAAAAAGGAGTGGATATATGTATAAAAAATTTTTTAAAATCCATCTAAATATCAAAAAAAACCCATTCTGTGTATATAATTTTCATTGTGTGTGTGTGTGTGTGTGTGTGTGTGTGTGTGTGTGTGTGTGCAGATACCTGTTAAGTTAAACTTTGATTGAGAATGTGTTGCATATATAGATAAATTTAGAAAGAAGGGACACCTCAAAAATAGATTCTTCAAATCCGTGAATGTGGTATTTTGCTCCATTTATTTAGATGTACTTTCATCTCTCTCAGCAACTGAGAGAAATATATCTTTTTCATTAAATATATTCTAGGTGTTTTATCATTTTGACCTTGTGGATTTTTAAAAATTATTTCTCAAATATTTATTTATAGTACATAGAAATACAATGGCTGTATATAATGAGTTTGTATCCTGTTATCTTAATAAATTATTAGTTCTAGGAATTTTCTTTGAAGATTCTATAGTGTTTTCTACATATATAATCATGTCATCTGTAAATAGTGACAGTTTTCTCATTTCTAATCATTATGCCTTTTTGTTTCTTTTTATTGCCTCATTATGGGGCCTAAGATCTCTAGTACAATGTTAAATAGAAATGTTGAAAGCTGATATCCATGCCTTCCTTCCTATCCTAGGGGGAAAATATTTAATCTTTCATCATTAAGCATTATGTTAGCTGTGGGTTTTTCATAAATGCCCTTTATCAGGTTAAGGACATTTCCTTCTATTCTTAGTTTGTAGAGGATTTCTTTTTTTCAAAAATCTTGAATATCTGTTGAATTTTATCAAATGTTTTTTCTACATCTTTTATCTGATGATCATATGGGTTTTCTCCTTTATTGGACAATATGGTAGTTATATTGATTTCTTCCAAATGTCAAACCAAATTTGCATTCCTAGCATCAGAACAATGAACATTATTAGGTACAAAGAGAGAGATTAGCTAATAACAAAGGAGTCACTCTGTCAAGAATTATCAATCCCCAATTTGTATATACCTAACAGCAGAACTTCAAAATTATCAACCAATTTGAATTAATTGGTATGTTTAAAACTCTCCACCCAAGCAATATTGTGAAAATGACTATACTACCCAAAGCAATTTACAGATTCAATGTAATCCCTAACCACTCACCAATAGCATTTTTCACAGAATTAAAACAAAAAATTTTACAATTTGTATGGAAACATAAAAGAGCCCGAAGAGCCAAAGCAATCTTGAGAAAGAAAAACGGAGCTGGAGGAATCAGGCTCCCTGACTTCAGACTATGCTACAAAGCTATAGTCATCAAAACAGTATGGTACTGGCACAAAAATAGAAATATAGATCAATGGAACAGGAAAGCCCAGAGATAAACCCACACACCTATAGTCACCTAATCTGTGACAAAGGAGGCAAGAATAAGTGGTGCTGAGAAAACTGGACAGCTACATGTAAAAGAATGAAATTAGAACACTCCCTAACACCATACACAAAAATAAACTCAAAATGGATTAAAGACCTAAATGTAAGGCTGGACGCTATAAAACTCTTAGAGGAAAATATAGACAGATCACTCTATGACATAAATCACAGCAAGATCTTTTTTGATCCACCTCCTAGAGTAATGAAAATAAAAACAAAAAACTGGGACCTAATTAAACTTAAAAGCTTTTGCACAGCAAAGGAAACCATAAACAAAACAAAAAGACCACCCTCAGAATGGGAGAAGATATTTGCAAACGAAGCAAGTGACAAGGGATTAATCTCCAAAATATACAAACAGCTCATGCAGCTCAACATCAAAAAAACACAAGCAATCCAATCCAAAAATGGTTGGAAGATCTAAATAGACATTTCTCCAAAGAAGACATGCAGATGGCCAAAAAGCACATGAAAAGATGCTCCACATCACTGATTATTAGATAAATGCAAATCAAAACTATAATGAGGTATTACCTCACACCATTCAGAATGGCCATCATCAAAAAGTCTATAAACAATAAATGCTGGAGAGGGTGTGGAGAAAAGGGAACCCTCCTACACTGTTGGTGGGAATGTAAATTGATATGGATGTTCCTTAAAAAACTAAAAATAGAACTACTGGATGACCCAGCAATCCCACTCCTGGGCATATACCCAGAGAAAACCATAAGTTGAAAAGATACATGCACCCCAATGTTCACTGCAGCACTATTTACAATAGCCAGGAAGTGGAAGCAACCTAAATGTCCATTGACAGAGAAATGGATAAAGAAGTTGTGGTACATATATACAATGGAATATTACTCAGCCATAAAAAAGAACAAAATAATGCCATTTGCAGCAAGATGAATGGAGCTAGAGACTGTCATACTGACTGAAGTAAGTCAGACAGAGAAAGACATTTATCATATGATACCGCTTATAAGTGGAATCTAAAAAAGGCTACAAATAAAGTTACTTACAAAACAGGAGTAGAGTCACAGATGTAGAGAACAAACTTATGGTTACCAGGGGATAAGCTGGAGAGGGATAAATTGGGAGACTGGGATTGACATATACACACTACTGTATATAAAATAGATAACTAATAAGAACCTACTGTATAGTATAGGGAACTCTACTCAATACTCTGTAATGGCCTGTATGGGAAAAGAATCTTAAAAATAAGAGTGGATATATGTATATGTATAATTTATTCACTTTGCTGTACACCTGAAACTAACACAACATTGTAAATCAACTATACTCCAAAAAATTTTTTTAAAAAAAGTCTCCCACCAGTAATAGTAGAATATACATTCTATTTGTGGTGGTGTTGATATTTTATGTATTTAGGTATTTTTTTTTCCTACCAAAAATGGAAGAAATGTCAATCCAATGGTAGATTTTGACCTGCATATTTTATTTGACTAATGAATATTTTATGGAAATAATTTAAAAATTAAAAATATACCTAAACAGTGTAAAGATTGCATGGGACTTCTCTGTATTATTTCACACAAGTCCATGCATATCCACAGCTATTCCAAAATTAAGAGTCCAATTCAAAAGTTAAATAATTCTAAACTTTTCTAGAGAGACTGTAGCTTTAACATTTCCACCATCATTGTATGAATTTCTCCACATCTTTGCCAGCATTTGGTGCTGTGACTTTTTTTTTTTAATTTTGGCCATTCTGATAGGCACATAGTGATATATTACTGTGGATTTAATTTACTTTTCCCTAATGACTAAAGATGTTGAACATCTTTTCACGTGCTTATTTGCCATCTATAATATGTTTTTCACTGAAATGTCTCATTATGTCTTTTGGTCATGTACTGACTGGATGGTTTGCTTTTTTGCTGTTGAGTTATGAGTTTTTTATATATTCTAGATACTAGACCTTTGTCATACATGTGATTTGAAAAAGTTTTCTCCCACTCTGTAGCTTACCTTTTTATTGTATTAACAAGGTCTTTCACAAAGCAAAAGTTATCAGTTTTGATAAAGTACAATTTGTCAAATTTTCCTTTTATGGATCATGCTTTTGCTATCAAGTCTAAAAATGCTTTGCCTAGTCTTAGATCCTGAAGATTTTCTGTGATTTTTTTTCCTAGAAGTTTTATAGTTAAGACTATGATCCATTTTTAGTTAATTTTAGTTAACGTATAAGACTTAAATGGAAGTTCTTCCTTTTTTTTTTTTCAACTGATCCAGCACCATTTGTTGAAAAGGCTTGAATTGCCTTCTTACCCTTGTCAAAAATCAATTGGGCATACTTGTGTTGGCCTACTTCTGGATTCTCTATTATATTCCATTGATCTATGTAATCTATACCACATAGCCTTGATTATTGTAGTTCTAGAATAAGTTTTGAAATAAGGTAGACTGATTTCTCCCACAATTCTTTTTCTATTTTTCAAAAAAATCGTCCTGAGCTTTTGATAAAATTGCATTAAACCTATGTATCAATTTGGGGAGAACTGACATCTTTGATATTCTGAGTCTTCCAATCTATGGGACATTGTATGTTTATCCTTTTATTTAGATCTTCAATTTCTTTCATAAACAATGTGTAGATGCAAGCATACAAGTCTTGTGTATGTTTTGTTAAATTTTCACTTAAGCATTTTTTGAGCATTTGTAAATAGGATTATATTCTTAATTTCAATGTTCAAGTGATCACTGCTAGTATATAAAATGCAATTAATTTTTGTATGTTTATCTTATATCCTGTGACCTTGTTGAACTTATTTATTAGTTCTAGGAAGTTTTTATTTCGTGACTTTCTATGTAGACAATCATGTCATGTGCAAGTACACTTTTGTTTCTCCATTTTGTATCTCTATGCCTTTTATTTCCATTTCTTGCCTTGTTACACAGGTTAAAACTTTTATCACTCGGTTGAATAAGAGTGGTGAAAAGGGACACTTTTTCTCAGTCTTAAGGAGAAAGCATTGTATTTTGTAATACTTTTTGAAAGTATTTTGCCAGTAAGTATGTGACCTGTAGATTTTTAGTAGATATTCTTTATCAAGATGAGTAAGTTCTCCTCCATTCGTAGTTTGCTGAGAGCTTTTCTCATAAATGGGTGTTGACTTTCGTCAAATGTTTTTTCTGCACTGATTTATATAATTATGTGATTTTTCTTCTTTAGCCTGAATTATATTGTTTAATTTTTGAATGTTGAACACAACTTTGTTCCTGGAATAAATTCCACTTGGTTATATGGTAAAATTCTATTTACACATTTTGAATTTTATGTGCTAATATTTTGTTAAGGATTTTTGTGTCTATATTCATGAAGTATACTGGTCTGTATTTTTCTTTTTTTGGCTTGTGTTTTTCTTGTTTTCATGTCAGGGTATTACTAGCTTCATAAAATGAATTGTAAAGTGTTTTCTCCTCTTCTGTTTCTGAAAGAAATTGTAGAGAATTGCTGTTAATTGTTCTTTAAATGTTGGATAGAATTTTCCATTGAAGTCATCTGGTCCTGAGAGTTTCCAGTGGCAAGTTGTTTAAGTACTAATTCAGTTTTCTTATTAGTTATAGGGCTAGTCAAACTATATATTTTATGTTGGGTGAGTTGTGGTAGTCTGTGTGTTTTGAGGTAGAGGTCTATTTCACTTAATTTGTCAAATTTATGTGTACACTTATTTGTAGTATTCCCTTGTTATCCTTTTATGTCTACAGAGTCTGTAGTGATATGTCCTGTCATTCCTGATACTGGTAATTTGTGTCATCTCTGTTTTTCTTTGTTAATCTTGCTAGAAGTCTGTCAGCCTTATTGATCTTTTCAAAAAACTAGCTTTTTGTTTCATTGATTTTTGCTATTGTTTTTCTGTTTTCACTTTCATTTTTACTTCTCTTTATTATTTCCTTCTTTCTGTTTTGGGGAATATATTCTTCTTTTCCTAGGTTATAGAAGTTGAAGCTTATGTTTTTGATTTGGGATTTTTTCTTCTTTTCTGATGTATAAATTTAGTGCTGTAAGATTCCCTCTCAGCATTGCTTTAGTTGTGTCTCACAAATTTTAATGTGCTGCATTTTCATTTTTAGTTAATGCATTTTTATTGCCCTTGATACTTTGACCTATGGATAATTTAGAAGTGTGTTGCTTAGTTTTCAAGTAACTGTAGAGTTTCTTGTTATCTTTCCGTTATTCATTTCTAGTTTAATTACACTGTGGTCAGAGAACCACATGATTTCAATTCTTTGAAATTTGTTGATGTTTGTTTTACATTCTAGGACATAATCTATAGAGGTATATATTCCATGGGGACTTGAAAACAATGAATATTTTTGCTGTTGTTGTGTTTACTGTTTTATAAATGTCAATTAGATCCTGTTTGTTTCTCATATTATTGAGCTCTTTTCTTATCCTTGCTGATTTTCTGTCTAGTCATTCTATCAATTGTTAAGAGATAGAGGTGTTGAAGTCTCTAATTATAATTGTGCTTTGTCTGTTTCTCCTTTCATTTCCATCACCTTTTGCTTCAAGTAGGTATTAATTTCCTATTTAAACTTAGTGGTTGAAAACCCACAAATTAATTTTCTTATATTTCTGGATGTCAGAATTCCAAAATGTGTCTTACAGGGCTCTAATCAAGATGTTAGCAGGATTTAGTTCCTTTTGGAGGCTCTAGAGGACAATCCTTTTCCTTGCCCTTTCCAGCTTCTAGAGGTTTCCCATATTCCTTGGCTTGTGGTCAGCAATCCTATCACTCTGACTTCTGGTTCCATTACATCTCCATCTCTTACTTTAACTCTCCTGCCTCCCTCTTTCCCTTATACAGACTCATTGTGATGACACTGGGTCCACCCAGAAAACCAGGGTAATCTCCTCATTAAAAAGTTCTTAATTTAACCACTTCAGCAAAGTCCCTTTTGCCATGTAAGGTAAGATGTTAACATGCTAGGAGCATTAGAACTTGGACCTCTTTGGGGGGCAATTATTCTATCAACCATAGTCCACCCTCTGGCCACCAAAGACACATATCCCTATGCACAAAATATATTCACCCTGAGTAATATCCCACTGTATATATGTGCCACATCTAAAAAGAAACGAAATTGAGTTATTTGTAGTGAGGTGGATGGACCTAGAGTCTGTCATGCAGAGTGAAGTAAGTCAGAAAGAGAAAAACAAATACCGTATGCTAACACATATACATGGAATCTAAAAAAAAAAAGGTCATGAAGAACCTAGGGGCAAGACGGGAATAAGGATGCAGACTTACTAGAGAATGGACTTGAAGACACGGGGAGGGGGAAGGGTAAGCTGGGACAAAGTGAGAGAGTGGTAGTGTATATATGGACATATATACACTACCAAATGTAAAATAGATAGCTAATGGGAAGCAGTCACATAGCACAGGGAGATCAGCTCGGTGCTTTGTGACCAGGTAGAAGGGTGGGATAGGGAGGGTGGGAGGGAGGGAGACGCAAGAGGGAAGAGATATGGGGATATATGTATTTGTATAACTGATTCACTTTGTTATAAAGCAGAAACTAACACACCATTGTAAAGCAATTATACTCCAATAAAAATGTTTAAAAAAAAAAATATATATATATATATACTCACCCTATCCTAGGGTCCCCAAAAGTCTCAATCCATCACAACATTAACTCAAGCCCAAATTCTTATCTAAATCTTGTTAGCTTAAAAGTCCAAATTCTCATTATCTAAAACAACTAAATTAGGTATGGGTGAGGCTGTATGTATAATCCATCCTGTGGGTTCAGCTCCAACTCTGGGATATATGAGGGGAAAACAAAAACAAAAACAAAAACAAAAACAAGGAAGCCACCACCATGCTGTTCCTCAGGTCCTGAGATCCCTAGCAGATCTGCATTCTTCTTTCATTCTAAATGAGTCTTATTATGTTTGTGTATATATAATATCCAGGGTTTTTAGTTGAATTTAGTGGGAAGAATAGGAAAAGCAGATCTCCATATTCCAGGAATCGTTAAGTCCAGAAAATATATATGTAAAAGCTATCCAAGATACTTTACATATGAGTATCTATTCCTGTAATTTTCCTGTCAAATTCTATGTAGCTATATTTTTTTCCAATAAGTAGTTCCAGTTTGTTCTATTAGTCATCAGTATCTAAGTATATATTAAATTTTTGATCAATAGGATAAAAAACACTTTATCTTGTCATAAGTATACTTCAGAGCATTTTGAAAAGGCTTCTGTAGATGGTAAGGAAATCAAATTTAATTCATCTAGGTCTTTAATGTAAGCATCTTGGTTAATGTAGATTAAATTAATTTTGAGAAATCTATGTTATCTTTTAAATTTATCTGGAATTTATTCTGTAAACTAATTTTAAAATAATTATGGCCAATACCAACTAACAGCTCCTCTAATCATTCATCATTAATTGAAAATAATTATAAAAGTAGAATTACTGATCAAAGTAAGTGTCCCAATCTAGAGAGAAATGTACTTTTTTAAAAGTTTGGCACAAGGTATGCATATAGGCTTAAGGAATAACCCTTATTTGGGCTCACATTCTAAGAATGGATAAATGAGCCACAAAATTTATCCAATTAGTGTATATTTGGCTTAAGTTATTTTTCTAGTTCTTTAGAGATACCGAGTAGGTGCCAATTATTACAGAATGTATTAAGTCCCAGGCATAGTGTTTGGTTGTGTTTCAAAAAGCATTGAGAAATTTTTGAAAAAAAATTTTAAATATTCAATTACAGATAAATTTGTCTCTGAAGTATTTTCCTTTAATTTTTAAGTTTTTATTTTGAAAAAAACTTCAAAGTTCAAACCTACATAAATGTTGTAGGAATAATATAGTGAATTCCCAAATACCCTTCACCTAGAATAATTAATTGTTCTCACTTTGCCACATCTACTTCCCCCCTTGTATATAACAACAAACATTATATTTTATATTATAAATAATATAGTACATTTATATATTATATATTGTTATAGTATAATAATTATTGTTCTTAGTTTTGCTGAGTTATTGATTTCAATCATTTGTCAGCAACATGACCCTTTACCCCTTAATACTTCAACACATATAGTCTTAAGCAAAAGCACATTCTCTTAACAGTACTATCATCAGATTTGGAACTTTTATACTAATGCAGTATTATCTAATATATTGTACATGTGTCCATATTCAAACTTTGTCAATTATACTAACAATATTCTTTAAATTGTTTCTCCTCCATGGTCTAGAATGTTGTCCAGGATCATCATTGCATTTAGGTGTCATGTGCCTTTAGTCTCTTTTTAAATGGAAGAGTTCCCCAGAGTATAGACCAGTTATTTTGTAGAATGATCCTCTATTTATGTTTATCTGAGGCTTTCTCATATTTAGATTCAGGTTACGCATTCTTGGCAGGGAGACTACATGTATATTGTCCTGTTCCTGGTGCTTCATAACGGGCGCTGCATAATGTCTCTTTGTCTCATTATCAGCAATGTTAGCCATAATTTGAAAAGATACAGGCACCCCAATGTTCATTGCAGCACTGTTTACAATAGCCAAGACATGGAAGCAACCTAAATGTCCACTGACAGAGGAGTGGATAAAGAAGACATGTATACATATATACAATGGAATATTACTCAGTCATAAAAAAGAACGAAGTAATGACATTTGCAGCAACATGGATGGACCTAGAGATTGTCATATTGAGTTAAGTAAGTCAGACAGAGAAGGATAAACATCACATGACATCGGTTATACGTGGAATTTAAAAAATGGTACAAATGAACTTATTTATAAAACAGAAATAGAGTCACAGATGTAGAAAACAAACTTATGGGGGGAGGGATAAATTGGGAGATTGGGATTGATATATACACACTATTATATATAAAACAGATAACTAATAAGGACCTACTATATAGCACAGGGAACTCTACTCAATACTCTGTAATGACCTATATGGGAAAAGAATCTTAAAAAGAGTGGAGATTATATATAACTGATTCACTTTACTATACACCGGAAACTAACACAACATTGTAAATCAGCTATACTCTAATAAAAATTAGAAGAAAAAAAAACAACTTTGATTACATGGAAAGGGTAAACCTACCCAGTTTCTCCACTGTAAATTTCTCTTGTAATTAATAAGAAATCAATAGGGAAATATTTTAGACTGTGTAAATATCCTAATGTCCATCACACTTTCAGCTAATAGCATTAATATCCACTGATGATTCTTGTCTGAATAAATGATTACAATAAGGTTGCAAAATGGCCAGTGCTTAACTGTGTCATTTCCTCTGTATTTATTAGTTGGTATTCTCCTGCAAGGGAGAGTGTTCCCTCCTCCCCATTTATTTGTTTGTTTTTTGCGAGTGTTAATATTTCTATGGACTCATAAATTCTCATCTTGTACAATGGGTTATGCTTAATTTCTGTCATCATTCATTTTGTTGCTCAAAATCCCCAAATTTGGCTAGCATGAGCCCCTTCAGGCTGGCTTCTATGTCTTTTTGAAATGTCATTCTCTTTTTTTGAGTGCTTCCTTAATTTCTGGCACAAAAATATGGTCCAGATGCATCTTATACTTTCCTTGCTGCAGCCCTAGAACCAGCCATTTCCCCTTTTAGTGTGAAATGGTATTTAGAAACCAAGATCCGGGCATTAATTGTCACACTGATATTTCTCACTCGAATTCAATGCCATGAATTTTTTTGTCTTGCTTACTCCTAATTCATATTATATTTCTTTCATCTTAAAATGAGAGAACTCTGGCTTCCTAAAACATTAATATAGTTTTTTTTCATTTCTAAAATACGTATAAAATAATTCCAGAATTGCTATACTCATGTCACTATGGAAAACAAACATACATTGAGGAGTTCAAGATTTCTTTCCAGTTCTTTTCTGTATTTAGAGTGAAGACTTACAGTCAAAGAACTATGTTCAAAATTATTTTGAATAATTTGTTCTTTTCCTTCTCTGTAAATTATGTTATTCACCTGAAAAACAGTTACATTTGTTTCTGTTTACTTTTATTTTTTTTCAACCTATCCTTGTTGATTCAATTTTATTTTCTAATACGTAATACATTAACAAATTTCCAAAAGTAAAAACTATACAAAAATATATTCAAAGAGATATCACTCCTTCTCCTATCCATTTCACCCTGTTATCACCCATCCTCATGAATAACTAATTTCATTAGTTTCTGCTCACTATTCCTGTGACCCTTCTTGCAAAAATAAGCAGATATCTTCTTACCTCTGCTCTATCTTATACAGAACTGTCATATAACATATATTCTTTTGTATTTTGTGCTTTTAACTTAACAACATATCCTGAAAACTATGCCATATCAATTCATGGAGATAATTCTCATTCTTTTCTATGGCTTCATAGTACTCCATTGTGTAGATGTACTATACATAGTTTATTCAGCCAACTCCTGTGGATGGGAATTTAGTTGTTCACAATATTTTGCAATTGTAAATAATGCTGGAATAATTAACCTAGTGTATATATTTATTTTTGTATTTCTGGAGGTATAAAATATTTTAAAAATCAGTTTAGTTACAAGGTCTATAACAATTAGAAATAAATCTTGGGTTGCTACTGTTAGAATTTTAAGAAATCCATACCAAATAACACTACTCACTCCCTTGCAATCCTAAATCAACTAAATAATAGATAAGAAGCAGTAACGTATATGGAGACCAAATATCAGCTTTATTACTGATAAATCTGATATTGGAGAAGGTGATTAAAGCAGACACTTTTGGTACCCTAGACCAAATCCCTACAGCCTACCTCCAATTTTAGCTGCACCTGTTGCAAGTTCAGTTGAACAACTCGAGTTTGAACTGGGTGGTCCACTTATACATGGATTTTTTTCAGTAGTACATACTACAGTACTATGCTATCTGCAGTTGGTTTAATCTGTGGATACAGAGGAACCACGAATAGAGAGGAACCATGTATATGCAAAGACAACTACATGTCATACAGTTTTTTGACTGTGTGTAGGGTTGATGCCCCTAATCCCTGTGTTGTTCAAGTGGGTACTTGTACTTTTTGTGTCTTAACAACATCCTGCCTTAATGAGTCACATTTTCTGGAAAACCCCAAGAGCTTACTCAGCAGTCCGGTGGAGCAGCCAGGAGGAGCGAGAGTTTCTAGGGGTAAACCCTTGACCAACTAAGATGGGAGTTGGTGGATAAATGCTGCATCTCAGAGGGACAATTCTAAATACATTCTACACAGTTTCTCAAAGGGCCCCAAAAAAGGATTGAGCCTCAGTGGCCCAAATCATTTACCAGTCCAATAACACATTCTTTATTGATTTTTCTTTCTCCACTGTCCCATTCTACTCGTTCCTTCACTCCTGCTTCCTGGAGTCAACTCCCAAATAAACTATCTGCACACAAATCCTTGTCTGAGACTCTGCTTTGGGAGAGAAACTGAATTAAGACCTTGCTTAGATGTGCAGCAACTAGATGGAATGCCAGTATTAGAATGATTTACCCACCCAAGCAGGTACTGCTGAACCAATGCAATACCAATGATGTGAGTTGCTACCCCTGTAAAACATTTGGTGTGGATAAAAAGAACACGTGTGCAGCAGGTCAGCTGGTTGAAAACAGAAGAGCCTGAAAGGCTCCTGCACTGTTTCCGTCCCAAACTATGCAGTCACACAAGTCACCACACCTCTTTGGGTAAGCCTAAGTGTGGAAGAGGAGGTCAGTAAGATTAATGAATATCCTCACAATGAAAATCAGAAGAGTGGAGATATAAATTCCCCCTCTCCCCTCCACACACTAATAACTTCTAATCAAAATCTTAGGGAATAAGACACTTAGTATGTACAAGATATTGATGAATATGCCTAATTTTACCTTTGAAAAGCTTAATAAGGAGGCAAACCTTAAGTTTTTAGAAAATAAACTTTCCTACAGGTGCACATACAGATGAATTTTGCATAAAGAAAAGCAAACCCACAGAACAACCATCCAGATCAAGATATAGAAACCCAGAAGCCCCTGTCATTGCTCTACCCTCCCAGGTACTATCGCCTAAATATATCTATTAGGTCAGCTGACACTGGGAAGTCTGAAGTTAGAATGACTCTTAAGAATTGTTACCAGTTGGGTAAGGGGGCCGGGCCCTTACATCTCCTCATCAATCAGTCACTGGCTCCCTTCAGCAAAGTCATCCTTGCAGGGGGATGACAGCTGAGGACTTCCTACAGGCAGCACTTCCACAGCTGAGGGTATTAGTCTTTCATTTCTAAATCAGGATCTCAGTAGTATATCACAGTACCCACCACAGACCAGGTATACTTGGATCAAAGAGATTTTTAAAATAATCATCATCGATTCCCTTTTGCCTTAAATCTTTTTTTTGAAACTTTAAAGCTTTTTATACTTCTCTATCATAACAAATGCCATATTGAATTAATCTTGTTTCTTTACTTGCCTGTTGTCTCTGAGTCCTCGAGCAAGGGACACAAGTTTTATTAGTTGTTGTATCCCCAGTATCTACCTTAGTCCCTGGCTGGGAGACAGTGTTCAATTATTACCTGATGAAAGAATACACTCAAATGTATAACTGTTTGAATGATCTTACAAAATGATTAATGATTATACATACCTGTCTGCATGTAGATTTTAGTGCCTAGCTATAGGCTCTGTATTCATGCTGATCCAAAATTATAGTTTTATCAGTGGTAAAGAGGAAGGGGTAGCAAGTAAATGTTCCATTTGTGAATGGCATGAGACTAAGGACAGCAATTTCATTGGATGACAGAGTCAGTATTCAAAAAGAACGAAAATAAGCTAAAATAATGGTCTGAATCTAATGAGATGAAATTTAAGAGGAAATGGTGTGAGGCACTGTCAGTAGATTCAAATAAACCACCTGGACAGGTTTTCAATTGGCTAAACAGAAGTTTGTAGGAAAGAATGAGGGCTTTACATGATTATAATACTAACAAAAGCCAACACCATTATGTGGCTATGAGAAAAAGCCAATATCATCTTAGATCTTATCAGTAGAAATATATAATCTAGAAGTCAGGAAGCAATGGCCCTGTTCTAAATGAGATTGTGATTATCATCCCAGTAGTTCCAAGAACTGCCACCGAAGTATAAGGACCAGACAATTTAGAATGCATTTGGAGGAAAGCAAGTAAGGTAATGGAAAAACTCTGAAATTTGCAAGATGACCAATGGTTAAAGGGAGGTTTTACCAAAACTTCAGGGGAAAGTTTTACCAAATCTTTTAGGCACAAAAATTAGCTTAATACAAAACCTGACAACTATGAAAACAATAATTAATAGCACTCATTAATATAGCTGGAGAAATCCTAAAAAGGTATTTGCAAATTGAATCTAGCAACATGTTAAAAAAAAAACACCACTACATATCATACACTTTTTGTAATGATGTAATGTGTTTCAGTATTAGAAAGGCTACAGATCACATCACTATGTCATAGAAAAATTATGATTATTCAATAGGAGACTTAAATGGCTATTGGTGAAGTGAAAGTTACATTCATGTTTTGAAAATTAAAAAAATCCAAAACTCATTAAATTAGGAATAGATGGGCAGGTTATAAACACGATGGTTTATATATTTCTCATTTATATATATTTATTTATATGTTTTTTATTATATATTATATATGTCATATATACATCATATATACTTCTTATGCTAAATGGTAAAACAATATATGCTTTCCCACTAGAGTCAGGAATATGAGAAATATAATTATTCTCATTACCTTTACTTAACATTACTCATGTTCTTAAACCGGAGAAATAGATAAGCTATATGTAAGGAAAAGAATAGGCAACATTACCTGTCCTATAACAACTACAACAAAACTTGGCTGAAAAATATCTAAATTATTAAAATACTGATAAGGGAAGGTGTTACATACTAAGTATATAAACTGCAAATACGACAGAAAAATCTAGTTAGAAGGTATAATGTAAAATATATTGCCTTCAGATTTAACAATAAAATATAAGTACTTAAGGGTAAACTAGATTAAAAATGTGCAGGATTCATAAGCAGAAAACTATAAAACTTGACTAAAGACCATAAAGAACACTTAAATAAATTGAAGAGAGACACACTATGTTGTTGGTTAGAAAGACGCAATATTTTAAAGACGCCAACCCTCTCCAAAATATTCTCTAAATCAAATTTAACATCAAGAAGCCAGGGATTTTTACTTCAAACTTTGCAAGATGTTCACTTAGACCAAGAAAGAAGAAAGAATAAGGAAAAAAAAATTTTTAACGTAGGACTTGCCTAATAAGATATCATAATGTGTTCAAAAGTTAGAGTAGATAAAACTCTGCAGTGCTATTATGGGAACAGACAAACCAAAGAAACGGTAAAAATTCTAGGGGAAATGTATATTTAAGAATTTATGATAATAATATAAACTGACCCAATAAAGAAATAAAAGATGGTATAATAAATGATGCTGAAGAAGCAGCACTGGAGAAAAATAAGTTAATTTCTACTTAACCCCCAATAAATTACAGGTGAACAAGGGATTTACATTTTTAAACAGAACCTTATAATTTCTAGAAAAATAGCATATTATCTCAGGTCCAGGAAGATCTTTCCCAGCATTAAAAACAAAGAGAGAAACCATTTTAAAAAACATCAATTTAACTTCACAATATTCATTTTTAAGTTATAAGAAAAAGCAAGCAGAAATTAAAAACAAAATGGATGCCAGGGAAATATTTGAAAAATGACAAAGGATGAATAGCTTTACACATAAATAATTCTTAAAATCAAAAACGTAAATACCCTTAAACAGAAAAGAAGGGCAAATAACATTAGTGGGTGATCAAAAAAAGAAAAACTACAGTGGCCAATAAAAAACACATAAAATTATTTCAATTCACTAATATTGAAATAAATTAAGATGTTTTACCTACATTCACTCATTCATTCAAAATATATTTATTTATGACCAATCATGTCCCAGGTACTTCTGTGGGTCACTAAGAACAGAGAGGTGAATGAGACAATACGTCTGCTCTCATGAAAAAGAAATAGACAGTAATCAAATAAAAGAGTAACAGCATGATTTCAGATAGGGATAAGTATATGAGGAATATAAAGTAGGCTAAATGGCTCTCTAGCCATTGCAGATACTATTAAAATGGGAGAAAATCAACATGATCTTCTTGAAGGCTAATTTGGCAATGTGTATCAGTAATTTAGGAATGTTCATACCTTTTGAAAACTTTTTACCTTGAGATAATTTAAGACTCACAGGAAGTGGCAAATATAGTAGAGAATTCCTATGGTGGATTCACCTGCCTTTGCCCAATGATAACATCTTACATAGTCAAAGTAAAATGCCAAAACCCAGAAATTGACATTGGCACAATACTATTAACTAAACTGCGGACCTTATTTCATTTTCTTCAGTTTTTGCATGGACTCATCTGTGGGTTTGGTGTGTAATACTGTGAAATCTTTTCGCATGTATAGATTCATGTAACAGCCACCACAATCAGGATACAGAAGTGTTCCATCACCACAAAAAACTGTCCTCATACCCCTTTATAATTTTATCTCCTCCAACTCTAACCCTTGACAACCACTGATCCACTTTTCATCACTATAATTTTGTCATTTTGAGACTGTTATATAAATGGAATCATAGAGTATGTAATCTTATGAGATTGGCTTTTTTTCCCCCTCACTCGGCATAATGCCCTGGAGATCCATCCAAGTTTTTGTGGGCATCAGTAATTGGTTTCTCTTTATGGCTGAGCAATATTCCCATTACATGGATGAACAAGTTTCTTTATCCATTCACCCATCAAAGGGCATCTGAGTTGTTCCCAGTTTGGGGCTATTACAAATAAAGCTGCTGTGAACATTTGTGTACAGACTTTGTGTGGATGTATGTTTTCAGTTGAGAATCGTGATTGCTGGGTCCTATGCCAAGTATGCGGTGTAACTTCATAAGAAAGTACCACATTGTTTTCAGAGGCTTGTAGCATTTTACATCTCCACCAGGAATGTCTGAGGGATGCAGTTTATCCACATCCTGACAGCATTTGGTGTTGTCACTATCTTCTCTTTCAGTCATTCCGATAGATGTGTACTGGTATCGTGGTTTTAATTTGCATTTATCTAATGGCTAATGGTGTCAAACATACTTTTAGTGACTACTGACCCTTTGTATATGCCCTTTGGATGTATGTCTGGTCAAGTCTTTGGCCTACTTTATAGTGGGAATATCTTAGTATTGAATTTTCTGAATATAAGTCCTATGTTGAATATGTGACTTGTGAATATTTGTTATAGACAGTGGCTTATCTTCTCATCCTCTTAATAGATTCTCTCATAAAGCAAAAGTTTAAAACTTTTGATCGAGACCAACTCATTATTTTTTCTCTTATGGATTGCAGTTTTGGTGCCATGTCTAAAAACTCTGCCTCACACAAATCATAAAGATTTTCTCTTATATTTTTCTATAAAAATTTAATAGTTTTACAGTTTACATTTAGATCTATGATCCATTTTGATGTAAGGTGTAAGGCTGAGGTTTAGTTTTTGATCTATGGATGTTAATTGTCCCAGCATGATTTATTGAAAAGATCATCCTTTCTCCATTAAATTGCTTTATTGTCAACAACAAAAAGTCAGTTGCATGTACTTTCGTGGGTCAATTTCTGGACGCTATTCTGTTCCACTGATCTATGTGCCTATTCATTTTTCTATAAGACACTGTCTTGTGTTCATATCTTTTTGACTCAACAATTTTATTTCTGGGAATTTATCCGTAAAAGATAAAGAGAAGAATTCTTCGTAAGAGATAAGACATATGTGGAAAAATGCACATATGAGGATGTTCACTGCAGCAGTTTTTATGTAATGAATAACTGAAAACAATCTAATATTTACTGACAGAAAGAAGGTTAAAGAAATTACGATAGATTTCAGATTCCAGAAAAATGATTCACTTGGCTAGTGCAGAAACTCTCTCCCTATAAAACCTAGTTATGTTAAACATAGTACTTTTTAATATATACAGTACTTGACTTCAAAAAAATGTGAACTCTCCAGGAACCCGAATTGGAGAGGTTCCTTAAAGCCAGAATTCCAGGAGTACATGCTGATTTTTCTGTAGCCCTGGACATGTTACTAGCCCAATAATAGTAGGGTCTTGATTTTAATGCACACAAAGGCACAGGTGATAAGAGCTTTGCTCATTCATGGTGGGACGGTGGAACGGAGACCTGGGAATAAGGCTGAGACCCTGAAAAGACTGTAATCCTAGGGAATGGGAAATAAGAATGTTCCATGCACCTACCCGGTGTGATGACAATAAACATTCAGAGAGAAATTAAATCCTATGACAGTGGCCCACATAGGTAGATGTGGGCCACTAAACTTACAGTCTAGTATTCCTCAATTCAATAAATTAACATAAACATTTACACTGGGCTTTTGACACCCTAGGCAGTCTAGAAAGCCTAATAGGAACAAAAACAAACTCTCTGGAAAAATAACCCAGGCCACAAGGAATTCCTCCTACAAAAACAAGCTCCCCTTGAGACAGGCTAACAACAAAAGTTAAAAAATATAGATGGAATCAACAACCATAGCAAAGCCAGCAGATACTACAACCAAGAGAATTGAGAATTAACACTCTAATAATTTGGGAAAAAGCCTATAGGCTTTTCTGTTATGAGTCTACAATCACACTATTATAAACACAACACCAACCACAAGTGTGAATCACCTATATAATTTTAAATGTAATTAAAATTTCACATTAAAAAAGTAAAACAAGTAAACTTAATTTCAATAGTTTAATATTATTTTATTTTTTACTTTACTTAACTTTAATTAACATCCTTTTTTAAAATCCTAAGTCTTTGAAATCCAGTGTATATTTTACATTGCAGCACATCTTACTTTGGGTTATAGCCACATTTCAAGCGCTCAATAGCCACATGTGGTTAGACTATCATATTGGATATCGCCTGCAGGTTATGAAATAAGTATGTATAAAATGAGTGATGTGGCTCATTCATTCAACTGTGAATCAGTGAGCACCTACTATGTATGAGCCACTAAGAAAACTGCAGTGCACTGAATAGACAAAGTCCTTGTTTTCATGTGGCTTAAGTACTGATGTGTGTGGAAGAGGAGAAGCAGCCATGGAGAAGCAGATAATGAACAAGAAAACCTATATTAAGGTAGAGGGTGATATGTGCTGTAGGGAAAAAAAATTAAGCAGGGCAAAAAAGATAAGGAGGGCTCCTGGGTGTGTGTGTGTTGGTGTGGTGTAGGGGTATTATTTTTTTAACAGGTGATCAATGAAGGTCTCACTAATAAGGTAATATTTGAGCAGGGACTTGTAAACCAAGAACCAAATACTGGTATATAGAATATCTGCAAACAAATATAGTCACTGAGATTTTTAAAAAGCCAACCAAACTCAATGCATGGATTAAACAGAGGATTAGACATAGCTGAAGAAAGATTAGGATTCAATTCAGAAAATACAGAATAAAGATTTTGAAAAGTTTTCCAGCTACAGAGTAGCTATACTTTGTATAAATAACTACAAATAGCCTTTTAAATTTATGAGCCTATTATAAGAGAATGTAGATCAGCACTGTCTAATCTAAATGTAATATAAGAAATACAAATATTGGTATCCCTTATACATGGAATCTAAATAAAATCAAAGTCATAGAAACAGAGAGTAGAAAAGTGGCTTCCGGGGGCTGATGGGTGGGAGAAATAGGGAGATGTTAGTAAAAGGGTACAAACTTTCAGCTATAAGATAAATAAGTTATGAGTATCTAACATAAGACATAATGACTATAGTTGATAACAATGTATTTTTAAAATAATAAAAATAAATATAATATGAGCTACATATATAATTTTATCTTTTCTAGTAGCCACATTAAAAAAGTAAAAATAAACAGGTGAAATTATTTTAATGATATACTTTATTAGTAATTGAATAATATTTTTAACTCAATATATCCAAAATATTATTTCAACACGTGGCATCAGCCGCCTTTTACATGCTTAGTAGCCACAAGTAACTGGTAGCTATCGTATTAGACAGCACAGCCTTTGATACTGCATATATTACTGCAGGCAGCCTTTTCCATGCTCAGCTAAACTCTAGGTAGATTAAACTAAGAAATAAAAAAACAAAAAAGAAACCGATACTGTGGGAATGCTAGGAAATTTTGCCTTTCTCAGGTACTTCTAACTCCTTGGGCTTTTATGGCCACACAGGGATCAAGTGATATAACCTTGGGATAACTCTGGAAATGAGAGAATTACCATTTTTATTTTGAAGAGAGACATCCAGAAAGAGAAGGGTGTATAGGGGGACACAGTGAAACACTAAGAGCAAGAGAGACACAAAGAGTGCATGTGTGTGTGTGTGTGTGTGTGTGTGTGTGTGTGTGTGTGTGCGCACGCACACAGGCACACACAGGAGGAACGACAAGGGAACTGGGGGACAGAGAGAAGAGGCTCTTCTCTCCAGTCCAGATTAGAAATTGAACACAGAGCCTCCTTCCTCCCCTTGACACAGTAGGGTCCTCCACTGCAAGTTGTGCTTCCATGAGCCCCACTCCACGGTAGAGGACGCCCCTGGCTACAGAGACCAGGGCTAGGGCTTAAAACCCATGAATCCGAGCCCGTTCGTTTCAACCTTCAACCAAGGCTTTACTTCTCCAGAGAGAGCAGGCTTGAAATCAACGACTCCAGAGAGCAAACAGAGAAGCTGAATTCAGCAGAGACATGGACATGGTAGCAAAGGCACTCCATACAGGCCTTAAAAATGTAGAGTGTGATGAGCTGCTTCTGCCTGAGAACTGCCTAAAAAGAAAAGACGGACCTGATATCCTGGGTTTCTCAGCAGGAAATGTGCACCCTTTGTACGCTAAAATGATGGACACAAGCATTGTGTACGCCCGTTTTTAATCTCAGTTACATTTTGCCAACTACCAACTGAATCAACACGTACATACCACTTTGATATCATTCAAAAGTGTGATGTAGGTCTGGTCAGTAATCCTAAAATGCTACGACTCTAAGTAAGGACCTTGTTTAAAGAGACAAAGTAACACTATAGTAAGAGTCCATGGACTGAATCTGAAGCCTGTATCCTGGGTCTGGTTCTACTGTTAAATAGCGACATGACCCTAATCAGCCAATTATCCTTACTTGTAAAACCTTCCTCCGTTTCCTTACGTGTGAAATTATCACATTGGATAATAGAGTCACTCTCATTCTATAACCTATTATTTCACTTTTATAGAGGAAAAATGATGAAATGCTTTTATTTTATTCTACATACAATGAAATGGAATGAGAATTGTTTGATTCAATAAGGACTTTCTAGATCTTTCCAGGTCTGTCCATGGAAAGGCAACAAGATAATTTCACAAGAACTGGAATCTCAAGAAATTAAATGAACTCCAATTCCCCTCCTTTGATCTATCAATATCCCTATGAGTGTGGAATTTATGTATCTGTGTATGATGGTGTTTTAGAGAAGGCTGGTCCTTAAATAATGTATAAATATAAAATTCCACAATTATTTAGTTTTGAAACACCAGTGGTCAAGTAATTTCATAATGAATCTTGCGGACGTTAAAATATCTGTATGTACAGAATCAGGGTTCCCTCTCAGTTTGCCAACATCATTCATAGTGGCCATGCACATTAATTTCAAGTGTCACCTTTTATGAGACCACTTGCTACCAGGTCACGCCTTGCAGGTAAATCATCCTCAGCTTTTCCCTTATATCTGACAAATTCTGGACCTAAAATGTCACTAACACATATTGATAGATACTTGATCACAGAGTAGCTTTGTCTGCCACCTTCCTAGGGGACAAAAGCTGGGATACACATTTCATTTAAATAATTCTGTTCTTGCAGCTGCTCAGTACCAAATACAATAACATATACAATTTGGTGGCTTGTTTCAATTTGCAGACTTCACAGAAGCCTCTGCCTAGAACCAGTAATCAGCAGGACCAGCACAACACTGCCAAAGATGCTACAAAGGCAATTCAAACAACCCTATAATTTAACTTTCATTTTTATTTAATAATGTTTGTGTATTATTTCAAATTGAAATTTAATTAGTTTAGAGACTTATTAATACAGATTTTGGGGTAAGCATCACTGATTTTACGAAGACAGGCAAAAGCCACCTAATACTGTTCACTACAATTAGTTTTCCGATTGATAGTTAAATCCTCCTGTTTACTCAGGTTATTGACACTTCCACATGTCAAGTTGAAATACTGTTATTCTCCGAACCATAAAATTTCAATGAGATTTTTTTGACTCTGCAACCAAATAACCATATTAGAGAAGAACACTTGAAGGCTACCTAGCTTATTTCCAATACTCACAAATTCTTAAGTTTGGTTCAAATCAAACTCCTGATAATGGGTAATAATTGTGTAAATATTTTATCACTCTACACAGTTGGAAAGCAGTGGGTTTTGGAAATCTATGGGTTTTGGCGTTAAGCAGCTGGAGTTTGAATTTTGGCTCCAAGCCTACTCTGCACAATGCCGCATATAAAGTATATGCTCAATAAATATTACTTTCCTCCCCTTGTTGGTTTTCCCTAAAGTCAACTAAGAGAATGAGTTTGGAATTCATTTCATGGGCAGTGAGGAACTATTGAAAATGCTGCTTTAAATTGGGGAAATTAATATGATCTTTTAGATAAGTGATAAAGAAAGAGGTAGAGGCAAGGAGATTGGATGTGAACCTGTTTCAATAGGCTAGATAGATACATCCTAATTCATTGATTGATTGATAGGATCAGAACTATGATGGGGGCAGGAAGAAGCATTTCAAATTATCTGCTTACCTACTTACCTACCTATTCTATAATCATTTGTTAGTTCAAAAAAAACTTTCACATCATCAACAAGAAGTCTATGAAATAGCTATTATTATTCAATTTTCACAGATGAGAAAAGTGATGCTCAAAGAGGTCATGTATTTTTCCCAAGGATAATATAACTATACAGCTAGTTAGTATTGGACCCAGAGCTTGAAGACAAATGAATTATCTGTGATCATTCCTATCCCACGAAAACATCAGAAAGTATGAGACTGCTTATTGGATAAGGATTGCTTATCGGATAAGGATTGGCGGCCGAGGGAAGAACCAAGTAATAGTGAAAGTTTAATAGTGGTAACATTAAGAGAAAGAGTAAAGTCAGAGAAGGAACTGATATAGTATGGGGAATGTGACAAGGAGACTGATAGAATATGTACCTTGGAGGTACTGATTTTAGAGTGGAATTGGACATCCAAATGGAGCTTCCGCTAGGTATTTGGAAACGTGGGGAAGTTGGAGTATCTGGCCTAGCTCTGTAGAGGTGACGAGTGAGACAGGAGACCTTAAGAATGGATATAAACTCAGAGAGAGACATTTTCAAGTAGAAGACCACTAACAGAACCCATGGAACAGCCCTATTTCGGCTATGAGATGCGGTACATTAATCGACCAGAGGGATGGCGATGAAGCAAGCAGAGGTATAACAAAACATGTGCAGCTCAGAAACCAAGAGAAGTATCAGAGGATTGTCATTTTTGAGCATCAAGTGCCAGATACTTTATCTATGTGTTAGCATTCTATTCTAATAAAACTCATTAGATCCATGTGGTGTATTATTTCCATTTTCTTTTCGATTTAGACACTAAGGTCAAAGAGGAAATCTAATTTGTTGAAGAACACACAAATAAGGAAATGACAAAATTAGGATTCTAAGTTAGTTCTGTGAGGCTCCAAATCCCTGTTCTTTCCATGGTAAGGAAGAGGGAATAGTCACTAGTGATTAAGGGCTGCTGTATTATTAAGAAGCAGTATCATGGGATTTGGCAATTAGAAGATTTTGAGAGAGCATTTGGGATGGGGCTAAGATTTCAAGTGTGTTGGAGAGCACTCTCTGGAGAAGTTAGGCACTGATGGCAAGGGGAAAGAAGAGATAAATGCAGGAGAAATCTGATCTGAAGATGCCTCCTCTCACTTTACTTTCTATAGTGGGCATTCCAGTTCTTTTGTAATTTTATGACTTAATGAAACTTTTAAAGTTGGAAGGTCCTTGCCTATCATCTGACCCCCTTAGGTGATACATAAGGAAAACAGTTCTAGAGAAGTTAAATGGCAGGCCCAGACAGCCCAGCCCCCTGCAAACCAGGGTCAACAAACCCATGTCTCTTGGTAGGCACTGACTTTAGCATGATAATGTATCCATTCTTCTTCTTGTTAAATATAGCTCACACTTGGTTAACATGTACTTTGCCTGTAAGTCCTCTAGCCTATACCTCCATCTACCTACAGTCCATATAGAAACTGGAAGATTTCCTACAAGTAGCAGGGAAAAATGATTAACAGTATATACCTTTGAAAATGCATAGTAAATACTTCAGTTAACTTTCAGAATTACACAATTCTCTTTTCTGAGCCTCAATATTAATAGAATCCATTACGTTATTTAGCAGAGAACTTCCATAATTTTTCTCCTATGTGCCAACTGTTTTACTTACTGTTTTTCTTCTTTAGGACTTGAACTTCCTTGAAGGTAGAGATGATTTTATGTGTTTGTTTGCTATTACAAGAGATAGCACAGTGTAGAGTATATGGTGAACAATGAATACATAGTTGTTGAAAGACAAGTCTGTACCAATGCACAGATTGAAGAACTCTTTGGAACAAAATTTCCAAAGGCATGTTTTTAAGCAGTCATGATTCAATTGCCCCCTGGAAAATGCTATGTGAAATCCAACTACTTTCACATTTGGGCACCTGCTTCTTATTTGATGACTCAAATGGCCAATTCTGAATGCACTGAGACAGGGTCAAGGAGGAATTCAGGTAAAATTCGTAGTATATTATCTATATCTTTAGTTTATCATTTTCTACTAATAAAAATAAAACATGTTCACTACAGATAATGTGAGCAATCCAAGACTAAAACAAGGAAGAAAATAATCACTGATAGAACCATAATCCATGGATAACTGTAGCTGATATTTTATTTCCTTTTATTCTTCTTTTTACCCATAAACACACATGTATGTTTACACAGTAGAGGTGAAAATGCATGTAAATATTGTATATATTTTTAATATTGCAGAGTGTTTGTCTATATCACTAAATATCCTTCAACAACATCATTTTAAAATATGAATTATATAACATGAATGACATCATTTAAACTATTTTGCTATTGTTGGTTATTTAAGTTGCTATCAAGTTTTCGTTCTTCCAAACACTTTTGTGAATAAAATGTTTGTGCCTAAGATTGTTAAATTTCTGGCCATTTCCTTAGACCAGATTCTGAGAAGTTGAATTATAAGGTCATTGAAACTTAATTCTATTTGCTGTTTGTAGAACTATAAAAAAATGGATTTTCCTGTTCAAACACTTCATACACAGAAGAGGAGTCAAATACAATTATGTGAATGGTTTTCTCCAACGACGTGGCAAACCTGATCATTCATCTGGCACCTACAGCATAGGGAGTATTTTAAAATTCATTTTATTTTCATTGTCATGCAATTATGATAAGGAATGACTGATCCATTCTTTTTTGAGTCGTTTTGCTATTAGCAATGAGAAGGGGGCGTGTCAGGTGGTGGATTTGGATTCACTCTTCTCACAAGTACATTACAGGACTATGACACTGGAGAGGTAGGCTGTGGCTAAGAAACTGTCTCTCCATATGCTTCGTGCCATATTCCACAAACCCCACCACTCCAGCCTTCTCCAGAGTCATTCTTAATAATTTATCACTGTCTCCAGTGTTGGCAGTACTAAGAAGATGATGTTACCATAAGAAATAGCATATGCTGCATACAAACAGGTCAATAACCAGCTCATTTTGATATATGTCAGAAGCTTATTTTATCTAGGGACACAGTTGATCTGCTTGCAAAAACTCATTTTCAGGGGAATCCTACAGGCTAAATCACAACATCATTCCAGTTAGGCAGAGAAAATAACTTTAGCTGCAATCTGCCTTATTACATTCAAAGCACATACATGTTTGCAATCAAGTTCTCCCAAAGATTATACATATTTCTACTCTGAGAAAAAGAAATGTGGGATGCTCTTGTGTGTAATTGCTAGATTTAGAATCTAACTTGCAATTATACATAAAAAACCAATAGAATTTCAGGTTTGACAGTACCAATATTAAAATAGGTTAATTTTGCTTTAAAATTGCACTTAATGATTTTTCTGGTTATAAAAATAATGTTTATTGCATAAAATTTAGAAAAGCATTAATAAGGGAATTTAAATTACCTCTCAACCTATAACCAAGCGATAACTACTGTTAATTATTTTGTGTAATGTTTCAGCCATTTTTCTTGTCTATGCGTGCGTGCGTGCGTGTGTGTGTGTGTGTGTGTGTGTGTGTGTGTATAACTGGGGTTATACTGTATATTATCTTTTACAACTTGTTTTATGCTTATGAATGCACCATGGGCATTCTATACACATTACATATGCGATGTACATATGTAATACATATGTAATTATTCATAATCGTGTTTTCTATTGACTGTGTATTATTTAATAAGAATATATGGAACTTATTTAACCAATACTCTTATTTTTGGAATTAGGTTGTTCTTTATGGTCTACAATTATAAATAATATTACATTTAGTATTTTGCCTGTCTCTGTTTCCTTAAAGTAAATTTCCAGAAACTTAATTGTAAAGTTAAAAGGATATAACCTATTTAAAGGATTTTGATACATATTCCTATATTGTCATTTAAATATATATTTAGGTTGACACTCAAACTATGTTTAGTAGTCAGCTATAGCAGATGGTGTTGGTACCCTATTCATAACCCACTGCCTACACCAGAGACAGTTTTCATGCACAGGTTCGTGCATCTCTCTGCCCAGGACTTTTTCCTGCCTCAGAATCCTGCTCAGTCCATTGGTGAAGCAGGCAGGAAGTGTGTAGAGGGTACCATCCTGAGAATTGCTCTCAACCCTTAAGGAGTAGGAGTCTGTACATACGTACCCTAGATTTCTTACCTCTCTGTGAGGCAACTGAGTTGTGTTCTACACAGTCTCTTAAAGGTCCCCAGCAGGTTGAACCCCAGTTGCTCACAGACAAGTACTTACTGGCTTTCTCTATATTGTCTTTATACCCTTCCCTGTCTCACTTTCTCACACCCTCATAGTCCTTCCTGGGATTACCTCCCAAATAAACTACTTGTATCCAAATCCCTGCCTCAGAGTCTGTTTTTTAAGGAAAACCAAACTAGAATAACCTTCCATTTTCTCTTACTTCTAGTTTCAGGATTATTTTTAGAACTGATAACACCTCTAAAATATATGTAAAAGACTTAACGGTAAAATTTCAGAGAACTATGTGATAGTAGGGAAGGGAGAGGGACTTAAGTCATTAGATAGGATAATAGCATAATAACTTTAATTAACCTGAATTTGAACAAAATTGTCCTCTACTTTCAATGCAAAAATTCATTTCAGATGTTTATATTATAATTCTCTATTGATTAGAAAATGCAAAATCTAACAACCTGACTATCTAGACAATATGATGAAAAGTCTCAGTGCTCTTTCCTTGCTTCAGAGAGGGGTTAAGAGTGTCCAGTTCAAAGAGGAGGTATCTTGCTTAGGTTCAGCAAATCTGCTTCTTTATAATGTGAGTAATTCCTAGAAGACTAATACACTGTGAAGGAGAGAAGAGTTGCAGGAGAGAAAAGTGGGAAGGATTGAAGATGTACCTTGACCAGGTAGATTTATATGATAACCTGGACAAAAATAAGTATCACTGTTTGTTGTTCAGGAGGAAAGAACACACAAACAGAGCATCAGAAACTGATCATTAGCACTGTCCAAAGAGCTTTCTGCAATGATGGAAATGTTTTATACCTGTGCCACCCAATGCAGTAACTACTTACTACATGTGGCTATTGAACACTTGAAATATGGCTATTGTGACTAGTGCAACTAAGGAACTAAATTTTTAATTTTAATTAATTTAAATAGCCATATTTGACTAGCAGTTACCCTATTGGACACTGCAAATCTAGGCTCTACACTGACTGCATTTCACCATAGTAACTTTCCAAAGATTAAATTTCAATTGTTAACTTAATTACAATCAACTACTGGAAAGAAAAGAAATAGTGTCTTTTTAAGTCCTAGTCTACAAAGGGTTACTTTAAATTCTGATACTGTTTTGGGGGGAGGAGCTAAAATGGGGAGAGACGTTAATAATATCAAGTATTTACATGGTGCTATCTGTCAGTCACTCTTCTAAGCACTTGATGTATTTTAACTGGTTTAAAACTCATCACAATATCATCAAAAAATACTTAGGAATAAATTTAACCAAGGAGATAAAAGATATGTGCAATGAAAAATGCAAGACATTGATGAAAGAAATTGAAAAAGACACAAATAGATATCCTCTGTTCATGAATCAGAAGAATACTGTTAAAATGTCCATACCACCCAAAGCCATTTATAGATTCAATGCAATCCCTATCAAAATCCCAATGTCATTTTTCACACAAATAGAAAAAAGAATCCTAAAATTTTTATAGAACTACAAAAGACCCCAAATAACCAAAGCAATCCTGAGAAAGAAGAAAAAAGATGGAGGCATCACAATTCCTGATTTCAAACTCTATTACAAAGGTATAGTAATCAAAACAGTATGACTCTGGCAAAAAAAGAGACACATACACCAATGGAAGAGAATCGAGAGTCCCAAAATAAACTATGCATATGTAGCCTACTTGACAACTTGACAACGGAGCCAAGAATACTCAAATAGTGTATGTTCTCACTTACAGGCAGAATCTAAAAAAGCAGAACTCACAAAAATAGACAGTAGAATGGTGGCTGCCAGGGGCTGAGGGTTGGATGAAATGTGGAGGAATTGGTCAAAGGAGACAAACTCCCAGCTATAGGATAAATAAGTTCTGGGGATCTAATGTACAGTATGGTGACTATAATTAACAATACTATATTATATACTTGAGAGTGTTAAGAGAGCTGATTTTAAATATTACCACCACACTAAAAGTGTTAATTATGTGAGGGGATGGAGGTGTTAACTAACCTTTATGTGGTAATAATTTTGCAATATATAAGTGCATCAAATTATCACATTGTATACCTTAAACTTACATGTGTTGTATGTCAATAATAGATCAACAAAGCTGGAACAAAACAAAAACCTATCACAACCTTATGAAGTATATACCATTATTATCTCCACTTTACAGTTAAAGAAACTGAGGCATAGAGAGGTTAAGTGATTTGCCCACACAGCTAGGAAATCGCAGAGCTGGGAATTAAATCTGAGTCTGTGCTCTCAAACATTATACTACACTGGCTCTTAGGATTTCAGAGTTATTAGAGAGGACTATTCCCAGTCATCCAACATATACTAAAAAAGCAATGATAAGTCATATGTCTTGACACAATAAAAGGAAGTCTTTATGACTCTTTTCTGGGGAAAAAAATCTGGGAAACACTGGGTACCTTGGTATTCTAAATAGACCACTTCTGTCTAAAAATATTCTCCAGCATCAAATGTGAAAGAAGTCTTTCTTTCTGATCCTAAGTGATGTGTTCCTGGATGAATGATATCTATTTTTATTACTCTGGCTGGAAAAAAAAAGATAACTTAGACACAAAGTTCTTTCTCTGATTTCTTTTCTGTTCCCCTATCACACACTTTTTGTTTCAACTTTCATGGAACAAGTGCAGAATTAACAACGGAAATCCACAAAGAAATTCACAAAGAGGAAAATGTTACATTTCTTGTTGGGGGATGAGAAGACGGTGAGGTTGTAAGAAAAGGATATTCCAACTGAAAAGAAAATACAATGTTAAAGATGGAATACTATCCGAGCAAAATTGAAATACATTAGTAAACTCTGGATATCTCACTGTTGAGTAAATAATGGATTTTAATGTTTCAACTCTGGCAATATTTAGCTAACCCAGATCAAGAGAGAAAAATATCCTCTCACATAAGTATAATGGAGTACTTTGGTATAAAGACACAGGTAATCCTACTAACTCATATCTTCAAGCTAGAGGTAAGGTTATTATACACATAATGGTTCTATTTCAAAATATTAGATTTTTAAGCAGTCACTGAGCTTGACACTACCAGCAGCAGATGGCCTCCATGCTAGACTTTAATCTCCAGACAGGGCTTTCTAAGACTAATGACGTACCTACTGTTTAGAATATATTAGACTTGCTTTAAAGGTTGAGCATTTGCTGGCCATGGAAAGAAAAATCATAGGACCACTGAGATAAGAGATTTTCTTCAGGGTCTCAGTGTTTGAGATTATTTACCAACACACACCAATTTCATTATTGAAAACAATTATAGCAAACAAATTTCCAGTTTCTTGATGAAGAAAGATGCTTGATAAGATGACAGGGTGAGAAGAGGAAAGAAAATAGCAGAATCATACGGTTAGAGTTCAGAGTTTGAGTGGGGTTGTGTGCCTAGTGTTGTTACCGGACACATAGGCTGAGGCCGTATCATGGAAATCTTTGTGGCCCATGTTAAAAGGTTTTATCCTTTATCCTGAAGATGGATGAAATACATCAAAGGGTTTAAACAGGATGTAATTTACTTAGATTTGCAGTTTAGAATATAATTCTGGCAGCATTCTGAGAGCTTAAGTATCAGATTCAAGGAAATGGATTAAGAAAGTTTTGCAAATGAGATTTGTTTAAGTAGTGTTCAGCTATCACACTACTAAAACTGAAAAGCACTTTCTTAAATGAATATGTTTGGGTCCAGGTGATACACTTGAGCATAATTTCTAAACAATCTTTAGTATCAAACTAGTTTTTGACATGCAAGAATCACTTCTAAGTCAATTCAATATATAGAATTTTGATCTGATATAACTGGTAAATTAGGTAACAGGTTCTAAACCTAAAAAGTATCCAATATAAGAAATATTTAAATCCAGATTATCTGTGTTCACTGTACCTACCACAAAAGCAAAAATGCTTGCTAAGTATATAAGACACTGAGAAAGTCCCAGTATTGAAGAGGCCTGCCATTTTCCCTCAGCCTCTTCTTTTAGGGTTGCATAAGGCGTTTCCGTGCAAAGCTGCCAGCCGCTATGTACAAGGATTAAGAAGGTGATTTACAGGGGTTAAAAGAAAATAAACTCCGTACTAGACGAAGATAATAGTAAAAAGGTTCTAGGAACAGTGTATGCTTAATCAAAATGGATTCTGAAAAAAATTTACAAAAATATCACAATATTCAGAGACAAGTTAATATATCTCAATATATGTCAGTGAGAAAGTAGGACAAGAGAAAAAGGACTTTGGCTAGTCACGGTAGGTGGTCTGGATGGGGAGATTTGGTGCAAAGAGTGAGCAATAAATAGGAGGAGAAGACTTTAAAAAATATTATTACACTTGCAGGTGGTTTTATTTTTGTCAAATTGAGGGCAGGCCATAACCCTTCCCACTTACTACAGTCAGATAAGACCACGTAAAGCACTGAAACACAGAGAACAAGCAGCAGACAGGAAATAGAGGGAGAGAAGAGCCCTTCCTGGGGTAACAAACAATAGATGTTCCTTCAAGGACACAGTGGAAGATCCAGCAGTGGATGAAGGATCTGTGGATTAGGAAATTCAGAACAAGCTTTGAGAAAAATTGGATTTGGATATTAAGAATCTTTGCAGTTAGTACGAAAACTTGGTAAAAAGGAGAGGCAATCTGGTGCAGATCACTGCAGACACTGGAATGGCAAAGAAAATCTGTATAACACTAGATCAGAGACATTTCCCTTTAACTATTTTAAGGGATTCACCAAGAGTTTAGTGGGAGTGATTTAAAAGGAATATCAGAACCAAAAGTTATGCTATCTATAGTTTGTAATATATTTTAATGTAGTTATACACATACGCACCCACTCACCCACTACTTTATTTGAGTCAACTATTTCAGGGACCATCTCATTTTAACTGCATAGTGTGGACAGTGTCATTTTAAACTAATCCTTTACCTGGTTCTATATAAGAATATGATTAAGGGCTATCAAGGTAAATATTCAAACTAAATGGCTTCATTGATCATTGCCTTCAAGATTCTGCTGGCCAGAGAGGACATACAAGTTGAACAGTAAATCTTCAATATACTGACAATTCTCCAGTGCCTGGAATAGTGCCTGCAATAGTGCTTGCCACATGGTAAGTTCTCAAGATAACTTCCAAATGAATGAATGAATCTGTTAATGAATACTACTTTAATAAAGCTTATTCTTGGCCAGTCGTGCCATGTAAGCTATTTATGCATGGCACATTACAACCAGACCCTGGGGAGACTCCCAGAGAATATTTTATTCCTCATTTAAATAAAAATTCATTATTTTGTACCTACTTAAAATAAGGAACATGCCAGCATTCAAAACCTAAAAGTCCCATAAACTTGATCAAATGTCTGATCTAAACTTGTGCCATAATGCTCTCTGACCTGGAAAGTGGATTTTCTTCTACTTATCATGAGCCATCACAAGGGTTAAGATCCTTGAAATATCCTTCAGCATGAATTCTTCATCAGGATTGTAGATCTTCTAGTGATATAAATCAAGAGTGGGAAATAGCTTCCAAAGGGAATAATGATGCTTTAAATTGTATCAATATGCAAACTTATGGTTACCAAGGGGGAAGGAGGGGGAGGGATAAATTAGGAGATTGGAATTGACACATACACACTACTATATATAAAATAGATAACTAATAAGAACCTACTGTATAGCACAGGGAACTCTACTCAATACTCTGTAATGACCTATATGGGAATAGAATCTAAAAAAGAGTGGATATATGTATATGTATAACTGATTCACTTTGCTGTACACCTGAAACTAACACAACATTGGAAATCAACTATACTCCAATAAAAATAATTTTTAAAAAGAAATGGTATTTGCTTTTTTTAAAAAAAGTAATCAACACTTTTAGCTCAATAAAAGTAAATTATTTTAACGATACATAAATAAATAAATAAATAAATAAATTGTATCAATAAACATAGTGTGTTAAAAATAAGAGAGGCATGGTCCTAGTGGACAATGTGTTAACGCTGTCTCCACTTCTGGACAACAAACTTTAAATGGGAAAATGACAAACTAGAGTTTGTGGAGAAAATGTGGCCAGGATATCAAGAAGACTTTAAATCTTGTCATATATGGAAAACTTAGAAGAACTCATGATTTGCTCCCCCACTCCAAATATTTCCTTATCAGTTTCCCATATTTCAGTAAATGACACCCCTTTTTACCAAAATACTAAAGGCCTAAGAATCAATTAGGATCTTCTTCCTAACTGAATTAAATATCAATCCTAATACCAATTATAGTATTAATGCTAATGCAATTACTGCTAATAAGCTGGGTATTACTGAATATTTATGCTTTGTCAGGCATGATGCTAGGAGGTTTACATGTATTCTCTTGCTTAATTTTCACAATTATACCTTCCATCTTTCAGATGATGAATTTGAAACTTAGAACTATTAATACAGTTGCACATACTCATAAATGGTAAAGTCAGGATTTAAACCTAACTCTGTCAGATTTCACAATCTGAACCAAATCCTGCCATGTTAATCTCCAAAGAACATCTTAGCTCTGCCCACTTCTGCCCTTCTTCACTGTTACTAATCTCATCAAAACCAACATCATCTCTTACCTATACTACTCCGGTAGTATCTTACTCAAGGTTGTGTTAAGGGTTTACATAGTATTATTCCAATGAATCCTGCCTATAAGATGAGTATTATATCATCCAAAGGTGAAAAAACTTAAACCAAAGAGGTTAAGTAAGATGCCCAAAGTAGCATAACTAGTAAACAGAAGAAAGAACGGAATATGCCATATAATACTTGCTTAAGTTCACTTTGGAGAGGGTCAACTGGATTAGCAGAGTGGAATGAAAGTAAATTAGTTTCCTCTTCCAACATTTAATAAAATTAATTAAAATAATAGTAAACATCGGCACAAAAATAGTTATAAGTTCCAGTCAAAGAAAGAAAGGAATGTGACTTAAAGCCCTAAGCTTCAAAGACTGTTATCAAGGGAAGGAGGCAGAATCTATAAGAGCAGTACTGAAAGTTTCCTGACCAGAGACCTACTCCTGAGCCAGATGGATGAGTTGGCAAAGCCACAGAAACTCTCAAAAAATACCCCTGATCTGGGAGAGAAGCAAACTTAGTAGATGTTATCTTCTTCCTCTCTGACTGGGGATGAGTGATGAAATAAAGTATAAAATAGAATTAAAAACTCTTTCTAAAGGAAGCGAAATTTCCAGGATTTACACAATTGGGAAAGTGATTTGAAGCTTAACTGTATCTCTCTAAGGAAGCAGGACACAACCCCAAGTGGAGAAAACTAACCCTGACTCAAGAAGGTGAAGGAAATCTCAAGAGAGAGAAAGAGTAAAGACCATATTTTCTAAAAAAGACTGCAGATTCTCAACTGAATTTTCCTGTCTTCCAAGATTCCACACACCCTCAATATCTAGTCCTCAAATGGATGTTCAGATATTGTGAAAAGAGTCAGGCAAAGAAAAAATGGAAGCCTGCATCTCATGCCTAAACATGGGCAAGATGAATAAAAAGAAAAAAACCCTCCAGATATGTAAAACATGTAACAACAAACATATTACTAAGTGAAAGAAACTAATCTGAAAAGGCTGCATACTGTATGATTGCAGCTATACGACATTCTAAAAAAGGCAAAACTATGAAGACTGTAAAAATATCGGTGGTTGTCAAGGGTTAGGGGAAACGGAGGGACAAATAGGCAGAGCACAGAGGGTTTTTAGGGCAGTGAAACTATCCTGTATATATGTCATTATATATCTGTAAAAACCCATAGAACGTACAACACCGAGAGTGAACTCCCATGTAAACTGAATTTGGGGTGATAATGCTGTGTCAATGTAAGGTCATTGATTGTAACAAATCTGTGTGTGTGTGTGTAGGATATGCAGGAAATCTTTCTACTTTCTGCTCAGTTTTGTTGTGAACCTAAAACTTCTCTAAAAAAAGTAAGTCTAAAAATGAATGAGATAAAACCCAACAAAAGGAGTAGATTTGATTATTTATTAATATCATAAAATTTCTCTGAATTGTAGAAAAAGTTGAATCTAGATTAAAGGTGCAAGAAACGTTCTAGGAAAGGACAAAAGACCATACCCTGGTAAAATTACTGAACTTCAACTATGAATAAAGAATCTCAAGTATCCAGCAACAGTACCTCATTTAGAGGGAAGACAACCTATCCTTAGATTTCTCAACAACAATCTTTAATGCCAGAAGACAATGCGGGGGACTTCCCTGGTGGTCCAGTTGTTAAGACTCCGCGCTCCCAATGCAGGGGGCCCGGGTTCAATCCCTGTTCAGGGAACTAGATCCCACATGCATGCTGCAACTAAAGATCCCTCATGCCGCAACAAAGATCCCATGTGCCGCAACTAAGACCCGGTGCAGCCAAAATTAAAAATAAATAAATAAAATAAATAAATATTAAAAGAAAAAGAAGGCAATGGGGCACGGGCACACATTTTTAGGGAAAGAAATTATGTCCCAAGAACATCATAATAAGTCAAGAAGTTTTACAAATATACAGGCAACAAGCATTAATTCTCAAAGAGTAAAGATCTAGGGAAGACAGTACTCCAAGCCCTTCTTGAAAGAACTACTTGACAACAAAATCCAGACAATTAAGAAATTACTCAGAACAAAGAATTCAGTAGTGGTCATGGCAAAATTCCAGGTGATGAACACTGCATTCGTGTAAGTATAGAATAATACTAAGCTGCTGCCCAAATTACTGGTGCTGAACAGAATAAAATTGTTATGAACTGTAATGTATTTTGAAACGGTAAAATTTAACTAAAAATAAAACAGAAAATGGGGATGGGGTAGGAGGAAATGTGAGAGAACAAATTAACTCTTTTTGTCAAGCTATAAATTTAATCAATCCTGCCTAAAATTTAACCATATAGTTAAATAAAAGACCATAGCTCTAACACTTTAATACATTCAACATTTATTTAATCTCTAAAGAGATCGTTTAGAAAATAAAATATATTGTGATGAAGAACCATTCATCTGAATTCCTTCAGTTTCTTTTTCTTCTGTTCAAGAAAAATAAAATTGAATACTATATGCTAAAATTACATTTGTAATATAATTCTGTTTTATAAATAATTTGTAGTGGTTTGTACTGTGTCAACTCAGCTAAGCTGGACACACATTTCCCACAATTCCTCTCCCTGTATGGTCTGGGTTCTAGTTGTTCAAACAATGAACGTGCACAAGATTTGGAAGGCAGAAGTGATGCAGAAGCCACTATTCTCTGAAGGTCATTGTGATTAGGTATAATGATAGATACAAGGGTACTGGTTTCTAGCTTGTCCTTGATCCCCTCTACTCTGCATCCAATTCTTCCTACTGACCAACAGCAATCCTGAGTTCACCTCCAGACACTTGGTGACAGACCACTGATGCAGAAGCTACACAGAGACATAGGTCCCCACTTAATCGGATCTCCTTGGCTTTTCAGATTGGTTGGTTGTACCTTCACGTCCACAGTTGCTCCCACAACTGTGCAAGGTCTAATTCCTGTAATAAAACCTCTACCCAGTAACTCATAGAGATTTTGATTCTGATTCTTTAATTAAACCCTGTCAGATACAAATATTTTCTATCTTTCTGCTATATCTGCACAAAAATATCTAGAATGACAGTCTCCTAATATGAATGATGGTTATTTCCAAATAGTTTAATTTCTGTGATTTTTAAGTATTTTTGTTATTTTATGCATTTTGGGGACTCTGTTCTCAGGAACAGAACACCACTCAGCCTGGCTCTTTCTGAGAAGAGCGCTACTCAAAAGAAAACGTGTGGAATCTCTTCTCCCCATTAAACATTATCTGCCTCGGTTCTATCTTCTCAGGATTTTTTTCAGGGATTAGGAAGCTAATTCCTACTAAGCTGTAATAATTATAGGGCCTACCGTATTATTCCTCCCAGATAACATGTTTGCAATTAGTGTAAACTAACTTTCAGCATCTTAACCCCAAGAAAAACTGGATGGGATTCCAGATAAGATAGTTGGCAAGTATTTCACTTATGAAAGCACTTGCTTATGAATTAAAAACAAGGCAGGTCCTCCCTAAATTCTGAGGGGGATGCACAGTCATTAATAACCTACTGTGATGAATGCTTAGGTGAGAATTGAACTAAGTGCAACAAGGTAATTGGTTTTCAGAATTTGAGGATTTTAGAATTTTGCTACGATGATTTTGAAAGGCAGAGAAAGAACATAAATAGTGACCAGTTTCTTAAAAAGTATTTGTCACAGTTAGGTGCTCAATAAATATTTGTTGACTTCATAGATGAAACTAGTTAGAATTCAGGCATTCAAAATTTGTTAAGTCTGCATACCTCAGAGTTAGCACTTCCTAAACTGTAAGCATGAAAGGGGTATTTTGCCCGAACAAAGTGCCAAGTTCAAAAAAATTTATGAAACATTCAGTTAAACACAATTTAACAGGTAGCTTTAAATAGCAGGGATTCTCAGTATTTCCAATGTAGAGTCTCTAAATTTGGTGACAATGGGATAGAGACATTTTGTTTTTGCATTTGTGTTATTTTCCTAAGGACCTATACAATCTTGAAGTAGTTCAGAGAGCAAAATTTAGCAGAGGAATTGTATGCTCCTCTGTTTCTCTTTATAGGTGGCTTTGTCTGTGGATATTTCAGTGGTGATGTAGACACTGCAAGTTGGAACAACTGTTTTGCAAATATCATAGAGTACACATAAGTCCACAAGGATAAAATTAATTAACATTCAATTATTGCTCTACCTTTTAAAAATTTCTATTACAATTTTTAGCATAAATTTTAGATGTTAATGGATATTTCACAAACATAACAATGGAACACATGGAAGAATGAGCAGAAGCATCTATCTTGCCTTCTGTACAATGAAACTGCATTTTCTGTTTTCTTTGTGAACTAACAATAATCATAGATAACATTTTTAACAGAAGCTAGAAGTGTCTTCTGTCTGCTCAGGAGGTATGAAAGCAAGAGAGCTATATATTATTCTTAGAAAAACTTGATATTTTAATAAAAACCTTCTCTTGATTCTTAGTTTTCAATAAAGTTCTGTGCTGTGAGAGCAAAGATCATTTCACCATAATCTAAGTACACAGGAGCTACATTCCTATTGGCTCAACACAAACATATTTATACTCTTGATATACAAATAGCTAGCCTTCATTCCTTTCCATGCACAAAATTTATCAAGGAAATGATAGCATCATTAAATTAAGCTATAAATGACAAATGAAATGACTTATTGTTACAATCCATTTTATAGAATTATATGAAAGCACTTGACCACATCACACCATTAAACCATTTCCTTTGGAAATGAGCTCTGATTTTGACATTATTGTATCTTAAATTGAGTTTTTTTCCTCTGCATATAATCATTAGTATCACTTATATCACAGAGATATCTTGCCTCTTAAGGGAAAATAAAATGGCATTATTAATCACTAACTTAGGTATAAATTCTGGATTTTTATATTTTTATACTTTTAGAGTAAAAATAAAGTTGAAATATTACAAGAGATTTTTTTCTGTAATCATTTCAAATGTCTAACTTTAATTTTTTCAGCTGGTAACAGAAGTGGTCTCCAAAAACAAATCAATTGATTGCCATATCCACATTCACCAAATTTAACCCAAAATCTGTTTATAGAAGTGTTCTAGGGTGAAATAGTGAACTATCACAGTCTGAAAGTGTCTCCTGAGATACTGGGGTGAACTGAAATGAACACCTTACTTTAGAGCTGAATGATTAATTTGCAACTTAGCACTAACTAGTGACTTTTAAAATGGCACTGAACCTCTAAGGTATTCATTTTCCTTATTTGTAAAATTAAAGGTTGGAGTATATTATTATGTCTAAGATTCCATTCACTTGTAACATGATTAGTTCTGTTAAAGTATACTTTTTAAAACAGTGAAATTGTGTTGTACAGTCTATGGGTTTGGACAAATGTATAATGACATATATCCATTATTATAATATCATATAGAGCATTTTCTCTCCCCTAAAAAAATCCTCTGTGCTCTGCCTATTCATCTGTCTCCAAGCCACCACCCATGGAAACCACTTATCTTTTTAATGGTTCCATAGTTTTGCTTTTCCAGAATGTTATACCGAAGAACACTTTGATTTCCACGAGCAGTGAATAAGAGTTCCTGTTGCTCCACATTCTCCCAGCATGTGGTGGTGTCGGTGTTTTGGATTTTGGCCATCTAATAGGTTTTAATGGTATCTCAGTTTTGTCTTAATTTGTAATTCCCTAATAACATATGATGTGGAATATCTTTTCATATGCTTATTTGCCATCTGTATATTTTCTTTGGTGAGATGTCTGTTCAGGTCTTTGGCCCATTTTTTAATTGAGTTGTTCACTTTCTTATTGTTGAGCTTTAAGAGTTCTTTGTATATTTTGATTAATAGTTCTTTATTGGATGTGTATTTTGCGAATATTTTCTCCCAGTCTATAGCTTGTCTTCTCATCCTCTTGATATTGTATTTTACAGAGCAGAAGTTTTTAATTTTCATGAAGTCTAGCTTATCAATTCATTCTTTCATGGATTATGCCTTTGGTGTTGTATGTAAAACATAACTGCACTAAACTTGTTTATTAACTGTAATAGTTTCTTGGTTATTTAGGATATTCTATATATAAGATCATGCCATGTGCAAACAGAGATAGTTTTACTCCTTCCTTTCCAATCTCAATGTCTTTTATTTATTTTTCTTCCCTAATTGAGCTAATTAGAACAACCTTCAGTACAATGCTGAATAGAAGCAGCAAGAGTGAACATTCCATTTTTTTGTTTCTGATCTTAGCTTTCTGTCTTTTGCCATTAAGTATGTTAGCTATGGGTTTTTCATAGATGCCCTTCACAGGAGCTCCCTTCTATTTTTACTTTGTTGAGTACTTTTATCAAGAAAGGGTGTTAGATTATGGCAATGCTTTTTCTGCATCTATTGGGATGGTAATGTGGTATTTACTGTATTTATATGGTTTATCAAACTGACTGATTTTTATATGTTCAACCAACCTTGAATTCTTGGAATAAATCCCACTTGTTTGTGAGATATATATGTATCTATATATCGATATATAGACATATAGATATATCCGGGTTCAATATGCTAGTATTTTGCTGTGAATTTTTATAACTATATTCATAAGGGAAATTTTTCTATAGTTTTCTTTTCATGTGACACCTTTTCTGATTTTGGTATCAGAATAATATTGGCTTCATAAAATGAGCTGTCAAGTGTTCTATTTTTTGGAAGTTTGCCAAGGACTGGTGTTAACTCTTTAGATGTTTGGTAGAATTCTAGTCCTGGCCATTTCTTTGTGGGAAGTTTTTGATTACTAATTAAATCTCTTTGTTATAGGTCAATTAGGATTTTCCATTTCTTCTTTTTTTATAGATTTTTTAAAAATTTATTTATTTATTTTTAGCTGTGTTGGGTCTTCGTTTCTGTGCGAGGGCTTTCTCTAGTTGCGGCGAGCGGGGGCCAGTCTTCATCGCGGTGCGCGGGCCTCTCACCACCACGGCCTCTCCCGTTGCAGAGCACAGGCTCCAGACGCGCAGGCTCAGCAGTTGTGGCTCACGGGCCCAGCCGCTCCGCGGCATGTGGGATCCTCCCAGACCAGGGCTCGAACCCGTGTCCCCTTCATTGGCAGGCAGATTCTCAACCACTGCGCCACCAGGGAAGCCCTTCCATTTCTTCTTGAATCAGATTCAGTAGTTTGTGTCTTTCTCAGAATTTTTCCATTTCCTCTAGGTTATCTAATTTTTTTTGGCATACAATTGTTCACAGTATCCTTCATAATATCTTTTATTTCTGTAAAGTCGGTAATCATGCCTCTCTTTCATTCCTGATTTTAGAATTTGATCGTCTATTTTTCTTCATCTAGCTAACGATTTGTCAATTTTGTTGATATTTCAAAGAACAAACTTGACGTTTTGATTTTCTCCATTGCTTTTCTATTCTGTATTTCATTTATTTATTCTCTAATCCTATTTCTTTCCTTCTGCTTGCTTTAAGTTTATTTTTCTTTTTCCATTTTCTTAAGGTGGAAGGTTAGGTTATTGATTTGAAATCTTTCTTCTTTTATAATATAGGGATTTATAGCTATGTATTTCATTCTGAACACTGCGTTGGCGGCTGCATTCCATAAATTTTCGTTATGCTGTGTTTTTATTTTCCATAATCTCAATGCATTTCCTAATTTCCCTTGTCAATTCTTCTTTTTCCTCCTGACTACTTAGGACTGTTCTTAATTTCCACATATTTGTGAATTTCTCCAAAGATTATTCTTGATCACAATGCAACAGGTGTCATTATGTTCGGTCTGATTATTTATGTAGGTGCAACAAGAGTAATAATTAACCATAAGGTTCCTTGAGCAATAACATTAGTAAATTAAGTCCAACAACCTTCTGTCTAAAAATTTTTAAAAGGAATTTTGGATTGGACTTATAAAATTATCTACTTTTGTCATTATATTCTAGGGCTAGGAAACTAAGCCTAACATACTTTCCTCCAAAGTTCACCTACAGTACCTATAATTTGAGTTATGTCCTCTCTCTTGAGGTCCCCCAGATTTGCTAAGGTCTACTGCCTGACAGAAATTGACCTTCTTCAGCACTTATAAGACTGAGAGCCTATATAAACCAAGTACCAAACCAGTTTTATTGGGAGGACTTAGTAAGCATTGGATACATATATAAAGTCAATTTCTTTAGTGAGATTTCCATACTTGATCAGATTAGTATAATTTTTAAATGTGACACTCAAGATATGGCATGGCCTTGGTTGAACAATTCATATATCCAATTATATCCTGGGAAAAACGGGGACAGTTTCTATTTGAGCCTATGTAAATAATTATATTCCCATGAAAAGTAACAAGTCTCAGTAAAAATGTTTTTTGAATTGGGAGAGGGATTCAGTGAGATGCAAATATCACTAAAGATATGTTCAGTTTACAGAATCATAATCTACTAAATTTAGAGTTAAGAACAGCTTGAGAAGAAAAGGGCTTCTTCATATATCGAAAAAAAGAAAATCCAAAATGATATCAACGTCATTCCAAACAAACAACCAGTTATATTTTCCTCATGAGATTATTTAGTCCTGTGTCATTAATTTCTCTGATCTTATCAGCAATCTGCATTCATGAAATACATCTGTTTATAGACTAAAAAGATTCCTATAATTCCTAACAGTCCATAGCACATCTTGAAAGTTGTCTAAGCAACATCAGCTCGAAGTCTTACCCAAGAGGGTATTCCCTGAAGTATCAATAGTTCATGGTACACGGTAAAGTCCTTCCTACAGGCCCTGAGACTGTTTTGTTTTTACAAATTTTAGCCTGAAGTGTTATAGCAGAGCCTTCATGAAAGCATCAGGGTAAAGGATAAAACTGTGTGATAATAAGACTGGATGGCTGTGGTTAATTTATCAAAGTAACCAATAATATAAGAATGCAGAAGAGTAAAATTCTCTATTGGGGTGCAGTAAATAACTATTTCATAAAGGTCTGATCAAGGATCCCCCTGAAAGTAATATTATATTGTGGACTATGAAGGCATTGACAAATCTCTGAAATACTTATATCAATAAAAATTTACTTATACAAACTTAACCTTGGGAACATCTCTTCTGATTTGGAAATTCTTCCCATGAAATTTTTATAATACTGTTGAGCTAATGAAGAAATATGGAGTTATAAAAAAAAACCCTAATATTTCTGGCATCCCTTTTTGACAAGGTGAAATAGAAAATCTTTGTGCTTTTCCAGGGGCCATCTGGGAAATCTCTAAGATAGTTTTAGGTGTTAAAGGTATCCTAAAATTTTCATTTATTTTTTAATGTCGGTTTTAATCTTGGGAAGGCATAAATGAAAGAGTTTTCAAAGGAGATTTGGTCCCTTTATTAAGATAGAATCATGGATTCCTGAAAGAGAAAACCATACCTCTGAGCCAAGCGATCCACCCTGACTTGTTCCTACAATTAACATGGACAAAGCCAGGTTTTATTGATGGGGGACAAATACTGTAAATCTGTCTGTTTTTCCTCCTCCCTCCCTCCCTTTCTCTTTCCTTCAGAAAAGTAATATTATACAAAGTAATAATAATAAAGAATATAATCAAGTCAACAAAAATCAAATAATATTATTCTGGTGAGATTTGGAACCTGTGTTATCTGGGCAGCTTAAAAGGAAGGTAAAGAATAACATTGTTGTTAGGAGTTCTAAGACAAATTTATCACTTAAACAGAGAGAAAGACAAATTCCAGCTTTCCATTAAGATGCTATTTGGCAATGAAGGTTTCACAGGCTTTTTTTTTCTTACAATTAAACCCACCAAAACCAAGCCAACTTTGTCAAAATTTAAATACATTTTGTTGTTTTTTTTCATACTTAGTATTTGTAGCTATTATAAACAAAGACAAATTAAAATTCCCTCTTTGCAAACCTTTTCAACTTTCTATATACATTCTACAACAATTCAGGAAATGATAAAAATAATCCCATTTCCCCTTGCAGAAAACCTTATTTAACTTACAATTGCAAAAAAGCACTTGCATTTATCTGTACTGCTTCTTGCACAGTCTGGACCATATACAATAACCAAAGAAACTAACTTGTATTTTTACAGAAAAATTAAAAATGGGTAGATATTTGAGGACTTTGTCCTATATAAGCATTTTAGCAGACTATCAAAGCTCATAAATACAAGTTGTACAACCCTCTACAGCCACTCACATCTCTTTTACATCTAGTTAAAAATGGCAAAAAGGAACATTAACATGACTCATTATTCATGTTCATTAACATGACTCAAAGATATAGCCGCTCTAGAGCATAATAGAAGAAAACGTTTCAAAAATAAAAGTATATTAGCTTTGTAATCAATTTTTCAGTATTCAATCATTCTTAAAAATTGTCTTGATATTTAATAATTATCCATAAATTAAATCAATTTAAGATTAGTCCAAGATTTTTAATTAACTAAGGATGTTTAAAATTATGTTTATGCTTTCAAACTACGAAATATAATTATTGTTAATATAAAAAGTTTGTGAGAAAAAACAAGTTTGTGAGAATAATGAAACAATTTAGGTGAGCACAAATTTATATTTTTCATAATTTTAATTATGTAGGAGTAATATAAGTTTGATTATTAAACCAATATTAGAAGTTTAGAGAGTTCAGAATAACTATTCTCTTTATGAGGGAAAACAAATCAAACTCTTATTAAAAATATAAAATGATATCATATGATATCCCTTATATGTGGAATGTAAAAAATGATACGAATGAACTTATTTACAAAACAGAAACAGATTCACAGACTTAGGAAACAAACGTATGGTTACCAAAGGGGAAAGGTAGCAGGGGAGGGATAAATTAGGAGGTTGGGATTAACATATACACTACTATATATAAAATAGATAATCAACAAGGACCTACTGTATAGCACAGGGAACTCTGCTCAATACTCTATAATAACCTATATGGAAAAAGAATCTGAAAAAGAATAGATATATGTACATGTATAACTGAATAACTGTGCTATACACATGAAACTAACACAGCATTGTAAATCAACTATACTCCAATATAAACATTCAAAAAAATAAAAAATAAAAATATAAAATGTACACTTGTATTATACCACATTTTGATAAACTCAGAGAAAAGCTGCATAACTACCATTTTTAAACCAAAATTATTAATTTAGTCAAATGTGTCAAAAGATTAATCTTTATTATGTGAACTTGGATTTTTAAAATGTTTCTAAACCAGTAATTTCTAAAATATTAGAAGTTCAATTTCTTTGTTTCCTGTGTATTTGAGGGATTTCAATGGATATAAGGACTTATTTACAAAAGAAAATATATATCCATTATTCATCCCACAGACATCACCAAATGGTCAGATGATAAAACCAAAGTCCCAATTATTGCTGCCACCAATGAGAATAACTTATTGGCCATATATTAACCAGAAACAAAAATAAAAAATCAGTAGGAAAAACAAAGAAAGCAAAACAAAAGTAAGTAAACAAAAATAGAGAAAAAACAAATACAAAGCTCTATTGCTACTTGGGATTTATTTTGAGAGCCAAGAAAAGACCTAACTGGGATGAAGCTGTTCATGAGGTATACGTATTTCCCCAGCAAGGCAGTCTACTTGGCTCCACGGGATGAGGCTACATGGGCATCTCAGTGGATGACCTATAAAACTATTCAGTATATTCTTCCAAAAGACCAACCAGAACTCTTACACATACATAAAATAAATATGTGTCAAATATTTCCTGTAATTCATTAATTAATTAGGGAAACAGTAACATGATAAAACCAGTCCAAAGAACATTTGAGAAGCTAGGTATTAATAGGCAATGTTACAACGAGATTCCTGAGTTAGGAACCAAACTGGCTAATGACCTACATGGCCATAAACTGAAACTTCGGGGGATGGAATCACCAAATAAAATATAGGATGCAGAGTTAAATGTGAATTTCAGATGAACGGTGAATCATTTTTTTCAGTATAAAGTCCTAAATATGGCATGCATATTTATTTGCTAAATATGGCAACTCTATAATGGAATTATCTGTTCCATTAGACAGAAATTATTTGCATTTCTTCCGGATAAAAATTTACAAATTAGTCTCTGCCTCTCTAGAGGTATAAGAAGGCCCAGACAATATAAAGTCAAGCCCAAAATAGCACTAAAAGAATAATAATAATCTCTTTTACCAAAATTTAGTAAACTTGAGGTTTCCAAGTTTTAGATAATTTTCCCAGTGAAGCACAAGTAAAAAACTTAAACTGGAAAATACTATTTATTACAAAATAACATTGGGAATTAAGATATAAAATGACAAGCATGTAGACTGTTTCCTTAAGTCTCTTTATATTCAATTTGAGAAAGCTTTGGTCATTTCTTTTTCCAGAGTACTGTTTCATGCAGGTATTCTGATATTGCCACAAACGCAGGTTGAAATGGTTATTTTTAGCCTTATGGCTTTTTCAACTGTAGAACAATATTTGCTTCCAGAAAAGAAAGCAAAACAAACTTTACAATCAGATAACAGGGCAAAAATTGTTCACAAGTATTACTTGAATAAGGTCAGTAGCTGTATTCCCCCACTGTGTTCACCTCTCTCTAAAGCAGACCAAGATAAGCCATTCTACATTTCTAAAATATGAGTCTATCCCTCAAGGAATCATCCTAACCACCAGGAAACTATATAAGAACTATATAAGAACTATATAAATTTGATTTTGAAGGAAAAGTTAGTGAGCAAATCTTAGTTGCAAAGCTTCAGCAAAGAAGAAATCTTCCCAATAGCTACGCAGATAGTAATATTCATATGATAACTATATAAAATGATCCCTCCAATGCAATCTGGCTATTGTTATGTATTCATTCATTTATTAAAGATTTATTGAGCTCTACATATGTGTTGGACACAAGTGATACTACTACAAACAACAAACAAGTTGGACCCCTACCTCTGTGAGCTTATGTCTACTTGGCATTTGTATGAAGAGAGAAAACAAAAAACTGGTAAACTGAAGCTAAGTAACCAAACTATAATAAATTCTCTCTACAAAAGGATTTTAGACCTTAAAATTTAATTATATATTGTGAAATACTGACAGTTTAGTGAAAAGCTGATACTAGCTTGACAATGGAATTATGATTTTTGTTTGCTGGTTTAAACTTTTGCAATTCAGGAAGCAATGTCAAAAACAATTAACATCAGACAAAGGGCCACTTGAGAGAGGCAAATAATAAAAATATGAATTTAAAAAGAGAAGGAGAAACTCCAAATATTAGAAAGGCAACAACGTTTGTATTCACAATTATAAACGTAATGATTAGTACTGAATGATCTTATAAAGTAGAAACTCAGCAGGTAAGAATGGGTTTTGTTCAGATACCATTATTCAAATAATGATGAGTTTGGTAAGGTGATTGCCAGAATCGATTGGGGAAAATTTCAAAATATGTAGAAGTACTTCATCCTCCAGATTCAAATACCCTTTTGGTGGCTGTAACACCTACCTGCCTATCCAAAATGGATTCTCCCCTTATGAGAACACAGATTTTATTGAGAGAGCGCTGTGTCCATTAATGCTCCCCTCTCCAGACTTCTGTAGCTATACTTGACTCTGTGACTCAGTATCTTATGAGATAAACATAGAAATCTGCTGGGTGGAACATCTAGGAAATCTATAGTTTTCCTGAAAAGAGAGACAAATCTAGCTGACATGTGTTTTGCTCTTTACCATTCTCCCTTCTTGCCTGGTATGGGGAATAGTAACTTTTAAAGGGAATGCCAATGTCTTTCCACCATGAGGAACAAAGTCTTACTCCAAGACTGCAGGATCAGGAGGCAAAAAGGAACCCGAGTCACAATGACTTCCTTGAGCAGCTACACTTCCCCTGGGTAGCTTATCTCTGAATTTCTTGGTTAGTGAGAAAAAAAATAGGTAAACTCCTATTTAGGCAAGACACATAATTTGTTTTCTCTTACTTGCAGCTGAATCAGCCTTAAAAGTATGATAGAAGTGGAGGGAGAAGGAGAAGGGGGAACATGAATAAGTACTGAATATATTTTGAAATCGCTCCCTGGAGAATTCTAATATGAACCTTATCCTGCTCTATAAACAGTGGCTGTTCACCTACCTGTCACTGAGACACATGCATATATGTCAACTGTATCTGAAAGGTTCCTTCTAACCCAGGGTCTTAAAATGAAAAATTAAAATGGAATCTACCTCATGGAAATAATTATTCACAGTGTACTAAATAATGTACATTTTCTCTCTCTCCCTTTCCTTCTTCTCCCTCTCTCGATTTTTCTACCTACACACATATTACTAAAGTATAATTTTCAAAACTTTAAAATTATAACTCATGTCAAAAATTTTATTTAAAAAATTAATGAAGGAACCAATAAAATGTTAAGATTAATTCAAAGAACATTTGAGGAGCTAACTAATTGTAGGCAATGTAATAAGGAATGTTAGGATAAGATTGCTGGGTTAAATACAAAAGTGGTAATTGTCTACAGAGCAATAAACGGTAAGCTGGGGCATCACCCTTTCTACAAGATAGAAATTATTTGCACCTCTACTGGATAAAAATGTACAATTTAACATGTAACCTCACTACATCCAGATTCTTTAATCAATAGTCTTGATAGTATATTCATGTACAAGATATACAAATTATATCTCATATAAATATATAAATATAAAATAAATATATACTTAATTATAATATATATTTGAATATAAATATATGATAAATATAAATATATAATAAATATATGAGATAAAATTATTAACAAGTATTGCTGTGGTGTAAATGGTATTGACTACAATCCAGACTTTCTGGGAGCTAGAAAAAGCCTTAGCTATGAGTAGCTGAAGGAAATGTTATGTCCTGATTTGCTTCTATCCTTGTTTTGGTTCTTTGTTATCCACTGATCCTTATCTGTATCACAGCTCAGTTTACCATCCATGACCTTCTGCAGGGAAAAGATCTCTTTGGTTGCCTCAGAGAAAATTCCATTGACATCTTAGTTGTACCGTAAGCAACTGCTCAAAAGTGGAGACTAAATAACAGACTATGCCCACTGCATTTTTCTATACAATTTCTATTACCTCTGTAGCTCAACTGCTAATTGTTACTTTGCATATATATAACAATTCTGTTAATTAATATGGAATTTGTCAATTCCAACTCACACTTTGCAAAACAGGCTAACTGTAGTTACATTTTATATATAGGTAGGTGCCTTTTTCTCTCAGGTGTTGGTGCAAAACTTGAAGAGACTACCTCGGATTTTGGAGGAACAAAATTTTGTTAGGGAATACTGCCTCAAAACTTCCCGCTCATTGTTTAAAATACCATAGCCCCAAATCAACTTCCTGCTATGGCTGAGTGAGGAGTTTGGCAAATCCTCTCCCCCAAAAGCAACTAAAATGCTGAAGAAAATTGAGAAAAACAACCATTTCTGTACTATGGAAGTAGTCCAAAGACATATAACAATGTAAGAAGCATTTATGCTTGAAAACTGCTGAATACTGAGTAGAAATAGTAGGAGTCTGGGGCATTTTTGCCTGGGATGTTCCCAACAGCCCTCCAGCTCCATTGGCATGGATGTTCTGCCAGAGCAGGGCAGGCCATGAGGGCTGACAGCTTCACTGATGCAGTCAAAATAGAGTGAGCCTCTTTAACTGTGCACTGATGGAATACACGTTCTTTCCAAGTGAAAAGGGAACATTTACAAAGATAGACCATACTCGAGGTCATAAAATAAGTCTCAAAAACATTAAAAGAATTCAAGTCACATTAAATAGATTCTCTGACTGCTATGAAATTTAATTAGACATCAATAAGAAAAAGATTTCTATAAAATCCCCAAATATTTGGAAACGAAATATCATATTTCTAAATAGCCCATGGATCTAAGAGGTAAACCAAAAGTTAAATTAGAAGTATTTTGAGATGGAGGAAAATGAAAACACGATATATGAAAATGTGTAGGATGCCTCTAGATATGGATGAAAGACAAAAATGCTTATATTAGAAAATCAATGACTTCAACTTCCACCTTTAGATACTAGGACAGGAATGGCAAGTTAAACCCCAAATTAATAAAAGTCAAACAATAAAGTTCGCAGTAGAAATCAGTGAAATAATAACAGAAAATAGACAAAATCAACAAAGCTGAAAAGTGATTCTTTGAGAAGATCAATAAAATTGATAAGCCTTTAGCCAGATAGGTCAAGGAAAAATTATGAATATCAGGAATGAAAGGAGTGACATCACTACAGAGTCTAGAAAATTTTAAAGAATAATGAAATATTTTGAAGAACTTTGCACCAAAACATTTTAAAACTTTGATAAAATGGACAAATTGCTTGCCAGCACAAACTACCAGAGCTCTCTGAAGAAAAGATAATCTGAATAAACCTATATTTGTTAAAGAAATGGAAATTGTAGTTAAAATCCTTTCTACAAACATAATTTCAAGATCAGATGGCTTCAATGGTAACCAAACAGTTAATGAAGGAATAATGCCAATTCTATACAAACTCTTCCAGAAATTGAAGAGGAGGGAATCCTTTCCAACTCACACACTAATACCAACATTATGCTACTGACAAAACCAGATAAATTGTTATAAGAAAAGAAAACTAAAGACCAATATCCCTCATGGACATAAATGCAATAATTCTAAACAAAGTTTTAGCAAATCTAATCCAACAATACTAACAACAATAACAAAAGAGTAGGCAAAGGATTTCAACAAACACTTCATCAAAGAAGACATAAGGGCGATAAATAAGCACATGAAACGGCATTCAACATCATTAGTCATGAGGAAAATAACAATTAGAAGCACAGTGAGATACCACTACAGACCAATTAGGAAGTCTAAAATTAAAAAGACTGACCTTACCAAGTGTTAGCAAGGATTCAGAACAACTGTAATTCTCATCCACTGATGGTTGGAAGGCAAAATGGTGTGGCTACTTTGGAAAACAGCTTAGCAGTTTCTTAAATAGTTAAGCATCCACCTAACATATGATTCAGCCATCCCCCTCCTAGGTATAACCCAAGAAAAATGAAAGCATATGTCCATACAAAGACTTGCATATGACTATTTATAACAGCTTTATTTATAATGGCCCAAAACAGGAAAGAGATCTAAATGTACATCAACAGATGAATGTAGTAAAACAAAACAAGACTCTGCTATATCCATACAATAGAATACTTCTCAGCAGTAAAAAAGAATGAATTACTAATCCGTGCTACAACACAGATAAACCTCAATGTAAATATGCTGAGTGAAATAAATCAGACCAAAAAGAAATATAATGAATGATTCAATTTATATAAAGTTAAAGAAATTGGAAATGAATCTATAGTGACAGAGAGAAGATCTATGTCTTCCAGGAGATCTGGGGTCAGAGAGGAGCAGACAGAATCATGAGGACAATTTCGTTTTGGAGCTAATGTATATGTTTATTATTGTGATAATGGTTTACACATATATTAAAACTCATTAAAATATAGGATTTAAATATGTGCAGTTTATCATACATCAACTACTGCAAAATAAGGTTGTTTAAATTGATTTAAACCCACAAAAAAAGGCCAGGTAGAAATGACTTCATTGGTGAATTACATCAAATACTGAATGAAAAAATCCAAATTTTTGCAAGCTCTTTCAGTAGATAGAGAAGGAAGGAACATACTCTATAATCCATTCTATGAGGCCAGTATTAATCTGATATCAAAGCCAGAAAAAGACATCACTAAAAAACTACAAACCAATATCCCTCATTAACATAGTCACAAAGAAATTCCTTGACAAAAATTCATTCAAAATGGACCCTAAACCTAAAAATAAAATGCAAAGCTATAAAATTCCCAGAATATAGCATAGGTGAAAATCTAGGTGACCTTGGGTTTGACCGATGACTTTTCAAGTGCAACCCCGACAGTGTGATCTAAGAAAGAAAAATGATAAGATGGACTCCATTAAAATGAAAAACTTCTGCTCTTTTAAAGACACTGATAAGAGAATGCTAAGACAAGCCACAGACTGGGAGACAAATTTTGCAAAACATCTCATAAAGGACTAGTATCCAAAATAGACAAAGAACTCTTAACACTCAACAATAAGAAAACAAACAAGGTAATTACAAATGGGCAAAAGATTTGAACAGACACCTCACTAAGGAAGATAATGCATGTGGCAAATATGCATATGAGAGATGCTCAACATCAAATGTCATTATAGAATTGCAAATTAAAACAGCAATAAGATAACACCACACACCTATTAGAATATTGGAAGTGCAAAACACTGACAACACCAAAGGCTAGCATGGATGGGGAGCAATAACAATTCTCATTCATTGCTGGTGAGAACGAAAAAGGATACAGACACTTTGGAAGACACTTGGGCAGTTTCTTACAAAACTAAACATACTCTTACCATAGGACCCATCAATTGTGTTCCTTGGTATTTACCCAAATGAATTAATAACATAGGTCCTCACAAGGGTCTACACACAAATGTTTATAGCATCTTTATTAATAAGTGCCAAAACTTGGAAGCAGCCAAGATGTCCTTCAACAGGTGAATGGATATACGAGTTGTGGTACATCCAAACAATGGAGTATTATTCAGTGCTAAATAGAAATACAAAGCCACAAAAAGACACGGAATGCATGCTGCCAAGTGAAGAAGCCAATCTGAGAAGGCTATATACTATTTTATTCCAGTTATGTGGCTTTCTGGAAAAGGCAAAACTGTGGAGACAGTAAAAACATCAGTGGTTGCTAAGGGTTTGGGAAGGAAGGAAGGAGGGATAAATAGGTGAAGCATGGGGCAATTCTAGGGCAGTGAAACTATTCCATATGTTATTATAATGGTGGACAAATGTCATTAAACGTTTGTCAAAACCCGTAATACGTACAACATAAAGAGTGAACCCTAATGTAAACTATGGACTTTTGTTAATAATAATTAATATTGGCTCATCAATTGTAACAAAAGTACCATACTAATGCAAGATGTTAATAAGAGGAAAAACTGTGTAGGGGAGAGAATAAGTGGATGTATGGGAACTGTGTGTCTTCAGCTCAAGCTTCCTGTAAACCTAAAACTGCTCAAAAAATAAAGCATTACACACACACACACACACACACACACACACACACACACACACACACAGAGGCATCTTATACATACACGTATCTATCTTCAAACTATTTATGTAACGCTTGGGAAGTTCAACAGATATGGTTCCCTACTTATAACTGTGGCTGTGACTTTAAAAATCAAATTGGAGAGATTCTCAAAATAAAATAAATAAATAGAGGTGAAGCTTAATGTTCTCCCCATTTCCAGGATCATTCTGCTATAGTTACTCATTACTTTGCTCTACCAAATTACGCTGAACTTTTAAGACTTAATTGATATCATGTTTTAATACCCTAATAGGTCTCATCGTTTGTTCTTATAATACACTGAATCTATGTCATATATTGGGTTGGCCAAAAACCCGAAAGAACTTTTTGGCCAACCCAATACTTTGGGCCTTAATCATGTTGTGTTGTTGCTTGAAGCATAACATTATCATCTCAATTAGTACTTCTTATCTTAAGAAAAGGGAATAGGATCCCTTCTTCAGTGTTCCTCACAGACCTCAGTACCATGTGGAATATAAAGAATGTTTTAAAATATTGCTTTACTTTCATACTTAGAACAAATGTATTATAGTTTAAGAATCCTGAGTAGCATGAATTTACTATTGATGATTAGCTCAACATCAGTCTTCATCAGGGAAATGCAAATCAAAACCACAATGAGATATCACCTCATACCTGCCAGAATGACTATCATCAAAAAGTCTATAAATAACAAACGTTGGAGAGGATGTGGAGAAAAGGGAACCCTCCTACACTGTTGGTGGGAATGCAAACTGGTACAGCCACTATGGAAAACAGTACGCAGGTTTCTCAAAAAACTAAAAATAGAACTACAGTATGACCCAGCAATTCCACTCCTGGGTATATATCCAAAAAATCCAGAAACACTAATTTGAAAAGATACATGCACCCCAATGTTCATAGCAGCATTATTTACAATTGCTAAGATATGGAAGCAACTTAAGTGTCCATAGACAAATGAACGGATAAAGAAGATGTGGCGCATGCACGCGCACACACACACACACACACACACACACACACACACAATGAAATACTACTCAGCCATAAAAAAGAACAAAATTTTGCCATTGGCAGCAATATGGATGGACTTGGAGGGCATTATGCTAAGTGAAACAAGTCAGACAGACAAAGACAAATATGGTATAATATCATTTATATGTGGAATCTAAAAAAAATACAACAACCTAGTGAAGATAACAAAAAAGAAGCAAACTCACATAAATAGAGGACAAACTAGTGGTTACCAGTGGGGAGAAGGAAGGGGGGAAGGGGCAATACAGGGGTTAGGGACTAAGAGGTACAAACTATTATAAAAAATAAGCTACAGGGATATATTGTACAACACAGGGAATATAGCCAATATTTTATAAAATATACATTGAAACTGTCAATAAATAAATTAAATTAAAAAAATTTAAATGCCTCTTTATAAAAATGTCCCTGGAAAAGAGCGAATTAATACTTCATAATTTTCCAAAGTTATGTAAACCCCCAAAGCTTATATCATCTCCAGTTGGGCCCATGAAACTAAGAATATCCCGACCAAAAGAAACAAAACGAAGACAGCGCTTCTTTCTCTCTTCTGCACTCTCTCTTTTATCTTCCAACCTCAAGGAGGTATGGAAAAGATAATTAGGAAAGGAGAGAAACCACATAAAGAGTGACAACGGGGCTGGATATGAGGAGAAATGACCTAGGATATCCTGGATTGGGCACGCCACAGACACCTCTGTGTGATGGGTGTGAGTAAAAAATGTGAAACAGTGGACAAGGAAGCGGAAGGACTATATTGAAAGAAAAGGAAGAGACTTTTAAAATTTAATTTTTGTTTTACTTATATAAAACATTTATATAGTTTTAAAGTTAACTCTATAAACAAGCAATATTCTGAGAAGTTTGGCTTCTATCTGCCCCTTTACTTTATTCCCTACCTCCAACATAGTAGGGCTTCTAGTTTAAAATAGATAGAATCTGGTTAGTAGCCTCTGCTGAAACTTCTCTTAACCTGCAATGAAAGTAACTTTGTTGATATGAAAAAAGACAACTCAAAACAATGAAAAACTAGCATGTCAATCTGTTTGTAGAACACAAGAGGAATTTCAACTAAGACAAGGCTGATGGAAAGAGATTGAAAACATTGTTGCTGGTACACCATGCTAAGCTCTTCTAAAAGTCAGTTGGAAACTCTTTGTTCCTCTAAATTCTTCATTCAGAAACTTAAAACCTATACCAGCTAAGAGAGCTGGGAATCCGTCCTTCTACTGATTGGTTATCTTTTTGCCCCCACCCCTTCCACCAACTAGTACGTATCTTGCTACAACCAATTGGAGATGAAAATTTCCAGAAGGCCACAGGACCAAAAGTGGATAGTAAGCTTTCAACAGCATAATGAATTCTAAAACATAGGGTATTTACATATAAAACACCAAAGACAGGATTAAATAAAATGAGGGTCCAAAGGGAGTACACAAAGGGAATTACAGTATTCTTTACATTATGTGTTAATTCCCCCAGATAATGAGGATAGGAGACTACTCCAAATCAGTCCAATAATTCCGTGTTAGAAAATAGTACGATAAATGCTGAGAATTAGTCTGTAGACATCAACCAGTCTTCTAGCTATTGGTATGAAAAGGGGATTCAACAAATAATGAGGCCAAATGCATTCATATACCTTGTCAATTCACAAACATCACCTCAGGATATTTCTTTAGTTACGTGAAGGGAAGCAAAACAGAAATACAAACCAACATTGCCTATGAAACATAAGGGAAAGGCATACCATCTGTAACACTCAGGAAAGGCAAAGCTCAAATTCTCAAAAGATCACAAGAAGATACCAACTCAATCAAAGTAGAGTACAGGCAGAGAAGAAAAGATTGTAGAACTATATACAAAGGAAAATGGATGACAAGAAAGAATTGCAGTGAAATTAAAAGCAACACAAAATTAAATCCCATTGGAGATAGTAAAGAGTGTAATTCATTCTGAAGAACATCAAATTACTGGAGTGGACACTAATTAAATTAGTCTATACATTGGGAAGTTCTCGCAGAAAGCAGAGAAAAAGGAACAGGAGTTTAAACTAGTTGATAATGTATAGAATATAGACTAAAGAGTCAATTTAATAATTAAAGTCTCTTTCAGGAAAACGGGAACTGGAATAGAAGCAATGATCAAAACCATAATTTAAAAAAATGAGTAAGAAAAAAACATGCACAAAGCAAATTAAAAGGGCTCACCGTACACCAGGCAAAAGTGATTTAAAGAACTCTGATTTCAGACAAACTAATTGGCAAAAATATTTAACTTTAAACATACTAAAAAAAAAAAGCTTATAAGTATCCATGTTGTATAGCACAGATAAACTACAAAAGAGTAAGACTGGGCTAAGATTTTTCTGCTGTACCTAAACCAACACCTGGTATTTAGCCAAAACTCAATAAATATTTATTGAATGAATGAATAAAATGATGAATGAATGTATGATGAACCCATATGTAAATAACATCTTAAAATTTCTACAAATGTAACTTAATTTCACACAATTTGCAGGAGGATCTTAAATTTGGTCAATACACTCTAATAGTGCTGCCCACAGCAATATCTAGTAGCTTCCCCTAGACAGAGTTCATCACCAGTAAACTAAAAGCAATAAAACCTGATTATAGCCATGCTAACAAATATCCACCATGTCTAGAAATAAGACTAACAGGAAGTACAACAATATGTTATTGTGATTTGGCGGGGCTAACTTTAATTCTTTCAGTATTTTTTTGGTGCTTTCCAAGCTTCCTTTCCAGATGAAATATAAATTGCAAAAAATATATTCATTTTCTTAAGTTTCTCCGTCTTGATATGGAAAGTATCATTACTCTACCTCCTTTTTTATCACACAGATTTTTTCCACAAAACTCCTAATTTTATTACTGTCAAATACTCCAAATACACATACATACCATCCACACACCTGCTGCCCCACACCCACCCACCTACATATATACACACACTCCCCTTCCACAACTGTGTCCCTAAAACAGCTATATTTTCTTAAGGGTTAGTGCATACTATGGATTACTTGGAGAAGTGGTCCTCATCCTTCTCTGCTTAATTGGAATCACTTGGGTACTTGAAAAAGTACTGATGTTTGGGTCACACTCACAGAATTTCTGATATAACTGGTCTGAGATGTGGCCTGCACATTAGGATTTTATAAGTCCCCCAAAAGATTCTAATGTGCAGATAGGCTGGAGAACCACTGACTTAACAGTTTTTGCTAGTACTCAAAATCATTTTGCCATTGCTATAATCATCTATTCTTAACTAGCGATTTGATCATTTAATAAAACTGGAGCGAGAGGGGCTTCCCTGGTGGCACAGTGGTTGGGAGTCTGCCTGCTAATGCAGGGGACACGGGTTCGAGCCCTGGTCTGGGAGGATCCCACATGCCGCGGAGCAACTAAGCCCGTGAGCCACAACTACTGAGCCTGCGTGTCTGGAGCCTGTGCTCCCAACGAGAGAGGCCGCGACAGTGAGAGGCCCGCGCACCGCGATGAAGAGTGGCCCCCGCTTGCCGCAACTAGAGAAAGCCCTCGCACAGAAACGAAGACCCAACGCAGTCAAAAATAAATAAATTAATTAATTAAAAAAAAAAAAACTGGAGCGAGAGACAGAAAGCAGATGAAAAAGTTTTTTTCCCAAGAGTAGTATGTTTTGATAAGATATTTTAAAACGAGTCATTCAAACAATCTATCATAGCAATGACCCATACTAGAAAATGAGGACAACAGAATCAATGAAGTAAAGACAAATCTCCTCTTGTAATTTCCTTTCCAAGCACAACATAACAAGCAGCAAGATTAAGCAAACTTTCTAGAAAGGACACATGAAACAGTACCAATTAAATCTTCTATAAATTTAAGGAGAACATACTAAGTCATGAAGACCCAAAATGGAGAATAGAGCACCAGTATCTTGAAGTCAGACAATGTATTCATGATATAATAGGACAGTGAGTTGGTTTTAGCTAAGTAAGATCCAGTGGAATACGAAACTGGACCTATGGTAAATGCCTCATTGTATAGCTCTTTTTTTTTTTTTAACATCTTTATTAGAGTATAATTGCTTTACAATCGTGTGTTAGTTTCTGCTTTATAACAAAGTGAATCAGTTATACATATACATATATCCCCATATCTCCTCCCTCTTGTGTCTCCCTCCCACCCTCCCTATCCTACCCCTCTAGGTGGTCACAAAGCACCGAGCTGATATCCCTGAGCTGATCTCCCTGTGCTATGCGGCTGCTTCCCACTAGCTATCTATTTTACGTTTGGTAGTGTATATATGTCCATGCCACTCTCTCACTTCCTCCCAGCTTACCCTTCCCCCTCCTCGTATCCTCAAGTCCATCCTCTAGTAGGTCTGCGTCTTTATTCCCATCTTGCCCTTAGGTTCTTCATGACCATTTTTTTTTTTAAGATTCCATATGTATGTGTTAGCGTACGGTATTTGTTTTTCTCTTTCTGACTTACTTCACTCTGTATGACAGACTCTAGGTCCATCCACCTCACTACTAATAACTCAATTTCGTTTCTTCTTATAGCTCTTAAGTACTCAGAATTCCATGAGCATCTGGAAAACGTTCTCAAATAACTGAAGGGTAACTGTTTTGTCTCAAAGTTTCAAAAGCCTTTTAAAACTGAAGACCAGAGTTGACTATTTACAAGAAATTACTCAGGGTCATATGATGCTGTTGTTGTACGACTCAGACCAGTTGATCTGCCATCATTAAAATTACTATCATTAGGGTGACCATATGTCTGATTTTCCTAAGACTGTCCCTGTTTATATCTGCTGTACATCAATCAATGCCTGCTACTTATATATAATTCCTATATATAGTTCTCCCTTTCACTTTCAAAAATGTCCCAGCTTGGACAATAAAGTAGAACCTATATGTAAATAACATCTTAAAATTTCTACAAATGTAATTTAATTTCACACAATTTGCAGAAGGATCTTAAATTTGGTCAATACCTTCTTACAGTGTTGCCCACAGCTAGACTTAAGGTCTTATTTTAAGCCAATATATTATATTATAGACCCCAGTTTATATTTGAAATGTCTCTTTAGCTTTTCAAAGGGCTTTCATATTCAGCATTTAATTTTACCTCTGTTAATGTCACAAGAATTGTATCAGATTGTAGAGTAGAAATATGTATAGGTTTTCTTAAGATTTGTTTTCACATAACAGGGAAAGATCTGTAAAGCAAGACCTCTAAAATTTGGATATTTCCTTCCAGAAGCTAGAAGGCAGAATTGTCTATGTCAAACGTCAACCCCTTCAACCCTAGAGCTGATTACTCTGATGTAGTTCATGCCTCCTCCCTCCTTCCAGAGCCATTTGGAAAGCTGCTACCAGATGGAGAATAGTTCCTGTTAAGGGCAATTAAGACATTTTATGTGTGACTATTTAAAAGGCAGAAGCTTTAAAACACATATGTCTGCCAATTATTTTCTGTAAAATGTCTTAAGGACTATTACAGAGAAAAAAGGAAGCCCAGCAGCTCTGTTTCTGAGCCTCCTGTTAGGCTCCATCCTGAGACTCTGCAACTGTATCTGTGGACAAGTTTAATTTCTTGTAGGCTTTTATCAAGAGAAATGTGTGAAAATTAGAGATTCTGTTCAAACTACTGATTTCACAGGTAAGAAAACTTAGGTGCAGAAAGTTCACATGCCTTTCAAAGAGCATTTAAATATTGCTTTTCAGTTTTCAGTCCACAGCCAATTCAAAGAAAAAAAAATCCTTCCTCATGCTAAATGTTAAACACTGCCAATAAAGAACTTAATTTTTATCTTAAACTTAATCTGAATTTTTTTTCAGGGCAGTACTGTCTCAGACTGGTTATAAAATAATCATCTGTCCACCTGTATTAGGTCAAGTATATTATAAATGAGAGATGCCACTTTCACCTACCTGGCTCAGCTAATTATGCAAAACAGCTTTTCCTTAGAAGTCTATCTTTGTGGGCAGAACAGAGTTCGACCAAATGCCAGATGTTCCTTTTATACCCCTTTTTCTTATTTCCTTTACTTGGGAAAAGTCTCTGAGGAAACATGGCCTCGTGTAGCCTCTTTGACTATCCTGAGTTCCAGTAGGGAAAAAGTGTTATCAGTTACCATGACAACCTTATTTTCCCAGAGCTCCCTGCTGTACCTCATTTGTACTAAAAATGAGCAATCATTATTCAATGAAGGCTCTGATAAAGCTCTTTTCTTTTTAATAGTTTGAAGTACTCCTTGAAGCCCTCCTTTCCACAAAGTAAAATGACTCTCTAAGGGAGAATACATTTAGTTTTCCTAAGACAATGTTACCTTTGCTAACTGTCCATCAAGCACATACAGCACATAAACTCAGCCCACATTATCTCTACCATCTAGGCATTTTCAGAGATTTCTCCTATGAGAATTTGATTTAACCAAAAGTTCAGGTGAGATTTCTGATATTTGTTAACTAACCAATTATTCAAATTCTCTCACTTCTCTGTATGTATTGAAAGATGACTAGTTTATCACTACCTTTCCATTCAAAAGTAACATAAGTGGCTTACATAATGACAACTTTTAAGCTTCATGATGTCAGTAAGACCAGAGATGGTGTAAGTTTCAGTTGAGGCTTGATCTAGGAAACACTCCTTTATTTACCATTTTCTTCTTTGCCTTTCCCCTATATCTGCTTCCTTCAAAGGTTACTTCTCCTAAATGACACACAATGTCAGCCTTTGGCTTCTGCAGACTCCATGCTTTCTTGTTTGTGTCTGGCATGAAACAAATATATCTTACATAGCTTCTAGAAAAAAATCTCTACTCACAATTATTGTCCTGAACTGGTCTTGTGCCTAAAACCTCAATCAAGCACTGTGGCCAGAGGGATAGAATATGCTGACTGATTTGAGTTAATCAGGGTCTACCCCTTGGAATATGGGTGAAGAGGTAAGTGGGAATATGGGGGGGAGGGTTCCCATGAAGCACTTGGAGGGCATGAGAGAGACATAGATATCTGAATAATATTAGGAGTCTTTTATCAACATGAAGGTATTGGCACTCAATGTCTCAGAAGAGCAAATATCCACTACAACTGGAGAGCAAAAGTTTACTTCTGGGCTCTCAGTTCTGTTCCATCAGTACATATGTCTATTTTTAGGCCAGTACCATACTGTTTTGATTACTAGAGTTTTGTAGTATAGTTTGAAATCAGGAAGTATGATGCCTCCAGTTTTGTTCTTTCTGAGATGGTTTTGGCAATACGGGGTATTTTGTGATTCCATACAAATTTTAGGATTATTTTTTACTATTTCTGTGAAAAATGCCATTGGGATTTTAATAGGTATTGCATTGAATCTACAGATGGTTTTGGGTAGTATGGACACTTTAACAATATTGACTCCTCCGATCCATGAACATGGAATATCTTTCCATTTGTTTGTGTCTTCAATTTTTCATCAAAGTCTTGTAGTTTTCAGTATACAACTCTTCCACCTACTTGGTTATATCTATTCCTAAGTATTTTATTATTTTTGATACTACTGTGAATTCAATTATTTTATTTCTTTTTTAGATATTTCATTATTAGTGTATAGAAATGCAACTGTTTTCTGTATGTTGATTTTGTACCATGCAACTTTGCTGAATTCATTGATTAGTTCTAAAAGGTTTTTTTGGTGAACCTTGAGGGCATTATGCTAAGTGAAATAAGTCAGACAGAGGAAACAAACACTGTACAATATCACTTACACGTGGAATCTAAAAAGCTGAAATCATAAAAACAAAGAGAATGGTGGTTACCAGGGGCTGGGGGAAATGGGGAGATGTTGGTTAAAGGGTATAAGCTTCCAGTTATAAGATGAATAAGTTCTGGGGATCTAATACTCATGGTAATTATAATTAATAATACTGTATTGTATACTTGAAAGATGCAAAAAAAGTGTAGATCACAAATGTTCTCACCACAAAAAAGAAATGGTAATTATGTGACATGAATGAAGTATCAGCTAAGGCTATGGTGGTAATCATTTTGCAGTATATTAAGTGTATCAAATCAACACATACACTTTTTTTTCTTTCAGATAGTCTTTTTTAATTGAAGTATAGTTGATTTACAATGTTGTGTTAGTTTCTGGTATATAGCAAAGTGATTCAGTTATTTATATATATGTATACATATATATTCTTTTTCAGATTCTTTTTCATTATAGTTTATTACAAGATACTGAATAATATCATTCCCTGTATATAGAAGGACCTTGTTATTTATCTGTTTTATATATAGTACTATGTATCTGCTGATCCCAAACTCCTCATTTACCCCTCCCTCCCTCCCTTTCCCCTTTAGTAACCATAAGTTTGTTTTCTATGTCTGTGAGTCTGTTTCTGTTTTGTACACAAGTTCATTTGTATCATTTTTCAGATTTCACATATAAGTGATATCATATGATATTTGTCTTTCTCTGATTTACTTCACTTAGTATGATAATCTCTAGGCCCATCCATGTTGCTGCAAATGGCATGATTTCACTCTTTTTTTTTTTTTGGCTGAGTAGTATTCCATTGTGTGTATGTGTATATATATATATGTGTATGTATATATATATATATATATATATATATATATATATATACACACACACACACACACACACACACACAC